>NW_028258325.1:30406718-30710703 GCF_053883595.1 Heterocephalus glaber
CTCTATCTAGGTCCTGAGTCGCACAAAACACGCCGAATCAGCCCGCTGCAGACAGACAGGTCTGTGCATGCCCTACCGAGGTCCTGAGTCGCCCGGAAGACACCGAATCACCCCACTGCAGACAGGCAGCCACCTGATTCCACACTACAGACACAGAGGACACCAGACCAAGGTACTGAGTCCCACTGTTCCCGGCCCAGAGGTAGGGGCTTCTGAGCCATCGTCCCACTGTTCCTGGTCCAGAGGAAGGGGCTTCCCGTTCACCATCCCTCCCACTGCTCCTAGCCAAGAGGAAAGGGCTTTTGGCCCACCTTCTGTCCCGCTGCTCCTGGCCCAGAGGAAGGGCCTTCCAGGCCACCATGCCTCCCACCACTCCTGGCCCAGAGGGAGGGGCTTCTGAGCCACCATCCCACTGCTCCTGGTACAGAGGAAGGGGTTTCCTAGCCACCATCCCTCCGGCTGCTCCCAGCCCACAGGAAAGGGCTTTTGGGTCACCATCCCTACCGCTGCTCGCGGCCCCTGGCCCACCTCACCCAGCTCAGAGGAGGTAATCCGTGCAGGTGCTAACAGCCCCCTGCCCCAGTCAAAATGAGAAAACACGTAAATAAGTCTCAAAACCAGACTTCCAGATCATCTACAGCAACCCCAAAGGGAAATGAGATGGAACACTCTGATACTCAACCACCTGGACCCACTGAACTGGCAACAAAAGGGCATCTGGAAAAAATGAAATCAGAAATAATTTCTCACATAACAGGAGAAATTGTGCCCCTAGTACAAGACATGATAAATAAAATTAGAGAGGAGCTCAGGAACATGATGGAATCCCAACATAGGAAACAAATGGAATCCATAAAACAGATGCAAATAGATTTCTAGGACATGAAAAACTCCATTGAAAGTCTACACAGCAGAATGAGCCAATGTGAGGACAGAATTTCACATATAGAAGGTAAGATTGCAATTAGTGACCAGGAAAAGAAAAATTGCTTCAAAATTATTAGGGAACATGAGAAATCAATCCAGCAGCTGCTAGATGATGCAAAAAAGAATAACATAAGACTGATTGGGCTCAATGAAGAAACAGGAGAGAGTGCAGATGACATAAAAAATCTCTTCACAGAAATAATGGCAGAAAACTTCCCAAGCAGGGGAAAAGAGCTTGACATACAGATAAGTGAGGCATATAGGACTCCAAATAGCCTTGATCAAAACAAACCTACACATAGGCATATAATTGTTAAGATTCCAGAAACTGAACAGAAGAACAAAGTTCTCCAAGCAGTCAGAGAAAAGAAACAAATCACATACAAAGGAAAGCCCATCAGAATCACAGCAGACTTCTCAACACAAACCATCAAGGCAAGAAGAGCTTGGAGTGACATGTTCCAAGCCCTAAAAGAAAACAGCCTCCAACCCAGATTGATGGACCCTGCAAAACTATCTTTCAAAATGGATGGAGAAATAAGATATTTTCATGACAAACAGAACCTTAGGAACTTCGTGAATACCAAACCAGCACTCCAAAGAATTTTACACAATATCCTAGGAACAGACATTGAGGATCACAACCCCAGGAAGCAAAGCAGAATGAACCCATCTGGCATGACATGAAATTAAATATAAAGAGGAAGAACCCAACAAAAAGAAAAAGTCATGGCAATGACAACTCAGTACACTTCAGTTATAACCATCAACATTAATGGTCTCAATTCACCAATCAAAAGAAATAGACTGGCAGAATGGGTCAAGAAGCAAAATCCAACAATATGCTACATACAAGAAACACACTTCATTCAAAAGGAAACTCATAGACTGAAAGTTAAAGGGTGGAAAACAATACTCCATGTGACAGGAACCAGAAAAAAAGGGAGTAGCTATCCTCTTGGCAGATCAAGTAGATTTCAAACCAACACTGATTAAGAGACATGAAGAAGGACACTACATCCTTGTAAAGGGAAGAATCCAAGAGGAAGAGATGACAATCATAAATATCTATGCAACAAACACTAGTGCACCCAACTATATAAAACAAATACTAACAGACATGAAAAGTCATATATGCACTAATACAATTGTACTGGGGGACCTCAACACCCCACTGTCACAAATAGATAGATCAACCAGACAAAAAATAAGTAATGAAATACTAGAACTCAATCGAACTCTTGAACAAATGAACTTAACAGATGTTTACAGAGTCTTCCACCCCACAAAATCAGAATACACATTCTTCTCAGCTGCACATGGGTCATTCTCAAAAATAGACCACATACTCACACATAGAACATGTTTAAGTAAGTGCGAAGAATTGAAGTTATCTCCTGTATATTATCAGACCATAGTGCGATGAAACTGAAGATCCATAGCAAAAGAAACTCCAAAAACTTCATAAACACGTGGAAATTGAACAACACACTTCTGAATGACCTATGGGTCACAGAGGAAATTAAAGAAGAAATCAGACAGTTCCTTCAATTAAATGACAATGACAATACAACATATCGGAATCTATGGGACACAATGAAAGCAGTCTTACGAGGGAAATTCATAGCAGTGAACATGCATATTAGGAAAACAGAATGAGCACAATTAAACAACCTGATGCTGCACCTCAAGCTTCTAGAAAAAGAAGAGCAGGACAACCCCAGAGCTCATACAAGGGAGGAAATTATAAAGGTCAGAGGAGAAATCAATGCAATGGAGACTAAGAGAATAATACAAAAAATCAATGAAGCCAAGAGTTGGTTCTTCAAAAGAATCAATAAAATTGACAAATCCTTAGCCAACCTTGTCAGAAAAAGGAAAGAAAAGGCCCAAATCCATGGAATTAGGAATGAAAAGGGTGAAACTACAACAGACCCAGAAGAAATCCAGAGGATCATTAATACCTACTTCCAGAACCTATACACCAATAAGATGGACAACACAGAAGAAATGAATAGATTCCTAGATACATATGAATTACCAAAGTTGAACGAAGAAGACCTAAAAATTTGAACAACCCAATATCAAGCAATGAAATTGAAAATGTAATTAAAAACTTATCAACTAAGAAAAGCCCAGGCCCTGATGGCTTCACTACTGAATTCTACAAGACATTTAGAGAGGAACTGCTGCCACTAATGTTTAAACTCTCCAGTGAAATTGAAAGGGAAGCAGTACTCCCAAATTCATGGCTGGAAGCAAGCATCACCTTGATCCCCAAAGCAGAGAAAGACCCAACTGAAAAAGAGAACTATAGGCCAATCTCACTAATGAACATAGATGCAAAAATCCTTAATAAGATAATGGCAAACAGAATGCAGAAGATCATCAAGAAGATCATACACCCTGATCAAGTGGGATTCATCCCAGGGATGCAGGGATGGTTCAATATACGAAAATCAATTAATGTAATACACTATATCAATAGAGCCAAGGACAAAAACCATATGATTCTCTCCATAGACGCAGAAAAAGCATTTGACAAAATCCAACATGCATTTATGATAAAAACCCTCAAAAAAATTGGAATAGATGGTCTCTACCTCAAACTGATAGAAGCCATCTATGAAAAACCAACAGCCAATATCATACTAAATGGTCAAAAACTGAAATCCTTCACACTCAAATCAGGAACAAGACAAGGATGGCCACTATCACCACTCTTGTTCAATATAGTTCTGAAAACATTAGCCACGGCAATTAGACAAGAGAAAGAAATAAAAGGAATAAAGATAGGAAATGAAGAAGTCAAACTGTCATTATTTGCAGTTGATATGATACTCTATATATATAACACCCCAAGAACTCCACCAAAAGTCTTCTAGACTTAATAACCAAATTCAATCAAGTAGCTGGTTACAAGGTCAACACACAAAAATCAATAGCTTTCCTCTACACGAATGACAGACTCACTGAGAGAGAAATAGGGCAAATAATTTCTTTCACAATAGCATCCAAAAAACTGAAATAGCTAGGAATCATCCTAACGAAAGAAATCATAGACCTCTTCTCTGAAAACTATGGCACTCTGAAAAGAGAGATTGAAGATGACATCAGAAAATGGACAGACATCCCCTGCTCCTGGGTAGGAAGGATTAACAGAGTGAAAATGGCCATACTTCCAAAACTGCTATACAGATTTAATGCAGTTCCAATTGAGATCCCAGCAGCATACTTCATAGACCTCGAGAAAACTATCCAAAAATTCATTTGGAGCAAGAAGAGACCCAGAAGAGCAAAAGCAGTTCTAGGTAACAGAGACATGGCAGGGGGTATCACAATCCCCAACCTGCAACTGTTCTACAAAACTACTGTGATAAAAACAGCATGGTACTGGCAAAGAAACAGACTTGAGGACCAGTGGAACAGATTAGAAGATGCAGAAACAACTCCAGACACACTCAGCCATCTCATCTTCGACAAAGGAGCCAAATACCCTCACTGGAGGAAAGATAGCCTCTTTAATAAATGGTGCTGGAAAAATTGGGCTTCAACTTGCTAAAGATTAAAACTAGACCTGTATCTCTCACCATGCACTAAACTAAAATCAAAACGGATTAAAGATCTAAATATTAAAATAGAAACTCTGAACCAGTTGGAACAGAGGTTAGGTAGAACCCTTGAAGACATCAATGTAGGAAAAGATTTTATGAACAAAACCTCAGTTGCCCGTGAACTAGCACAAACAATCAACAAATGGGATCTCTTCTTATTAAAAAGCTTCTGCACAGCAAGAGAAACCACCAGCAGTGTGAAGAGACAATCCACAATGTGGGAAAAAATCTTCACCTGCTCTTCCTCAGACAAAGGTCTACTATCTCGAATTGATAAAGAACTTAAAAAGATCAGACCTCCCAAATTTAAAGACCCAATCCGAAAATGGGCATCTGAAATGAACAGACATTTCTCAGACAAAGAAGTAGAAATAGCAAATAAATACATGAAAAAATGTTCAACATCACTGGTCATTCGAGAGATGCAAATGAAAACAATGCTGAGATTCCACTTCACTCCAGAAAGAATGGCTGCTATCATGAAATCAACCAATAACAAATGCTGGCAGGGCTGTGGGGAAAGAGGAACCCTGCTCCACTGCTGGTGGGAGTGTAGACTGGTGCAACCACTGTGGAAATCAGCATGGAGATACCTCAAAGAACTAGGAATGGAAGTCCCATTTGACCGCACTATTCCACTGCTGGGGATCTTCCCCAAAGAATTAAAAGAGTCATACCACAATGATATATGTGCACCCATGTTCATAGCAGCACAGTTTGTGATAGCTAAAACTTGGAAACAGCCCAAATGCCCATCAACTGGAGACTGGATGAAGAAAATGTGGCTTTTTTATAAAATGGAGTACTACTCAGCCATAAAAAATGAGAAATTAGAGACATTTATAGCTAAATAGATGCACATTGAGGCAATATTCTTAAGTGAAATAAATAGGACACACGTGTGTAAATACCGAATAGTTTCTCTGGTGTGAGAAACTGAAAGTGTAAATAAGGACTAAATGTATAATAGGTAATGTGAAATAGGAAGAAAAGGGTCAAAGGGGAAGGAAGTGGGAGGGCTAGGGGCAAGGATAGAAGGGAATGGGATTAATATGAGAAATGGAAAAATAGGAACAAAATCTTTGTAAATAGGGAGGACTGGAGGGATTGAAGGGAGGGCTGGGCAAGGGTGAAAAATAAGAACCAAGAGAGACTATGTAAAGGTGCAAATTTCCAATGATGAATGTCATTATATTGTATACCTAAAATGTACCAATGATTAGAATGAATAATCAATAATGTAAAATAGGAAGAAAAGGTCCAAAGGGGTAGGGGTAGTGGGAGGGGCAGGGGAAAGGAAAGAAGGGAAAGGAAAAATGATGAGAAATGGAAAAAATAGAAATAAAGTCTATTTAAATAGGAAAGGGTGGAGGGCGTGAAGGGAGGGCTAGGAACGGGGAAAAAATAAGAACCAAGATGCATTATATAAAGGTACAATTCCCAATGAGAAATGTAATTGTGTTGTATACCTACAGTATACCAATAAAAGAATTTAATACAAAAAAAAAAGAAAAAAGAAATCAACAAATAATAAATACTGGTGGGGTTGTGGGGAGAAAGGAACCCTTCTCCATTGTTGGTGGAAGTGCAGACTGGTGCCACCGCTGTGGAAGTCAGTATGGAGATACCTCAAAGAACTAGGACTGGAAGTCCCATTTGACCCAGCTATTCCTCTGCTGGGTATCTTCCCAAAAGAATTAAAAGAATCATACCGCAGTGATATATGCGCACCCATGTTCATAGCAGCACAGTTTGTAATAGCTAAAGCTTGGAAGCAACCCAAGTGCCCATCAGCTGGAAACTGGATAAAGAAAATGTGTTTTTTTTATAAAACGGAGTACTACTCAGCCATAAAGAATGAAAAACTAAAGTCATTTATAGCTAAATGAATGCATATCAAGGCCATACTTTTAACTGAAATAAATAGGACACACATATGTAAATACCAAATAGTTTCTCTAGTGTGAGAAACTGATAGTGTAAACAAGGGTTAAAATGATTAAAATGAATAATTGATAATTTGAAATAGGAAAAAAGGTCCAAAGACAAAGCAGTGAAGGGAGGGGAAGGGGAAAGGAAAAGAGGGAAAGGAAAAACTATGAGAAAAGAAAAAAAAGGAAATGAAATCTATGTAAATGGGGAAGGGCGGAGGGGGTGAAGGGCGCACAGGTAATGAGGAAAAAATAAGAACCAAGATACATCATGTACAGGTACAAGCACCCAATGATAAATGTAAATGAATTGTATACCTAAAATGTACCAATAAAAGAACAACAACAACAACAAAAATACCGCTTCTGGGTCCTTCCGGTCAAAGTAGAAGAAATTGAGGAAAGGGAACAAACCCTAAGAAAATCTTGGTCCTCTGTGCTTGTCATCTTGGATTCCATCATGTCTAGCGAGGAATCCAGGCTTTTTGTGTTGCTCATTATGAGGAGGCTCTCTGTGGGAGTCTCTGTCTTGACACAAACGATATCTGATTGTCCTCTGGGGACTTCCGTTCCAACTCCACTCCTGTCCCTGCAGTCTACCTCATTTCCTCCTACTAGGTGGGAAGTCCCCGCCCTGAAAGGCAGGCCTCCTTAGGTGAAGTTCCATCCAAATGCCCAGAACCTGGATAATTTGTCACAGCTGTTTGGCTAAATTATTCCATGGGGAATTCCTACATCCTTCTCCTGCCAGTCTCTGAAAGCACCGGCTGCTCTGTGCTTACCCTATCTTCACTGGCAACACTCTTAAGAAGGAAGTGGGAATCCATCTTCAGACTTGCAAGCCTTTAAAAGCTACTGGGGCCACATCTTGGATTTACTCAAGAAATCTCTTAAGTGTGTTGCGCTCTGTGTTCACTTCCAAGGACTCCATAAGCTCCTTGAGGTCAACAGACTATGAAATGTGATCTCCTCCATCAGACAGAACTGTCTTCCCTTGATAGTGATGGGGATAGGGAAGAATCAGTCAATCTCAGGAAAGGAAAAAGCAAACCAAGTCTTCCATTTCCTCCCAGCAAATCTCTTTCCACACTCCAGTCTTCAGTTAAGCAAGTTGAAGATACGTAAGGGAGACAAGAACCTCAAAAATAGAGTAGCCACTTTTTATTTGGTGGAGTAAGTGTTCCTAGAAGCTCCTCTTTACCATGTTTCAAAGACTTATTTCATTTGCTTTGGATTTCAGTGAAAATTCTTAGGGCTTAAGGAAGAGCCCCTGTGGTAGCTAATTTTATGTGTCAAATTGGCTAGGCTGGAATACCCAGGTATTTGCCCAAACAATAATCTACATGTTGTTATGAAGTATTTTTTAGAGTAGATTAAATCAGTAGACTTCAAGTAAAACAAGTTACCTTCCATAAGGTAGGTGGGCATCATCCAATCATTTGAAGGCCTTAAAGGAAGAAAGACTCAGGTCCCCTGAGGAAGAAGGAATTTTTTCTCAAGATGCATTCACATTCAAGCTGCAACTTCAGCTTTCCCTGGTTTTCTAGCCTATCAGCCTTCCCTGCAGATTTCGGCTTTGCAAAAGCCAATGTGGATTGTCCCACAATCACATGAGCCAATTTCTTTTTGAGATGTTTTAAAATACACAAATGAACATGTCCTATTTTTTGTTTCTCTAGAGAACTCTAACTAATGCAGCCCTGTCTGACACTTCAGTTCTGCACGGGCTTATGTCAAATTTTCTTTGTTCGCTGTATACACCATTATTTATCTCCAGTATCAATGTATTTCATCCATCAGAAACATCTAATATCAGTACCTGGGATACATCTTCGACTCAGAACTGGATAAATAAATCACAATAAATCATATGATGAAATGAGAATTTTATGCACCCACATGCACTGTCCATCTGATTGCAATATGAGTTTCCGAACTGTCTTCCCCCGAGTAGGAAATTGGATCTATCATAGTCAACTACAAATTTTCTCTAATGTCAGCCAGACTTGGTGTTCTATTGTGTGCCCATATTGTACTTGCCAGAAAGTAGCCCATTCTGGAGTAAGAGTGACTTCAGAATTCTTATTACCAACTTCCCACATTCTTAGAGTCTGTTCATACTTGAATAAAGCTCATTGTAAGTACAGTATTTTCATTAGATGTTTTTCAAAGAAATTGTGTTTCCCTAGTACTCTTTGCCAAATGCTTGCCTCTAGCAACTGGTTACTCTAGGAACAGTATTCTCTCTCTCCTTCCCTCCCTCCCTTCACCCCGCCCCCATACTGCGTGTTTCTGTTGTTCTCTGTCTACTCTCTGTGAGTTCTGAATCAGCCACATTATGATCACTGAAGGATCTCATCATAAGCATTCATTTGCTGGAAGCATATCTTCCAAATTAATTCCAAATTGAAAATAGATCTCCCATTGCCCAGAAGCATGGCACCTGTGATTGTACCATTTAACTCCTTAATTGAGTGGGTTGCACAATTTTATCACCACTATCTCTAATTAAAATGGCTAACATTTACTGAATGCTTGCTATTGACCAGATCTTGTTCAAAGCACTCCATCCAAAACACTAACTAATCCTTACAAGTTTTGAGAGGTTGGTACAATAATAAACCCATTTTATTGGTGAGAGCTGGGACACAAAGGTTAACTGACTCATTCAGGGCCACACTTCAGATGGCAGGGGTGGGCTTTAAGTCCCAGAAGTCTACTTTCAATGCCTATGTTCTTTGCCACAGTTCTTTGCTCTTCAAAAAGAACACCTTGCCTGAGCATTAGTCTTTATAAATAGACTTGTTATGGTTTAGATATAAACTAGCCCCCAAAAGCCTCATGTGTTTATCTGTGAGATTTGGAAGGGAAATGGATCATGAGGGTGCTATAGTAGTCAGGGGATTAACCCATTGATGAGTTAGTAAGTGAATGTGCTGTTGGGAGGTGGAGGTGATTGGAGGTGGATCCCTGTGACCTGAAAGGGTATATTCTTGTTTCTGGCTTCTCCCTTCTCTCTCTTTGCTTCCTGGCTGGGGTTGAACAGCTTTCCTTCCCCATGCCCTTCTACCATGTTGTTTCTGCCTTGGGGCTAGCCAACTATGAATAGACTGAACCATCTGAAACCATGAGCCAAAATAAACCTTTCCATTTAAATTGCAAGTGTTAGGAATCCCAGTAATGAGAAAGTGACTAATACAAGACTCATATTTTGCAAATATTTATTACCTCTTTACAAAAAGTAAAAGATGATTTGTTTTCAATTCTACTTCCAGAGACAGTGCAGATGACTTCCACATTTGAAGGTCAATGAGAAGTGAAGCTTTTCTATTTCTTTTCTGTGTAAGTTTCCTACACAGCTCCCTCAAGAAAGACTGAGATAGTTTGTCACACAAGAACAGCCAGTCTAATTTTCATTTCATAGGTAGCTAAGGCCATGGGACTGTCTGATTAAGCCTCTGGCTCCAAGGACTAGAGTAGGAAAAGGCCTGGATTCATCCAGCAGGAACTCCTTAACACATGCTAGCCAGCTTGAACCACAGTTGCAAGACTCTCCCATCAGGAAGCTTGTACCACCCAAAGGGATTGTCCCATGTTGCCTGAGCCACCAGGCAGCAAGACATGTGCATTGTGGCCCCATTATGAGTGTATTAAGGCCAGATTCTATTTTTTTTAATTCCAAATAGTTTGGTTAACATAAATATTTTAAGTTGATTTTGTTTCTTGCAAATTCACTTATTTTATTAACTACAAATCTTAAAGTTACTTCATATTTTAAATTAAAATGATGGATTCCCCTTTGAGATCTCTTATTTTTGAAATTCCTCATTTAATTTGATAGTCAAATATTTCTCTGTGCCTAACCTTCAAGTGTACCTCCTTGCTAATTAAGGCCACTTTCTCTACTTCTTCCTATTATTGATGGGAAGTGATTTGGCATCCAACCCCTTAGAGTGGTAATATAGTGTCTCTTGTCTTTCTCCAGGATAACTTAATTCTCTTACTCTTTCATTAAGGCCTAGGCTCCATGCTTTTACATAGGATTGTAACCTTAGAAATGTAGATTCCCTGCTCCTATCACTGAACCAGAGAAGCAAAATCTCACGAGATGGTAGGAGTAGAGATCAGTGCTGTGACTAGTTCTACAGGTGATTCTGATGCAGCCTTCCATTTGCCTTTCATTTGGCTAGTTGGCCTTTCTCAAGCTTTGAGCATTTCTTTGCTCTTACAGTTTCTAATTCAGTAAGTACCAAGTAACTGGAGCTAAGCGAGATTGCAGACTCTGTATCCTCAAGCATCTCAAAATTTAAGGCTTCAACAACCTTAGAAATAGTCTGAATCTGAACAGATACACATGGGTAAATTGCTTCTTGTAAAACCCCTTATTTGTTTGCCTTTCCATTCCCTCTAATATCCCTAGTGTTAGTGTTCAAATGTGTTGCTGTCTGTCCTGTACATCTTAAGTAATGAAGAACCCCAGAGCTAACAACTCAATTTCCCTAGCAGTCTTTCAGCGGGAAAATAAAACAAAATTACCTGTCTGAGTTGTGTTTTGGGGTATCAGGCTCATTCCATACATATTTTTCCATTTGCCTGTGGCTGTAGACCAAACTGCAGTGGGGAGGAATTGCCCATCCATAGTGAGAAAATTGAAGTTGTGGCATTTATTTTCTCCCTCAAATGATACAGAGTTCCCAGTTACCATCAATTCATTTAGAAGGACCATTTTTTAAATAAAAATATTCCTGATTCTTGCCAGGGTTTAGAAAGTCAGCTAAGAAACCTCAAATTCTTCAACTTTGTGACTAATTTCCTTGTGTACCTCTTCTTGACAAGTGGGCAACAAATGGGGATTTTATGGCAGTCATGATGTAGTATTTTACTTTTATTGTGACTGTAATGCATCATAAACAAAATGGAAAATGCATACATTTTAATCTCACTTAATTCGCATTTCTTGAAATGAGAGTTGGAAAACTCAGCCATTCTCAAAGAATTGTAGCTTTTTTATGGCTCCCATAGTTGTGCTTAAATATGGACTTAAGTGGGTTGTAGTTGGCAAATAAAAAATAAAGAATTCAGTGACCTGTACTACCATTAATTGATGCTATATGGTCATTTTGTCCAAGGCACTGATACTTGTCATGCAGAATAAATGAGGCTAACACACATATTGAAAATATATATATATGGATAAGGTAACTCAATAAGCTACGCATTCATTGGGGCCATGTCTCCTGGAAGAGCCCCGAATGACTACTTCTTAACTCTTTTCTCACTTCTCCAATGCAGTTCTGGTGGCTGGGAAGCCCAGACAGCTTTGTGCTGGTGTCTGATGAGGGTCCCCCCGGCTGCATTGTCACATGGCAGAGAAGCAGAAGTTGTATTGTGCAAAAAGACCAAACATGGGATGGCCTTGCTGTATAACAAACTACTCTTATAGTAACTACTCCAGTCTCAAGAGACCTACCTCACTCCTGCAGCATGGGCATCAGTCTCTTTGTTGAGTGGTGCCCCGTGGCTGAAAACGCCTCTTCAAGGACCCACCAACTCTCAACACCATCAGTTTGGATACCAGGCCTCAGCATGAGTTTTGGTGAAAACAAACCACAGCAGCCAGAAAGTCTTATTTTCCTCTTCACTGAGATCAGAGGACATCTGCCATGAACACCTTAACCAATCCTGCTCATCTCCTCTTGAGCATGTGTCCTCACTTCCATTTAGCCCAGTTTGGTGACAGTTTCGGCAAGAAAAGGTACTCTCCAAAGATACCACTTCAGCCTCATCTGACCCCAGATCTCTGGCAGGTATCTCTTTGCCTCTTGTACTTTCAACCTCTCCCTGTCCCCTAGTGTTTCTACATGATTTCAAATCCATGCAGTCTTTCTCATCCATCACTCTCATTTCCTTTCTTTGGGAACCTCCCAGGGTTCAGACCCTTATCTTCTCTTATGTGGGTATTTACTAGTCCCTCCAACCACAGCTTCTTTCTTCCCAGAATTTTATACCAGAATTGTCTTGGTAAAAGACTTATCTGATTATCCTCAAAAAAGGAGAACATACAAAAAGAATTAGAAAGAAAACTTAATATGAGTCTCAGCATCCTCCATATTTATCTCATGGTTTTGTACTTTCCTTTCCAGGCTGTCCATAGATGCTTCTCTGGTTTGTCAAGCATTGTGCCCATTTCCAGGCCTCTAAACTTCGACTCTTGCCATCTTCCCATCTGCTTTGTCTTTTTCTGCTTGTTGAAATTCTTGTCCTTAAAGCACTGCCTTCCCCTCCACTGCAGTTCAAATTGTGGCCCACCTCCGTGTACCCATCTTACACTTTTGTCATGGGGCTACCTTTCATGAGAAGTAGCTGTTCGTGCCTGAGATCAGGGACAGTGTCCTTTTCATTTTTTAAATCATTCCAAGTTTCAAACATGGTGAGCTACCAAAATTAAATGTTGAAGCACTGAATTAAATTGTGTGCTGTTAACCAAATGAATAATCACAGAGGTATTATAGTGAACAAAAGGAGGTTAATTCATTTTCGTTAGACATTTTATGCAACATTCAGCGCAGTGTATTTCACTCATATCTAGAATTTTACTGTTGATGAATTAAATTCTTATTGGAAATTATCATATAAAAAAGACATATATATATATATATATATATAAAATTTAGGGTGGAATTAGAAATTCCAAGTTTTAGTCCAGGCCGTTCCCCACAAACCCAGCTTCCTGACTTCTGTCAAATCATGTAGCCTTTTGGGGAAGACTCAATTTCCTAATCTGTAAAATGAAGGGTCAGTAGTATATTCTATGTGAGGTCTCTACCAAATATAAGATTTTGTTGTTTTAACCCTCACCATTACCTTATATCAACTTCTGTTATATAAAATCTACTAGTTGCTGAGGTTGATGAACTGCTAAGTATATAAGACTTCGAATGCTGTGAGGAATTCTTGATGTCTGGGAGGTCTCAACCTAGGTAATTAAGCTCCTGGCCAAGCTAGGCAATTCCCCTCATCCTAATCTTTCCATCGAGTCACAAAGAACAAAGTCTACCAGAAGAAAAGGTACTGGGAAGACTGCCAGACTCACTGCATGTTATTCCCAAGGGCTCCCCTCTCTTCATCCAATATTTTTTTATGTGTCCAGTACTGTTAGAGGCATGAGAATACTTACAAGCAATGACCCTTCTATTCTTGGAGCTTATGGCAGAAGAGAAGCAGATAATGAACAAGAAAGTAAGTTTTAGAATAGTCATTTTTAGTCGGTGATAGGGATCAGAGAAACAATGAAAGGTTTATAATAGGTCATTGAAGGCATTGGTCAGAAAGGGACCAACTGAGGAGGTAACATGGAGCTGAAAGAAAAAGAATTAAAGTAGTCACATATGTGAAGATCTGGGGGCATCTGGCAATCTACCCAACTATAAGCAGGGACTTTTTATAGGGGAAAACAGACACCCAGAGGTCAATTCTATTTTCCCACTGGAGGTGACTTCTGTAACATTCATACCCATTTGAAAACTAAAATACTCTCTAGGGCAGAGCTAGAGGCCATTGCTCATCTTTGATAGCTGAGACCAGTCTCTCTGTGCTTGTTTCTCCAGTATACACACCTGGAGAGGGGATCCAACTTGTAAAACACTCCTATGGACAGATATTATGTCCTGGGGCATAAAAGAGATAGGCTTCAGGTTATGTGCAGTTTGCAGAACTTGAAGTCCTTTTAGACTCATTCCAGAATGTGGATCCTAATAAGAATGATACTTAATACTCGTAATCAGATTTTCATTCACAAACTACAGTAACAGTTGACATTATGTAGTTGACTGAGTCATAAAAACAGGTCTGTATAATTAGGTCCACATTCCTCAGTCATTTCCTACTGGAACTACTCTTCCCTTAAATCGCATTACATTCCATCGCATACTGGCTCTCAACCTAAGCTATCTCCCAGTGATGCTCTACAGCATAGTGGATAAGACTGTGGACTTCAACCTTCTGCACACTTGAGCTCAGATCCCCATTCTGCCACATACCTGCTGCTAGACCAAGATAGTTAGACCTTCTCAGCCTTGGGAGCAATAACACCTAACTTGTAGGAGTCACAAGACATGCTCATTGCGTGTTATTGTTGATGAAATAGAAGCTTTGTTGTTGTTATTTCCAGATTTCAGGTAGTAGGCTCTTATAAGCACCACTTCTCATGCATAACTATGAGCATTTTCTTGGCTGCTGTCTTCATTTAAAAGGTCCTTTGCAATCCCTACTCTTAATTTGCTCATTTAAATTCTTTTTTGTCCAGAAGTGGCCAGTTCAAGTTTTGCTCTCTTCTTCATTCCTAAACTTCTGCCTAGTTCCATCTTCTTTGAAGTCTGTGAGCTCTTACTGACCCTTGCCTGCTTGCCTATCCCATAGCCTCCTTTTCTTTCTCATTCAGCCTATGACCCCAGAAAGGGAAATGATCTTGACCTCCATTTATTGTACCTTCTTTTTATCTTAAATGATGAATAAATTCCTCTTCTTGGTGTGTAGCCTTTCCCTGTCCCTGTACTTCCAATCAATGGCACCCTTCTCTGGAAACTCATTGTATGATTTTATAATAGCACCACCTTGCACTACAGTTAGCAGTGTACTTGAGATCAGGAACACCTGCTAAAGGGGACCAAATTATAAGAACCAAACCTTTGGACAATAGCTCTGTAACAAAGAACCTTTTCTTTGCAGGATTACACATTTTAAACATATGTATTGGAGTCTAATAGTGGATGAAGCAGTCATTCTATGTCTAGCCATTTGCCACCACCAAATTTTACTGGGTAAGATGAAATAAAACTGGAGATATCAGAATGAGTGGCATGCAACACAGTTGACAATTATTTGGTAGAACAAATCATTGGACCCACTCTTGATTCTATAGATCTGCTGTGGAGACTTAAGACTTTCTATTTCTAACGCGCATGCGTGTAGGGGTGTGGGGTGTGAGTGTACACACATAGGTATGCATGCATTTGAACAGGGTCACTTACCAAATGCATTTCTTACTGAGGATCTCAGTCAAAACAGTTTGAGAAGCATTGCTCTACCTCAGATTAGAGAAACACATCTAAGGAACACATTTTTATAATTGTTCCAAAGTGCTCTGTCATATTTCATGACAGTCTATTTTAACATCCCCTTAAGATAGGTATGAATATGTGATAGTTTTGGCATGATAAAGGGGACCCAGGCATGTAGAGACAAATCTAATGAATAGATCTTTGTAGACCAAATTGTTTGACTTAACATAGGCACACAAATAAGACAGTGAGTGACTCAAAACCAGAACCCAGATTCAAAATTTGTAGGGGACAGGGGAAGGGGACGTTACCAGAACCTCTGTAGTTAGTCCTGGTCTCCTGCGAGCCACGGCAGCACACGGCGAATTACAGGAAAGGTAGAAAAATGAGACCGAGAAGAAGCTGAGCTTTGGGTCTGATCAGTGCTGCTCTGGGTGGCAAAGACAAAAGCCCCCAGCTTACCACACCTTTTATTCAGTACATCGGGAGAAACAAATGTAACAGATGACTTGCAGAGAGTTCAATAGTTCATATTGGGATAAACAAGGTGTAACGGAAGGCTTGCAGAGAGTTCAGTACATCTCCGGCAAACAAGATGTTAATCAGTCCAAGAACAATGAGGAACTGAGCAGATGTTTGTTCTCCCAGGATGTTTCTTGTCCTGGAGAATCACAGCATCACTGGATCACTGAAATCTCAGTTGTGACCGGAGGCCAAACTGGAGTTATTCTGTAGCTGGGCTGTAGGCAAGAGAACTAGGCTAACCAAATGATTTATCCCTAGAATTATGTAGCATTGCTCCCAACAAAAATTGTTCAATTGTAATTTCTGTACTAATTAAATGAGTAATTTCTAAGCCACTCAGAGTTTTTCATAGAGGTTGTCAAAATTTTTCTAAAGGCTTTTTAAAATATGTAAACACAACTTCACATTGATTCCTGCTGCTTTTATACTGTGAATCTGCCATGGAGGCTTTCATGGTCTCACAATAAGCAATAACAACAGCAGCAAAAAAAAAAAAAAAAAGGTGAAAATGATTAATAAATGCAGAATGAACGCTATTAGAAAGTCATCATCTTGCAATCTCCAAGGAGATAATAGGAGTAGGCCAGTGGTGGCAAACCCATGGCTGCATGCTGCAGTTGGCTATTTGTTATCACTGAAAGCTCTAAAAGATTTGCCATCACTGGCCTAGGCAGTAATCGTCAATAGATAGTAAAACCATTGGGTAAAACAGGCCCCTGGGTGTCAGTCTCCACATTACTAACCAGGAAAAAGGGACAAGGCCATCTGTGAAGAATTCTTGCCTAAACAAAATTTAACCTGAACACACTGAAGGTTCTCAACCTAACTGCCAGCTTACAGGAAGGACAGAGGCTAATTGGAGCAGGAAAGTAGCAAAAGGAGGTGGCAGTCAGCCAAGTCTGCTACTCTACAGGATAGTCAGCAACAGTGGTGCCAAATCAAGGTCCCTTGGAGGTCTTACTACAGCAGAAAACTAGACAGGCCGGGTTGTGCACAACTGTAGTCCCAGCACTCTAGGAGACTGGGGTAGAATGATCATGAGTTTGAGGCCAGCCTGGGCAACTTGGCAACTTACTGAGACCCTGTCTCAAAATAAAAATAATGAAAAGAGCTGAGGTTGTAGCTCAGTGTGAATGCCCTGAGTTCAGTATTCAGTGTCACAAAAATAAAACAAACAAAAAACCACTGAGCCCCACTGCCAAAGCTTCTGCCTCAGTAGGATTGGTTGGAGCCTAAGAAGAAAACTTGTATTTCTAACAATTCCCAGGAAATACTGCAGTGGCTGGTTGAGGGACCATACTACTTTGAAAACCACTGGTTTACTGGACCAATAGTCTGCCTTCCAGTAGCCACTCAGTCACATGGGGTGGGGGCAGGGGGTTGAACATAAAATAAATTTAAAAGGTATACAAAACTAATCCAATGCATAGGCTTTGTCTGGACCTTAGTTCAAACCAACTGATAAAGAAATGGTTGAAGCAACGGAGAAAATCTAAATATGGACTGAATGTGAGATTAAATTAAGAGGTTACACTCAGTTCTGCTGAGTATAGTGATATCATGATAATGTCAAACATTTTTGGGTTAAAAATTCACACAGAAATATTTTTGTCAAATGACAGTGTTTCTAAATATGAATGATGAGATTATCCAGATGATGATAATTGTTGGCAGTATGTATCTAAGGGCTTCTTATGCTAGTTTCTCTGCTTTGGGATACATTTGAAAGTTTTCCTGATAATAATTTTTTAAAGAAATGATCTCTGCTTGCACCAGGCTTCTTCACATGACACTTTCCTCAACTGGAGATCAGCCTTCCAGTAGCCTCCACCAGCCCTTCAAAAAATAAAAACCCAACACTGAGAAATAAGAGTAAATTACCTTTATACTCCAGAACTAACTGTAACAAAACTATCCTGAAGCCATGAATCTTACCTCCTCAGGTGTCATTTAGACTTACTTAACATACTGATTTATAAGTTTGCATTTTGAGTTTCTCATTCTGCATTTGATCTAATAAAGGAAGAATGCTGGAAGTGGATACAGTGACAGCAGGAAAAATGACATCTCACAGCTTGACATTTAAAGAATAAAAAAAAATTCCAAAGAATTGGATCAACTCACACAATAAATTATAAAGTGTTACCATTTATAGAGCATTTATGTGTGAGTTACCATTTCGTTCTCTTATTTATATTGATGTTATTTATCCACATGTCAACCTACAGAGCTTGACACTGTTGTAAGCTACACAGAAAGGGGACTGGATCATGAAGAGGTTAAGCAACTCACCTGAGATCACACAGCAGAGAGTTGTGCGCTTAACTACTCTCACTACTGCCTCATTAATAAATGTTAACCAGTATCCTATGTTGGAGTTAAATGGGACTATGGAAGACAGTTTAGGCATTTTTTTTCTATTGAGGTGCCTAAAGGGATTCACTGGCTATTTGGAAGCTTCCCTAAAGAAAGCCTGCCTTGGGAGAAAAAAGCATGGATTTTGGAATTACCTGACTCAGCATCTGGGTGCATCTTGAACCAGCTGTAGGTTCTTAGACAAAATTTGGTTTTGATCCTAGGGTTTCTCAGTTTAAAGTGGAAACAGTAAGTCACAACATTGTTACACAGTTCAAATGAGTGGATGGTATAGAAGTAAATATTTCCCTTGATGTGGAAAAGCTGCTGGTCTTACTTTCTCATTGCTGGGAAAAAATACCCAGCACCCACAAGTTAAAAGAGGAAAGATTTATTTTAGCTCACAGTTTGTAGAGGTTTCAGTCCATAGTCAACTGGCTCCAAGGCAATGTAGCATAGCAGATAGGCGTGGTAGAAGAGAAACAGTCTATGGTATAGAAGGTAGGAAGCAGCCCAGATTCCTCCTTTCCCTTTTTATCCTATCCAGGCTACAAGCCTATAGATTGTGCTACCCACACCCAGGTGGGTCTTTCCTCTTCAGTAAATCCATCATCCACACCCAGCACTATGCTAAACCAATCAGTGGACTAATCCAGTATCTCACACCCATTATCCAATCACCTCCCCAAATCCATACCTATAAGCTCATGAAGTTTTGGGGAAACATCCAGATATATGCCATAATACTTTTGGTCATAAATAAATGAGTTTTTACTTATAAATGGATAAAAATGCCAACATCCAGAACTTATAAATGTGAAATTACAATTAAAGACTAGGTATATACTAAAGGGATTACTTGTAACTCACAGTACATCTTTATGAGCCAAGGCCATAGTAATGGGTGCCTATTAAAACTGTGTCATCATTGATTAACACTTAGCAAGCCCCCTTTCCCTTCATTCAGAGGTGCACACGCCAAGCTTCCTCCAAAGTCCATCTACTCTGTCCTCAGTTGAAAAGAAGTTGGCCTTGGAACTGTGGATCAAGTTAAATGCGTTCAGCTTTTTGTAAGGCTTTTGAAAGGGCCCAGCGGGATCTACACACACACACGCACACACACACACACATTTAAAAGAACCCTTAGATGCACTGACCATGGCAGATCTGTACAGGATGAGCAGTGAGAGCCTCCTGTGGGCCCAGAGCACTGCAGGGTATACCAGCCAGAAATGGACGAACCAGGGTTCACAGGCACTGGAATTCCATGTCTTTAAATATGGCTTTAGAAGACAGATCTGAGCTTAAGATTTATATATTTTAAATTGATGTCATTGTACAGTGCTCTAAATAATTAGTGACTTAATGATGGGATAGTTAGTATGTTATTTTTGATTCAGGAAGAAAAGAACTTGGAAGAATCTAAGTATTCATCAGGTAAGAAAATTGATAAAATGTGGGAATATTCTTAGGATGGAATACAACAGCTATACAAAGGAATAAATTAAATCCAAATTTATCAATATAGAATCATGGCAACCAAAAATAAAAGAATGGAAACAAAGTGCATGGATGACCCATATGTAATCTATATTAATTTTAAAATAGAAAACATGCAGATTTATATTTGTATATATGGAATATACAGATAGACTGAAAGTTATATGACAAATTTATAAAAATAGTTGCATCTGGGGCCAGGGATTTAGCTCAGTGGTTTCGCCGCCTGCTGTGCAAGCTCAAGGACCCAAGTTTGATCCCTGGTACCAAAAAAAAAATAGTTGCATCTGGGGAAAGGAGTAAACCTGGATTTGCAGGTCAAAAATAAATTCAACTTTGTATGTGTTTTATGTCCTGTATTTTATTTTAAAGGGATCTGTTGGAAATGAATAGAGTCTGGAAAACTAAAAGCAAAAAGAACCCCACATAAATACCGCACTCCTATTGGTAAAAATCATTTCCCAGTGAGGCAGAGGCTAGCAGTTCTCATACTGTCATACACATGTACATAAAGTAAACGACTAAAGGGCAGAGAGTGGGATCCAGGTTTTGCTCCACTGGAATTGAAATATGAAGATCAGCAAGAAGCTGAGAACAGAATGATGTATGATGTAGTGGGACTGAGTTAGACTCATTTGTTTATGAAGAATTCATGTTTAATTTAATATAAAAGGGAAAGGTGCTGTGAATATTTATGCTTGTTTAAAAAACTTGTTACAATAAAAGATGCATTGGCAAGAACAACGAGATAGGAGCAAAATGAAAGAGTTCTCAGCAATTAAAGCTAGGATAATTTGGCCACCAAAAACAAAGTAGAATTGGGGTTTTGGGGGGCTTTTTTTTTGGTACCATGGATCCAACTTGGGTCCTTGCTTTTGCGCAGCAGGTGGGGAAACCACTGAACTAAATCCCCGGCCCAACAAAGTAAAGTTGGAATGATAGCCTACCACATAAAAAGAATATCCATGCTAATACAAAGAAGTGATTAAGTTAATAAAAGGGAGGGAAGAGACAAATCTCTTGTGCAGAATAACTAAAGAATGTACATTATGTAATAATACAGATACTTTGCCCTAAAAGAGGAGCGATAGCTCCCACCCCTTAAGTGTGTTCTGTACATAATGACTTCCTGCCAGTGAGCCCAGTATGAAAATGGAGGGCTAGGGAAGAAAGTGAAATAATTTAGAGCAGAGAAAGCCAGCCCATACTGAGTCAGCCAGGTGAACAAGATCAATATCAACACTCATAAATTTATGTTGATGCTAAGTACCTCTGATAGGATGAAAATGCCACTTTACCTCTGTAATCTTCCTCCCCCAAACCAGTAACTCTAGTTTAATAATGAGAAAAATATTAGGCAAATTCTAGTAGAAGAGCATCCTACAAATTATGTGACCACTACTTTCAAAACCAACAAAGTTATAAAAAAAAAAAATAGAAGGCCAGGGATTTAGTTCAGTGGCGCCATGACTGCCTGACAAATGCAATGTCCTGAATTCCATTCTCAGTACTGGGGGAAAAAAATAGAAAATGTCACAGCCAAGAGGAGTATGGGAAAAATGACAAGCAAATGTAATGTGCTATACTGCATAGTATCCTGGGACGGGAGAGGAACATTAAGTAAAAGTTAAGGAAATCTTCATAAACTACTGTGAGCTTTAGTTCATAAAAACATTGGATCTTTAACATTGACAAATTAATTACAATTAATGCACAGTACTAATGCAAGATGTTAAAAATAGGAAAAGTTATGAGAAGAGTATGGTATATGAAAACGTTGTGTACTATTTATTCAGTTTTTTATCCATCTAAAGCTACTCTTGCAGCCTTGTGTTTTTTTAATTAAATTCTTTTATTGGTACATTGTAGGTATACAGCACAATTACATTTCTCATTGGGAATTGTACCTTTACATAATGCATCTTGGTTCTTATTTTTTCCCCATTCCTAGCCCTCCCTTCATGCCCTCCACCCTTTCCTGTTTACAAAGACTTTATTTCCATTTTTTCCATTTCTCATCATTTTTCCTTTCCCTTCTTTCCTTTCCACTGCCCCTCCCACTACCCCTACTCCTTTGGACCTTTTCTTCCTATTTGGGATTATCGATTATTCATTCTAATCATTGGTGCATTTTAGGTACACAATATAATGACATTCATCATTGGAAATTTGCACCTTTACATAGTCTCTCTTGGTTCTTATTTTTCACCCTTGCCCAGCCCTGCCTTCAACCCCTCCATTCCTCCCTGCTTACAAAGATTTTGTTCCTATTTTTCCATTTTCTCATATTAATCCCATTCCCTTCTATCCTTTCCCCTAGCCCTCCCACTTCCTTCCCCTTTGACCCTTTTCTTCCTATTTCACATTACCTATTATACATTTAGTCCTTATTTACACTTTCAGTTTCTCACACCAGAGAAACTATTTGGTATTTATACATGTGTGTTCTATTTATTTCACTTAAGAGTATCACCTCAATGTGCATCCACTTAGCTATATATGTCTCTAACTTCTCATATTTTATGGCTGAGTAGTACTCCATTTTATTAAAAAACCACATTTTCTTTATCCAGTCTCCAGTTGATGGGCATTTGGGCTGTTTCCAAGTTTTAGCTATCACAAACTGTGCTGCTATGAACATGGGCGCACTGTATCACTGTAGTATGATTCTTTTAATTCTTTGGGGAAGATCCCCAGCAGGGGAAAACAGGGTCAAATGGGACTTCCAGTCCTTGTTCTTTGAGGTATCTCCATACTGATTTCCACAGTGGTTGCACCAGTCTACACTCCCACCAGCAGTGGAACAGGTTTCCTCTTTCCCCACAGCCCCACCAGCATTTGTTATCGGTTGATTTCATAATAGCAGCCATTCTTTCTGGAGTGAAGTGGAATCTCAGCGTTGTTTTCATTTGCATCTCTCGAATGACCAGTGATGTTGAACCATTTTTCATGTATTTATTTGCTATTTCTACTTCTTTGTCTGAGAAATGTCTGTTCATTTCAGATGCCCATTTTCGGATTGGGTCTTTAAATTTGGGAGGTCTGATCGTTTTAAGTTCTTTATAGATTCGAGATAGTAGACCTTTGTCTGAGGAAGAGCAGGTGAAGATTTTTTCCCACATTGTGGGTTGTCTCTTCACACTGCTGGTGGTTTCTCTTGCTGTGCAGAAGCCTTTTAATAAGAAGAGATCCCATTTGTTGATTGTGCTAGTTCACGGGCAACTGAGGTTTTGTTCATAAAATCTTTTCCTACACCAATGTCTTCAAGGGTTCTACCTAACCTCTGTTCCAACTGGTTCAGAGTTTCTATTTTAATATTTAGATCTTTAATCCATTTTGATTTTAGTTTAGTGCATGGTGAGAGATACAGGTCTAGTTTTTATCTTTGGGAAGCTGAAGCCCAATTTTTCCAGCACCATTTATTAAAGAGGCTATCTTTCCTCCAGTGAGGGTGTTTGGCTCCTTTATTGAAGATGAGATGCCTGAGTGTGTCTGGCACTGTTTCTGCATCTTCTAATCTGTTCCACTGGTCCTCAAGTCTGTTTCTTTGCCGGTACCATGCTGTTTTTGTCACAGTAGCTTTGTAGTATAGTTGCAGGTTGGGGATTGTGATACCCCCTGCCATGTCTCTGTTACCTAGAATTGCTTTTGCTATTCTGGGTCACTTCTTGTTCCAAATGAATTTTTGGATTGTTTTCTCAAGGTCCATGAAGTATGCTGCTGGGATCTCAATTGGAACTGCATTAAATCTGTATAGCAGTTTTGGAAGTATGGCCATTTTCACTATATTAATCCTTCCTACCCAGGAGCAGGGGATGTCTATCCATTTTCTGATATCATCTTCAATCTCTCTTTTCAGAGTGCCATAGTTTTCAGAGAAGAGGTCTTTGATTTCTTTCGTTAGGTTGGTTCCTAGGTATTTCAGATTTTTGGATGCTATTGTGAAAGGAATTATTTGCCCTATTTCTCTCTCAGTGAGTCTGTCATTGGTGTAGAGGAAAGCTATTGATTTTTGTGTGTTGACCTTGTAACCAGCTACTTGACTGAATTTGGTTATTAAGGCTAGAAGACTTTTGGTGGAGTTCTTGGGGTGTTATATATATAGAGTATCATATCAACTGCAAATAATGACAGTTTGACTTCTTCATTTCCTATCTTTATTCCTTTTATTTCTTTCTCTTGTCTAATTGCCGTGGCTAATGTTTCCAGAACTATATTGAACAAGAGTGATGATAGTGGACATCCTTGTCTTGTTCCTGATTTGAGTGTGAAGGATTTCAGTTTTTGACCATTTAGTATGATATTGGCTGTTGGTTTTTCTTTTTTTTTTTTAATTAAATCCTTTTATTGGTACCTTGTAGGTATACAACACAATTACATTTCTCATTGGGTATTGTACCTTTACATAACGCATCTTGGCTCTTATGTTTTCCCCATTCCTAGCCCTCCCTTCACCTCCTCCACCCTTCCTTATTTACAAAGACTTTCTTTCCATTTTTTCCATCTCTCAGCATTTTTGCTTTCCCTTCTTTCCTTTCCCCTGACCCTCCCACTACCCTTACCCCTTTGGACCTTTTCTTCCTATTTTGCATTATCAATTATTCATTTTAAACATTGATACATTTTACGTATATCATATAATGACATTCATCATTGGAAATTTGCACCTTTACATAGTCTCTCTTGGTTCTTATTTTTCACCCTTGCCCAGCCCTCCCTTCAATCCCTCCAGTCCTCCCTATTTACAAAGATTTTGTTCCTATTTTTCCATTTTCACATATTAATCCCATTCCCTTCTATCCTTTCCCCTAGCCCTCCCACTTCCTTCCCATTTGTCCCTTTTCTTCCTATTTCACATTACCTATTATACATTTAGTCCATATTTACACTTTCAGTTTCTCACACCAGAGAAACTATTCGGTATTTATACATGTGTGACCTATTTATTTCACTTAAGAGTATTGCCTCAATGTGCATCCACTTAGCTATAAATGTCTCTAACTTCTCATATTTTATGGCTGAGTAGTACTCCATTTTTTTAAAATACCACATTTCCTTGATCCAGTCTCCAGTTGATTGGCATTTGGGCTGTTTCCAAGTTTTAGCTATCACAAACTGTGCTGCTATGAACATGGATGCACTATATCACTGTGGTATGATTCTTTTAATTCTTTGGGGAAGATCCCCAGCAGTGGAATAGCTGGGTCAAATGGGACTTCCAGTCCTTGTTCTTTGAGGTATCTCCATACTGATTTCCACAGTGGTTGCACCAGTCTACACTCCCACCAGCAGTGGAGCAGGGTTCCTCTTTCCTCACACCCCTGCCAGCATTTGTTATCGGTTGATTTCATGATAGCAGCCATTCTTTCTGGAGTGAAGTGGAATTTCATAGACGGCTACTATCAGTTTGAGGTAGAGACCATCTATTCCAATTTTTGGAGGGTTTTTATCATAAATGCATGTTGGATTTTGTCAAATGCTTTTTCTGCGTCTATGGAGAGAATCATATGGTTTTGTCCTTGGCTCTATTGATATAGTGTATTACATTGATTGATTTTCGTATATTGAACCATCCCTGCATCCCTGGGATGAATCCCACTTGATCAGGGTGTATGATCTTCTTGATGATCTTCTGCATTCTGTTTGCCATTATCTTATTAAGGATTTTTGCATCTATGTTCATTAGTGAGATTGTCCTATAGTTCTCTTTTTTTGTTGGATCTTTCTCTGCTTTGGGATCAAGGTGATGCTTGCTTCCAGGAATGAATTTGGGAGTATTGCTTCCCTTTCAATTTCACTGAAGAGTTTAAACAGTAGTGGGAGCATTTCCTCTCTAAATGTCTTGTAGAATTCAGCAGTGAAGCCATGAGGGCCCGGGCTTTTCTTAGTTGTTAAGTTTTTAATTACATTTTCAATTTCATTGCTTGATATTGGGTTGTTCAGAATTTTTAGGTCTTTGTTCAACTTTGAAAATTCATATGTATCTAGGAATCTATCCATTTCTTCTGTGTTGTCCATCTTATTGGCGTATAGGTTCTGGAAGTAGGTATTGATGATCCTCTGGATTTCTGCTGGGTCTGTTGTCATTTCACCCTTTTCATTCCTAATTGCATGGATTTGGACCTTTTCTTTCCTTTTTCTGACAAGGTTGGCTAAAGGTTTGTCAATTTTGTTGATTCTTTCGAAGAACCAACTCTTGGCTTCATTGATTTTTTTGTATCGTTCTCTTAGTCTCCATTGCATTGATTTCTCCTCTGATCTTTATAATTTCCTCCCTTGTATGAGCTCTGGGATTGTCCTGCTCTTCTTTTTCTAGAAGTTTGAGGTTCAGCATCAGGTTGTTTAATTGGGCTCCTTCTGTTTTCCTAATATGCGTATTCACTGCTATGAATTTCCCTCATAAGACTGCTTTCATTGTGTCCCATAGATTCCGATATTTTGTATTGTCATTGTCATTTAATTGAAGGAACTGTCTGATTTCTTCTTTAATTTCCTCTGTGACCCATTGGTTACTCAGAAGTGTGTTGTTCAATTTCCACGTGTTTATGATATTTTTCCAGTTTCTTTTGCTCTGCATCTCCAGTTTCATCGCACTATGGTCTGATAATATACAGGGGATAACTTCAATTCCTTTGCACTTAACTTAAACATGTTCTATGTGTGAATATGTAGTCTATTTTTGAGAATGACCCATGTGCAGCTGAGAAGAATGTGTATTCTGATTTTGTGGGGTGGAAGACTCTGTAAACATCTGTTAAGTTCATTTGTTCAAGAGTTCGATTGAGTTCTAGTATTTCATTACTTATTTTTTGTCTAGTTGATCTATCTATTTGTGACAGTGGGGTGTTGAGGTCCCCCAGTACAATTGTATTAGTGCATATATGACTTTTCATGTCCGTTAGTATTTGTTTTATATAGTTGGATGCACTAGTGTTTGTTGCATAGATATTTATGATTGTCATCTCTTCCTCTTGGATTCTTCCCTTTACGAGGATGTAGTGTCCTTCTTCGTGTCTCTTAATCAGTGTTGGTTTGAAATCTACTTGATCTGCCAAGAGGATAGCTACTCCTGCTTTTTTTCGGGTTCCTGTCACATGGAGTATTGTTTTCTACCCTTTAACTTTCAGTCTATGAGTTTCCTTTTGAATTAAGTGTGTTTCTTATATGCAGCATATTGTTGGATTTTGCTTCTTGACCCATTCTGCCAGTCTATTTCTTTTGATTGGTGAATTGAGACCATTAACGTTGATGGTTATAACTGAAACGTATTGACTTGTCATTACTATGACTTCTTCTTTTTGTTGGGTTCTCCCCCTTTACATTTAGTTTCATGTCATGCCAGATGGGTTCATTCTGCTTTGCTTCCTGGGGTTGTGATCCACAATGTCTGTTCCTAGGATACTGTGTAAAATTCTTTGGATTGCTGGTTTGGTATTCACGAAGTTCCTAAGGTGCTCTTTGTCATGAAAGTATCTTATTTCTCCATCCATTTTGAAAGATAGTTTTGCAGGATCCATCAATCTGGGTTGGAGGCTGTTTTCTTTTAGGGCTTGGACTATGTCACTCCAAGCTCTTCTTGCCTTGATGGTTTGTGTTGAGAAGTCTGCTGTGATTCTGATGGGCTTTCCTTTGTATGTGATTTGTTTCTTTTCTCTGACTGCTTGGAGAACTTTGTTCTTCTGTTGTGTTTCTGGAATCTTAACAATTATATGCCTATGTGTAGATTTTTTTTGATCAAGGCTATTTGGAGTCCTATATGCCTCACTTATCTGTATGTCACGCTCTTTTCCCCTGCTTGGGAAGTTTTCTGCCATTATTTCTGTGAAGAGATTTTTTATGTCATCTGCACTCTCTCCTGTTTCTTCATTGAGCCCAATCAGTCTTATGTTATTCTTTTTTGCATCATCTAGCAGCTGCTGGATTGATTTCTCATGTTCCCTTATAATTTTGAAGCAATTTTTCTTTTCCTGGTCACTAATTGCAATCTTATCTTCTATATCTGAAATTCTGTCCTCATATTGGCTCATTCTGCTGTGTAGACTTTCAGTGGAGTTTTTCATGTCCTGGAAATCTGTTTGCATCTGTTTTATGGATTCCATTTGTTTCTTATGTTGGGATTCAATCATGTTCCTGAGCTCCTCTCTAGATTTATTAATCATGTCTTGCACTAGGGGCACAATTTCTCCTGTTATCTGAGAAATTATTTCTGATTTCATTTTTTCCAGATCCCCTTTTGTTGCCAGTTCAGTGGGTCCAGGTGGTTGAGTATCAGAGTGTTCCATCTCATTTCCCTTTGGGGTTGCTGTAGGTGATCTGGAAATCTGGTTTTGAGACTTATTTATGTGTTTTCTCATTTCGACTGGGGCAGGGGACGGTTAGCGCCTGCACGGATTACCTCCTCTGAGCTGGGTGAGGTGGGCCAGGGGCCGGGAGCAGCGGTAGGGATGGTGACCCAAAAGCCCTTTCCTGTGGACTGGGAGCAGCGTGAGGGATGGTGACCGGGAAGCCCCTTCCTCTGGACCAGTAGCAGTGGGATGGTGGCTCAGAAGCCCCTACCTCTGGGCCGGGAACAGCAGGACTCAGTACCTTGGTCTGGTTGTCTGGTGTCCTCTGCAACTTTGTAGTGTGAAACCAGGTAGCTGCCTGTCTGCAGCGGGGTGATTCGGTGTCTTCCTTGCAACTCAGGACCTCGCTAGGGCGTGCACAGACCTTCCTGTGTGCAGCAGGCTGATTTGGCGTGTTCTGTGCGACTCAGGACCTCTGTAGGGCATGGGCAGACCTGCCTGTCTGCAGCAGGGCCACTTGTGTTTTCATTTATGGTTGTTGGTTGTGAATAGAGTTGAGCATTATTATCTTTCATGCTTACTGGCTTTTTTCTGTTTGTATATATTCCGTTTATGTCATATGCCCATATTTGAATTGCTTTGTAACAATTCTGTATCAGTGTTTTGCATTTATCATTCTCTTCTCTCTTGACTTCTATGAGACTATTCTTCTACTCCTCCCTGACTCCAGTGACCACACCAAAGGGGTTGGTGGCATTCAGTCCTGCTTCCATGCCATAATTCCCCTGCGAACTAACTAATCTACATGGGTATCTGTGTGTTCTGTTAAAATGAAAATCCAACAGAAACAGAGATCTTTATGGTCTTGTTAATCCCAGCTTACCATGGACTGAGAAAGTTCCTAGATTTTCAGTGTTCAAACTAGGATAGCCTTGAGTGGACTGAAATGGTTTCATTTCGAAAGTAGGTTAGATGCTCAGTGCTGGTTGAATGAATGACTACTTTTCCAGCCAAATTATTTCTTTTTTGACCTGCAGCTCCATATTTTTAATTTCTTCATGGACATGCAGCACAGGAATACAGGCAGACACCTCATTTCTAATATGTCCAAAACTCTATTCATTACTCCTCAAAAAACTCTGTTGCTCTTCTGTATTCACTTTGTCAGAGAATTATTTCTGTAGCATTTTAGGATTTCAGTAGTTTTTACACACTTTGCAATTCTCAGTTTTATAAGGCAGTGGGCCAAGTGTTAAGGTTGTAGTCTGTACTTTGGAACAGATCTGAGTTAACTACAAGATCTAAGTGAATTACTATGGAGCACTGAAACATTACCAGAAACTTCTACAGTAGGCTCCAGTCTTTAGCCCAGTGTACAGCACAGGCCTGAGGAAAAAGAACTAAAAGACAGAACTTAGACAGAAAGCAGGGCACCAGGTTGACCAATGCCAGTACAACCAACAAAAGTGCTGGCCAGTCCAAGCCACTGATTTTTTTAGTAATCAATTGAGGTAAAGGTGAGCTACGACCAAGGTACTACATGTGAGGATGCACAGTCATGCAGTTACTATGGAAATTAATGTAAGCAAGCTTCATAAAAGACAAGAGAAAGCATTCTTGAATTAGGAACAGAATAGACAAAATATATGGTTGTAATTAGAACATCATCCTTCTAGTAAGAAGGTTTTAATTGTGGTAATGGAATTTGGGTGAGAGTTACTCTGACTCTGACCTCAGCATTCAGGCTTCTGCTGGACTCACTTCTCAAAACAAGCCAATTGTGGGGTTAACTCTTTACACCCTGCACTGCTTACAGCATGCTTTGGGCATAATCAGTACTGCTGTCTCCTGCAGAAACTGATCTAAATTAAGTTATGGCTGCTGCCTTTGTTCCAATGTTTCTAAAGAATAATGGTTGTGTTCAGGATTTTCCAGGTAATGAAACTTCCTTACAGGCAGAATCAAGTTGCAAAAGTTAAAAAGTAGCAAATTTATTGATACAAGTAGTTCAGCAGTGGGTTTAAGTATGTAAGTTTTATAGCCATAATTAAATCATGAATGTCATTTTCAAGAAAGAAGATATAATGTGATTATGGGAAAGCTGAGAATTGTCAGCTCTCAAAGAAACTTAATTGAAGCATCGATTTAGTTATTTGTTACATTAAATGAATTGGTAAATTATTTCATCTTTGATTTTATTCCATCAATTTATGACAATTGCCAAACACACCTGATCTTATGTTGGTAAAATCCGATGCATTGTGTTCATCTTTATACCTGTATTCCTCAGCCTGCAATGCTATGACCAAAGACTAGAGACTGGTGTAGAGATTTACTTTCTGACAGATAAGGAGGCTGTCGGGGTACTGTCCTGGCAAGGGTGTGGTGAGGGCTGCCTTCCTGGCTGTGGACAGCTACTTCTCCCTGTGTTCACACATGACAGAGATGGCACTGGTGTATCTTTTCATCAGATCTGGACTCCACTCTTATGCACTCATTTACCCTTTGTCACCTCCTCAAAGGCCCAATTTCCATGGGGGAGTAGGGCTTTAACATATAAATTTTGGGGGGACATACTGCACTCTACAGCAATGCTAGTCTTTCTTTTCTAGAAGAATTTCATTTAAGTCAATTCCTGCAAACAGTTATTAGCACAGAGACTATAACACAAACTTTTTGGGGGATAGTGTCTCAGTAAATTTACTACGTTGCCCATACTGGGCTCCAACTTGTGATCTTCCTGCCTAGGTCTCACAGAGTGCTGGGATTACGGGCCTCTGCCACCACACCTGGCTTGTATGTGGATTATGTGCCCCTGGCATCCTCCCTGTGCTGTTGCTGAGATCTGGGAGGGTCACACCACACACCTGTTGCTGTGGCTCCAGCTACTAGTGCAGTTCACCTAGCTTAGTCCTCAGATGCCTCCTTTGCCCGCCCCCCCCGAAGAGTAGGGAGACAAGGTTTTCTTTGTCTGACTATTTACCTTCTCACCTTCATACACCTCTAAGCAACGGCCTGTGCATTTTCTCCTTTCTATTCCAATTGTGCTTTCAGTAGAGAAATATTTCTTTCCTTTTTCTGCCTATCCAGCTGTACCTCCCAGTACGTATTTCTGTTATGTGTATATATATGTCAAGAAGTATGTTTCTCTACAAATGATGTTTAATTAGTGATACCCTATCCAGTGCCAAGTGCTTTACACTTCACAGAGTGCTTTCACTCATAATAATTAGATAATTGGATTCTTACAATAAACCAGAGCAGACATGTGGGCAGATAAGTATATGAAGGTGCAGTTTTTTCTTCATTAACAAATATAAAAGCTGACACTCAGAGAACAAAAAGAACTTAGCAATGTCATTACTAATGCTGCCTTCTACTAACCTCAAAATACGCTTTATTTGTCTCTGGATTAAGCATCTGTGTGCATGAGTGTATCCTTTGGTCTCTGTATGCTTCAAAGACTCACTTCTGTGGTATGTGAAACACAGGCATGCTGTGTAGAAATTGTGAGAAATAGATCTTTTTTGCCCATATACAGATGCCAGTAAATAATTATTGTAACTATCGAGTCCATCATGAAAATCTGGACAATCGAATGCTTTGAAATGAAAAATGCTTAACTTTATATGCTAAATATATCTGCTAATGTCCATTCTTGGCAACCTACATACAAGAACATATCTCTAATAATTGACAGATGAACAGTTTTCTAAATATCTTACCCTGATGTCTGTTGGCACCAAAACCAGACCTCTTTAAAAGAACTTATCTAGATTATCCTTAATATGGACACTTTTAGTTCTAACAGATGAGGTTTTAGTCACTTATCATTATTGTATCTTGATTTATTGTCATTTTCTCATCAACTCTATATTAGAGTTGTCCAGAAAACTAGAATCATGAGTGTGTGTGTGTGTGTGTGTGTGTGTGTGTGTATGATTTAGTATAAGGAACTAGCTCATGTGATTATGGTGCCTGAGAAGTCCCACAGTCTTGCTTCCATGAGCTGGAGGCTCAAAGCTGGGAGTATAATTCCAGGCTCAATCTGAAGGCCTGAGAACCAGGAACACCCAGCTGCACAAGGTCTGGACCTGGGCAGGGGAAGGTGATGCCTCAGCTCTGCATTTGGGCAAAGTGAACAAATTCTCCCTTCCTTTGCCATTGTGTTCTGTTCTGGCTCTCAAAGGAGGGAGGCTCCACCCCTAGACTGCTTTATTCAGTCAACCCGTTCAGATACTAATCTCATCCACAAATACCTCCCATAACACTGTGAGATAATGGTTAGCCCAATACCTGGGCACCCTGTGATCCAGTCAAGTTGACATATAAAATTAACCACCTATTTACTCTTTCTTCTTGTGACACTTGAAAAAAGTTGATTGAGTTGTAATTTACTTGGAAATAAAATACTTTATTCCTATTTAAAATTTAAATGGGCATGAAGGTACTTTCCGACTTCCAAAATATTGAAAAAAAATCTTAAGTGTGTAAATATAGTGCAGCTGCCTCTTTTTTTAAATTAATTTTATTGGTGCGTTTTAGGTATACAATATAATGACATTCATCATTGGAAATTTGCACCTTTGCATAATCTCTCTTGGTTCTTATTTTTCCTTCATTCCCCTGCCCTCCCTTCAACCCCTCCATCCCTCCCTATTTACAAAGACTTTGTTTCCATTTTTTCATTTTCTCATTAATTCTGTTCCCTTCTTTCCTTTCCCCTACCCCTCCCACTTCCTCTTTGATAGGATTTGGTTTTGGTTTTTCACACTGCACAGTAGAGCTCTGAATATGAGCACTGTCTGTGAGCCCCAGGGAATATATCATAACTGCCTCTGTCTCTCCACCCATTAAATTGGAGTATGAGAATACCCACATCCAGTGGCATAATATGGAATGTGCCATTGTCCTGTGACTCGCTCCCCCTAGAGTTCTGCAATGCGCAGCTGCACAGGTGGCACTGGTTGGAAGAGACATCATAAGCAAACGAGCCATCCAAAGCAGCACTCTGATAAGGGAGAGTAGCACTCTAAGGGAAACTAAAAAGAATGAGGTTATTGAATTAAAAGTCTCATTTATGCACTACTACTACTATGTCTTCTCAGAGAAGTGGTCTTGGGTGAACCAGTTGAGCCAGTCTGTGAGCGTCTGGGTCCTCTTTAGCAGATCTTCCCTAGTTCACAGACTCTCAGGTGTTAAATGAGATCACCAATGAGGGAACATTACGCATAAGATGTGGATTTTACTTTCATAAATAAAAGGGAAAGTCTTTGAGTGGGAGCCATAATCACACCTGCCTTGTTTTGGTGATTGGGCTGGGTGTGAGCTTTGGTCCCTTACAGCAGTTCCTCGTGGGTGGAGATCATTATTTTCCCTTCTAGCTGTCCCCAGGAGTGACAGGTGGGGAAGAACAGCCCAGGAGCACCTGCCCAGCTCCCTTCAGAGCACACTTTCCACCACAGTCCCAGATAGCCCCTCCGCTGCTATCTCACCTGAAGCACTGAGCTCACTAGCACCTTCAAGAATACTTCAGTTCCTCTCTACTATTTACTACAATAAAAGCCACATATTATCAGACCCCAAAGGTTCTGAGTTGCAAGCCCTGGCAGATCTAACTGCACATAATGAGCAGAGCGGGGAGAAAAATCAGTATTTGCCCAATGGAAAAGAAAACTCAATTGGGAACGAAAATGTTATCTCTAAGCTTTTGAAAGCAGAGGCTTAAATGTATCCATTATTGGCATATAAAGAAGAAAAGAGGAGGGGAAAATAAAATATGTTACATTTGAGCTCCTAGTTTTGAAGAGCTTGGTTGTTCAGAAAGCATTTTCTTTTTTTTTTAATTGCGGTGAAATTCAGTAGCATTTTATGCATTTACAGTGTTGTACGGTTGCCATCTCATCTAGAGCCAAAGCATCAAGAAGTATTTCTTATGCTATAGTTGTACATATAGAAGCTACAGATAAAAGTATTAAAATGTTGTCCTTAGACTTTTCAGTCCTGTAGATGTAACTCTCTAGATTGTATTTGAACACTAAAATGGTTTGTTGCTTACCACTTGATATACTTTCTGTGTTTAAGAATGGGCAAATTTAAATAGTTTTTCTACAGACAGGCACAATCTCATAAGTTTTTACCCATATATGTGTGGACAATATGTTCAAGCAATTCAGTAAAAAGTTGAAAATTATCTTGGACATATGTATTTCTTCTGTCTAGGGTCCCTGGCAGATTAATCAATGGCTTAGCTAATAAAAGTGGTCCTAGATGCAAAACTGAATGTAATCCTTCAGATCCTCGCCAAATTTTCCACTATAAACTGGCAAACGGGTTGCACAAGACATAGTACCAAGAATAGCAAATGGGATAATATCAAATTTAAAAGCTTCTACACAGCAAAAGAAGCAACTAACAGAGTGAAAAGAAAACGTACATGGACGGGGATTTAGCTCAGTGGTTTCACTGCCTGCTGTGCAAGTGCAAGGACCCGAGTTCGATCCCCGGTACAAAAAAAAAAAGAAAACGTACAGAATGGGAAAAAAATTGACAACTATTTGGCAGAAGACTAATGTCTAGAATATATAAAGAACTCAAAAAAATTAGGTCCCCTAAAAGGGCTCAATCAAAAATGGGTAAGTAAAATGAATAATTAATTCACAGTAGTACAGCTGGACAATAAACCATGATGAAATGCTCAACATAGCTGGCCATTAGAGGAATGCAAATTAAAACAAAACAGATTACATTTTACCCCAGAAAGAGTGGCCATCATCAAGGAGTCAAATAACAAATGCTGGCAAGGCTGTGGAGAGAAAAGGAACACTTCTACAGTGTTGACGGGAATGTAAACTAGTACTATCACTATGGAAATCAGTAGGGAGATACCTCAGAAAAATAAAAACTAGAAATTCCATTTGACGCAGCTATTCCCCTTCTAGGTACCTTCCCTCAAGAGTTAAAGACATCATATTACAGTAATACCTGTGTATCCATGTTGGATGTGAGGGCGATCTGGCTGTGACATTAGTCACTCGATTGATCGCGGTGTTGACTCTGCTGATCCGGCTGGTGAGGCAGGGGTCCCCTTCCTCCCTCGCTGCTCCATGGTGTCTCTCCCGAAGCTGTGCCACTGGGTTGAAGAGGATGACCCCAGATAGAGGAGGACCATTTCCTCGGTCAAGGTTATATAAGTAGCTGCACTACTCTGCTAGAACCTCCCAACAAGTGCTCAAGGTCCACATTTATAGCAGCACAGTTCATAATAGCTAAATCTTGGAAGCAGCCTCTATGCTCATCAACAGATGAATAAATAAAAGAAAATGTGATATTTACATGCAATAGAATACTACTTTGCCATAAAGAAAGATAAACTTGAGTCATTTGTAGGAAATGGGTATACCTTGAGACCATAATGTTAAGTGAAATAAATCGAACAAACAAGCTTAAATATCACACAGTTTCTGTTATATAAGAAATTTAAATTATAAATAAACATCAAAATAAAAGATAATAGGAAGTGAGGAGATAGATCTTTCTCCAAGGGGAAAGGGATCAAAGGATGGAGCGAGGGACGGGAAAGAAGACGAAAAAGAATTCCTTTGTGTTATGCACCATACCGACTCTACAAAAAGGATGTAAACATTATGTACTGCCAGCATATGCTAATAAAATACTGGAAAGGTTGGTTAAACTAAATAGAAAACATCTCTGGAATACTGGGGTCAGAAGGATGTGGAAAATCTGTCTGTCCTTCATTGGTGAAAGTGCCAGTGGAAAGAAGAGTCTGTCTTCTTGCTCTGTTTTTTTAACTGTTGGAAGGTCATTCACAGATACTTTCCATGGATGCAGAGCTAGGAAATCATCTACTTAGGAAACAACAGTGAACTGCATCTTGCAATCTAGAGTCTTCCTGCTGGCCCCTTGGCCTTAGTCTCCTCTCTGTACCCCTCCTCTGACCCATTGACCACATGAGCTGGACTTTGCAACTGAGTTGGCTGGTACTCTCTAAATTGACTCTCTCCAGCTTTCACCAATATTTGTAAATAGTTGTATGTTACGAACAATTTAAGTGTGACATTAGAACTGTACTCACAAAGAACCCCAAAAAGGCTTCCTCAAAAACTGATAGCAAATTTCTTTTGCTGTTTCTCAAATCAGAAGATAAGATGAAGGTAGAATCCTGTCTTGGACTCCTAAAAAATAACTAATTCATGATTTATGAGCCTTCCACCTAAAGGAAGAATCAATAGAGAGAAGAAAAAGATGAAGGGAGAACAATCCAATAAGTAACTTTAAACTTATACAGCACATTATTACTTTTCTAGAGTTCTACACCACTTTATATATAGTAGGCACTCTATATATATTTGTTGTTTGAATTGAATAAGGATATTTTTTCTTCTTTAGTAATCTTTAAGGAACATTTGCCCTTACTATATTGATCAACTAATTATAGTATTTGGTGCCAAGTGTTCTACTCAAAGAAATAATTATTTTTAAATAGCTTTCGATTTTTGTAATGATCTGCTACATTCCCAGCTCTACCTCTTCATTGCTTGCTAATCATTATTCATGAGACTGTGGGCAATGGATTCACTGCCTTTATTAGTGGATATCAAATTCTAGATTGATTTGGAACTTCATTTTTAAATGCAAGTTCCTGGGCTTCCCTGCCTGCTTTGTTCTTCAGATCTGAGAAAGGTCCTAGGAACCTACATTTTAACAAGCATCCTGGATGATGGAAGTACAGACAATGGAGGGGGTACATTTTAGAAACTGATTTATAAATTTGACACCACCCTAGTGTCGGGGACAGACTTTATTCAGAGCAAAAAGAAGATAAAGAATCAAAAGTTAGTACCTTGCTAGTACAATGATGGTGGTTCTGCCCTGAGACAAGATCTTATCACGCTAGTCATTATGTTGTCCACTTCCCCACTTCATGCCCAAAATCCAGCTGGTCTTGCCTTGCACCATAGTAGCTGATTCCATGATACTTCTGGACTGCACCGCCTTCTAGAGAGGTGGAGATTTGTCAAATTCTAAATCCCATATTTAATGTTTTTCCTACCTACCTGCTCCTCCACCCAGGACTAAACTACATCTGTTTGCCTGTTTGAATTTCTTTGGTGCCTGCTGGTTGGACATCCTTTTATTCCCTATCTTGCCTATATGCGATTTCTAAATGACTCATCCCAACATCAAAACCTCACTCCTTGTGACATGCAGTCCTGACTGACAGACTGACAATTCTTATCCAGAATTAGCCAAAAGTAATAGAATAATCACTAGGTAAGTTACCTTAAAAAGATCATCTCTTTGTGTCGGTGGTAAAATGGACGATCATAACTGCTTGTTTGGCAAAGGAACTATTAAAAGTTGCGAAACAAGTTAAAACACATAATTTTTCTTACATACAGCCTGTCATCAAAAATAGCCCAAAGTTGATGCAGATTAAAAGAAGTAGTTTTCATTGGCCTTCAGACTACTACAATAAGTTGGCATGCTAATACTCTTATCACGAAAAAGAACTGTCCATAAAACCTTGGTATCGTGTGTTAAAATAATGGATATTAATAAAGTGAAGAGCCTCCATGCAGGTCCCTTCCTAAGGGAATTTTGTAGCCAAAGAGAACAGTGTTTATCTACGTCCTGCCTTCTGGTTGAGACTGGTGCTGAGCTGTCCTGAGCTTGGAATGGTGCATTCCATTGAGCACAGTCACTGTGAGTCAGATGCAATGGCTCATATGTAAAGGAGCTGGAGAGGGCAAAGGCCCACCAGAGATGTGTTTACACAGTGCCTGCTTCAAGAATATGGACTGAAGGGCATTTTGCTGACAAACCAGCCCCTTCCTACATGGTAGCTGTGCCTCTTGAGAGCTGAACTATTATGTTTGGATATAAGAAAAAGCTTCAGGAAAGAATAAAACAAGCTTTAATGATTTCTTTTTCTGTATTGGTTCATTCACTTCCTAAACAAATAGGTTTTTACTGTCTATATGCTAGGAGTAAAGAGCTCTGGCCTACCCTCATGGGACTTTCCATCTGGCAGTAGAGTTTAGGTCATTAATTTTATTTGGACAGAATTCTTATTTTCTCACTTGTCTCTATCAGATGAAAAGAACACTGTGATATGGAAACTATAGGCAATAGAAGTAGTAAGAACTGCCCATTAGGAACACCAAAACAGCAATTCATATGCCAGTAGCTACACGAATCTTAACTGTTTACATTAAAGGTAGAAATCAATAGGAAGAAAGAAGCCCACAGATTAAACAGAAAGCTTCTTACACTGACTATAAAGGAGGCAGAATTGCCTTGAATGCTTCAGTTTGTGTTCCCTCCTTGTTTCTACTATATAAAAGGTTTAAGAATAATTGGTATACCAGGTACTAGTAGATAAGCCAGTAAAACTGAACTAGAAGTTCAGCCAACTGGCTGGCTTGCTGAAGCAGACCACTCAGCTCCATAGTGGAAGTGTCTGATGTAGGGCCTCTGGGCTGGAACCTGAGATTTGCATGTCTAACAAGTCCAAGGTATAGCACTTGCTACTGGTCTCAGAACACATTTGAGAACCTCTGGCTTAAGCAAACATGTAGAACTGTCTTGGATGCATCGCTGTTAATAACCTTGCTCTGTGTTCTTATAAAATTTCTCATGTATATGTATTTTGGTGTCTACATATATAAATATTCTCTCTATATAAATCATTGGAATCATATGGAGTGCTATGTAAGTTACCCTTTTTGCTTTATAATACTTTACAAGCATCTTTCCAAGTCATCGTAGTTCTAAAAACTAATTTGGTACATCATTTAAATGAATGAATCATAATTATTCAAATGTTCCCCTTTGCCATGCACTTAAGTTGTCATATCATTTTTTTTCCTGCTCAAGCAGGATTAGCAAAAATATTCCATAAATCTTCATTCACATTCACATTCTTATTATTTTCTAAAGTCAAATTTTCAGAAGAAAAACTGCCAAGTCAAAATTTATATAGATTTGTGAAGCTCTTAGGGTATTGCTAGAATACCCTGTACAGAAAATACTGGATCATTTCACATGCCCACAAACAGTATACAGTTATCTTTTCATACTTCCATGTAGCACTGAGAGAGTGGTTTTTGAATTTGTTTGTTTGTGGGGCTGCCAATTTAATATATGCTATCTTGTTTATACTTTTGTTTTCAGTTGTCAGTAGGGTTAGTAGTGACACTTATTCAGTGATAGCACACTTCTGCCCTTGTACCTGTGTGAATCTGGAACTTGAAATGCTGTTACTCCCTCTCCTCTCCATTCCCCCTTTTTGAGACAAGATCTTGCTATATAGCCCAGGCTAGCTTTGAACTCCAGATCCTCCTGCCTCACCCTTCTGAGTGCTGGGACTGTACCACCTCACTGAGCTCCATATCATCAACTTTTGCAAGAGCAATCTTTTAAGCTTTACATGTTTAATATTTTGTAAGATCCAGCATGTCATTTTTATTTGTAACAAACAAATCTCAGTATAGCATAGCTTTCGTTGTGTCACATAACATTTGAGAAAGTAAAATTGCTACAAAAATTCTGTATTTACATTTTCTGGTGAGACACAAGTTTATCAATATGTTGAATAATTTGTTATAATTATAACTGATCTCATTTTACTTATGAAATCAAGTATCCACTGTGATTAAAAGAGAAAGCCAGCACAGCCACATTTCTTATTATTTATTGAGTGATCACATAATGTGAGCGCAGAAATGAACTTTCTTGGTGATACACTAAACTGAACTTTCTTGGTCATACACAGGGACTATTAGGTGAAAAATATGGAAACATCCGAATTCCCGGAGAAGTTGAAGCCTCAGAGTTTGAAATGATTTTGGATGCTGCCATAGAGGCAAAGTTGGAGACCAAGTTACTGGAAGAGTGGTACTGTCGGGATGAGAACTCCGTGCCAGCAGCTTATTACCTCAGACCCAAATCGGAAATGCTGAGAAGCAATAAAAATGCAGTAAGCCCCCTTCTCTCCATCTCTCTAAACTACCCCTGTCATCCAGGGTTAGGTTTCTTCCTGAAAAGACATACAGTAGATGGGAAGTCTGCTCTGCGATAGCTGCTAAATTTTGTTTTAACAACTAGATCCACACTAATCATTGAGGAAATGAAAATCAAATCCACCCTCAAAGTCAAAAGGTAAATGTTGGTAAGGAAGTGGGATGATAAATTCGTGCAGCCACCACAGCAAACAGTACAGCAGTTCCTCCAAAAAAGGGCGGGGGAGGAACGGGCTAGAGATGCAGCTCAGTGGTAGAGTGTTTACCTAGCAATCACAAGGCCTTGGGTTCAATGCCCAGCACCACACATATGCCCACACATTCGCACACACACACACTCCTTCACTCACACAGAGAGTAAAATTGAACTGTACGAATTTCTGACCCAAATAGCATCCTTTCTCCTTCTCCGAATTGTGAAACCAATAACAAAACAGAGTTGATTATACAGAAAAAGGAAATTTTATTTGTCCACAGAAGGAAAAGTGGGGGGCGGGAATAATTCTCACAAATAACTTTCCACTTGAACAAAGGATGCAGGTCCCTATAAGAGAAAGGGGAGAAAGGAAAGGATATTTGTTAATGAGCAGAAGGATTCATCATGACTTTTTCTGGGGAAGGGGTTGGATCCACCCAGGACACGTGTAACTGCTCCCTTTTAATCCTTACACGGGCCAGTTTCAGTTTGGGTCACATGGAGCAGACCAAGACAGCACTGGCCAGTGTGCTTTATGAGAAGGTAATGAGTGAACAGCAGGCCAGCAGGATGTCCTTAGGACTGACAGAAGTTTTGTCCACGTCCATACTGTGTGTGGTTTTACAGCATCCACTGAAGTCCTGGATGTCTTTGTCGCAGGCTAGGTGGGTATCTGGTCTGAAACAGAACAGTGTTTTGCAGAATGGGTTGTTTTCAGGGCTTGAAAGGCTGTTTGGTGACAGCTACCTTCTGACACAGCAGTCCCACTGTGGGTATACATGCAAGGGAAATGAAATCACCACTTCGAACATGCATCTGCATGCCCATGTTCATTGCAGCAGTACTCACAGTGATGCACACGTGCACACGCATCCCCACACACACACAATGGAACATTGTTTACACTTTAAAAAGAAGAAAATCCTAGCATTAGTAACAGTGTGAATTAACCCAGAAAACATTTTGCTAAGTGTAATAAGCCAAACACAGAATGACAGAGACTATACGATCTCACTTCTATGTAGACTCTAGAGCAGTTTAACTCAGGGTAATAGTAAAGAAGTGTTTACTCAAGGTTGAGGTGTGAAGAAATGGAGAGGTGTTGGTCTAAGGGCACAAACTTCTGGTTATGAGATAAGTAAGTATATCTTAAGTGTTCTTACCACACAAAAAGTAACTATATGAGGTGATGAATTTGTCAGCTAGCTTGACAGTGGTAATCATTTCACAGTGTATACATATATCAAAACATTGCATTATATACTTTAACATGTTTATGAAAGTTAAGTCTAAAGCTAAGAAACTTCCGCATTTTTGGTTCACCTCTTTTTAGCATCTCTGACTTGCTTTCTAGGGTCATTTTCCTTTTTCCTGAAGTATATCTTTTCGAAATCCTACTAATAAAAGCCTACAAGGATAAACTGTCTCAGTATTTATTTATCTGAAATATTATTATTTGGCTCATTTTTCTAAACAATGTTTTTATTTACTCTGATTAGCATGTCATGCTTCTCTCTGTGAATTCACATATTCTATGAGTTTCCAAAACTTTTAGCCCCCATCTTATCAAATGTTTCTCCTCTCCTGTTTTCTTTCCTTTTTGCTCTTTAATTAGATGTACATGAGACAGTCTCAGTCTGTCCTTCACATTCCTCCATTATCTTCTATATTATCAGTATCCTTACTATGTGTGCTATTTTCCAGATTATCTCAAGTGTTTTTCCAGTTCACCAACACTTTTTAAGTGTATATACTCTGTCCATACAGTGAGTTTCCAAATTCAACAGTTAGAATTTTTATTTTGTAAATGGTTTTGTGTGTGGTTTTATTTATTGTGGTTTTTTAGGGGGTATTTTGTAGGGAATAATCCTTTTTAAAATCTACCTAGCTATTTTATGGTCTCTTTTTAAAATTTGATATGTCTCCTTAAATGTTTCAAACAATTAATTTATGTTCTTGTATCTTACATTGAGTCATGCTGTGAGATTGATTCATGGCTAAATATGATGGAAACATTATTGTTGCTTTCCCTCCAACTTGGTTCCCAGGTGTATCTACTATGTATACCCTAAAACCGAATGAAGGAGGAAGTGAAGAAGAATTTGTTGCATAGAATGTTTAGAGAGATTAAAATCCATAAATATCTATCCTTCTTCTAAAAGACAGCATTCTTGATACAGTCAGCCCCTCAGCAGCTTCAAGAGGGCAAGAGTAATTGGTTGGCACCAGGTCCTCGTTTCAGAATCTTGTGTATTTATTTGTCTTTCACATAGTCAAAATAAAGCATGTGCTCTGTGCAGTGTGAAACCACATCAGTATTCTTAATTTTTTTCTTCTCCTCACATGAATTGTTCAAAATAGTTGTCTATAAAAATATTATTTCTCTGGAGAGATATATTAGGGTGAGCTCAAACCATTCCCCAGTTGAATATACTAGGAGTCAATGTAGAGAGCAAAGAGTGTGAAAGCTCAAGACACTGGTTTGCACAGTGGTTGGGGGGAGGCACTTGCTCATGTGTTCCTATTTAATTGGCCTTATTTGTTCCATCTTCATTTATCTCTGTAATCCTTGAGGGAAATGTAAATTATTCCCCAAACCCCAAATGCTATTTCTGCATAATTTGTTGTTGTATAAATGAATGTATGAATACAGTTATCATCAAGACTATATAAATGTTTCTTTTCTGGTAGGCAGGCCTCTCATTTTATTTTCTGGTAGATTATCAAAACCAGTGAGGCAAAAGCAACTAAAAACAATTAGTCACTCCCCCATCAAAGGGATAAAATACCTGACAGCTGCAATGTAAAACAGAAGAGGTTTATTTCAGAATGTTTCAGGTGGTTAGGGTCAGGATTAGAGGGACAAAATGAGACACCATAGAGCACCTGCTATCATATCAGCACACAGTAGGCCTCAAATAATAGGAATTCTCTTCCTCTTAAATACTGTATTTTCTTTGATGACTTTATAACTGACTGCTCACTTTTACCTTTTCATAGACACAGCCTCCTGCCAACGCTGAAAATGAGAAGCCATGGCAAGAGATATCAGATGAGATTAAGATGATATTTAAGGCTGCGGTCAAACTGTTACATGAAAAGGGTAAAATGAAACACAACCAAGCTAAGAGGTACCTGTTCTCAGGTAATTTTCACACATCCTCAGTAAACTAAGGAATAGACAAATAATAGATGAGTTCACTGCTTCCCTTTTAGGGTTCTATAAATTTAATCTCATTTACTGCCTGGCAAATCTAATTTTTCTAAACGTTTCCATGTCCTGAGGAAGCAAGTGTTCCCTTGTTTCAGCTCATAGAAAAGCCTTAACTTGAAGGCTTCTCTGGGGATTATGATTCTAAAACAAGTCAGAAGTGGCTGGATATGACAGACCAGATTCTACCCTGTTTCTTCAGTGAGCTGTTCATTCATTCACCCAGGTGCCCACCACGCATCAATGACCTACTTTGTGCCAAGCACTGGGAGAGGACAGTGAATAAAAAAGCGAGATCTCTGTGCTCTCCTGGGACTTTTTTTTTGGTGGGGGAAAATAAATGATAGTCAAGTCAACCAGTAAATGAACAAGATCACTTCAGAAATGATAAGTAGTCTGAATAAAATAAAGCACAGTAATAGATTATAGTGACTGTTGAAGAATGCTGGGATCTGGGTGGGCAATAAGGAGATGATCTTTGAGCTGAATGGCAGAGGGAATCAGAGCTGGCTAGGCCTTGCCTGTCTGGGGTAGAGATTTCCAGTCAGACCAACAGATTCAAGGTCACTGAGACTGGACTGTGCTTAGCCAATTCCAGGAGAGGAAGAAAGTACAGGTAGCCAGGTTCAGGGAGGGAAAGATGATGAGGCATTAAGGTGAGTAAAGGCCATCAGAAGAGAACTTCATCTTGTATTCTAGATGACATGGGAGGGTGTGAGCAAAGAGTGGCAGGAGGTGCTTTAACATTAACACAAGAATTTCCCCAGCTTCTGAGCAGAGACTCACTTGTCAGCCTTTCTCAGCCTTGGAGAGGAAGCTTCGTATTAGAAGTTGCAGAGAAAACCACAGACCTGAAGGAGTCACAGTTTCTAGAGAACAAGTAACACAAGCAGTCAGGCGTGCAGTATAGCATTTATTTTGAAAGTTGATAGCAAAGGATTATTGAGGGGAAACAACAGTAGATGCATTCTCAGGTTAGCTTTTTGAATGATGTGGCAAAGCATTGTAAAAACATAAATGTACTTGAACCATGCTCACATGTATTTCCATTATTTTGGCATATTCCAAAAAGAAGTTATCAAAAGCTGCACATTATTTTATCTCCCTAAAAACACTAAAATTGTCAGAAATAAGTAGCATATATCTTTAGAATATACAGGATCATCGTTATCCTTCTTCGCTTGGTACCTTTTGATCCATTTTCCAGGCCTTGGTTCTTCATCTTTTTGAAGGATAAAACAACCTTGTTCTAAAAATATACTGGATTTGAAAAGTGCTCAGAGCAAAGCTTTACTGTTTTTTCCGTAAAAAACACCCATCTGAGGAAGGCATCCTCTTACAGTCATACAGACAAGTGTGCAAGTACTTCATTGGCAAGCACTTTCCCGTAATTTTATCCATTCAAAGAACTTGTCCACATGGAGAGCCATGCAAAGATTAATCATTCATATGAACTACTGCAAATTGACTATTCTCCCCCTTGGAATTGCATTTCCTAAAAATATACATACTCGTGATTATTTTATTTCTTGTGCATTTCAAATTTATTTTGAGATTAGGTCAAATTTGTATCATAATCAAAATTGTTGAAGTGCCAACTGTTTCAAATAGATGTATTCAATAGTTTCAGAAATCTTGAAAATTAGAACCGGAGAAAGAACTATAAAAGTACATTATTTTTCATTTGAATACAATTTTTCTTCTGGTTTTTCCTGTTTAAACAATAGGAGAAGAGAAATAGATGAGACTTGAAACTGGTACCCATCTGTGGATGTCAAAGTCGAGTGGCTTTGGAAACAATAGAGTAATATCGCATAGATGATAGCAGGGCCAGAAATCTGTCCCCAGTGTTACCTTCATCAGGTGCTGTGACTTACTAAACTGCTATATATTAAGGAAAGTACAAAGACAGTAAATAAATGTACTGTTTTAGTAAGGGGAGGGGGAAATTGTAATATTTATACAAAAATATCAAGAATTGCATTAGTCTTCTGATACTGTACCAAACACTTGAGGTCATAAACTTAAGGAGACAAAAGAATTATGTTGTCTCACGGTTATGGAGCTTTCAGTGCATGATCAGTTGGTCCCATTGCTTTTGGGTCCGTGCTGAGGCAGCACATCCTGGTGACAGCAAGTGGCAAAACAGTTCACCTCATGGCCAGGAACAAAAGAGAGAAAGAGGAACAGGGGGCTCCCACTGTTCCATTTGAAAGCAAGCCCTAATGACTTAAAACTTCCCACCAGGCCATACTCTGCCACCTTTCACCACATCCCAACAACACCCCCGTGGGAGGAAGTCTTTAACACCTTGGCCGTTGAAGAATGTTCCAGATCCAAACTGTAGCCGCAGTTATGACAAGTCCCCCAAATCATGAGGATGCACCTCACCTCCAAACATCACTATATAGAGTTAACGACATCGTATCACTCAGTCAGGTTCATTTACTAAATGTGAATCATTCTAGGCACTCTGTGTAAAGCTTCTTTCCCCTCACCCCAAGCCAAGCTTAGATGGACTCTTCTAATTCATCTCTGTCTCTTTTTATGTTCCCACACTCCTGATTGACACATGTGAGACTACAGTTGAGTCGTTTGCTGGGAGTCCCAGTGGCACCATCTGTCTCTGACCATCAAGCATCGTGGCCAGATACACAGTTTGCCTCTTCCTTTCTCTCCCTGGCCATTGGAGAATGAGGCAATCAGCAAATCCAGTGTGCTTCCAGATTACTGGAAAAGAGGTGGACTGAAGTTGCTTTCTGCACTAGCTCGTTATGTCCATATTTCTCTCATCTGTCATTACCTCATAACAAATACTTATTCGTCTATAAAAAGAAAGGTAGACACATGTTGTATAAGCCCTGGTAAAGCCTTCTTAGCTTGCCTGATAAAAACCCCTTATCAAATATACTGATGCGGGCCGGGGATTTAGCTCAGTGATTTTGCTGCCTACTGCGCAAGCGCAAGGACCCGAGTTTGATCCCTGGTACCAAAAAAAAAAAAAAATCACATAAAATATACTGATGTGCATGGCACAACTTACTGAGCACTGTTGGCTATAAACATAGCTTTTTCACTTGACTAAGAAATTTTTATGGGTTATATTACATGTTCTACTAAAAGCCATTTTTAATACCTTCCTTAATAATGACTTCATTGAATAGATATGTGTATATTTTGGGCTTTGCTTGACATTGGAGTTGTGGCCATTATTACATTGATATGAATTAAGTTTCTTGCCAGACCAGCCCTGTGTATTCAGAGCCCTCTCCCCACCTTGCTTCCATCAGATCCCAACCAGGAGTCTCCTCTGTTTGCTCTCTTGCACCATGTTCTCCCCTGCTGCAGAACTAAGGACAATCATAATATTTGTGGGAATCTAGGAGTGATATCCATCATCCTCCACTGAACTCCATATGTTACTTCTCTGGGGCTGCCCTAAATGAACACCATAAACTGCTGCTTGTTAACAACTGGAATTTTTAAAGGCTGGAAGTTAAAGACTAAGGCACCTGCATGTTTGATGTCTGGGGAGGTTCCACTTCCTGGTTGATAGATGATGTGTCTTCACTGCCTCCTCACAGGGAGAGACAGGGAGGTCCCTGAGGCCTCTTTTATACGGGCACTGACCTCATTTATGAAGGACCCACCTCCATGATGTCATCACCTAGCAAGGGCCCCACTTGGATTAGTATCTGGGGATATAGATTACAGCACAGTTTTGCAGGGGAATCACAGATATTCAGTCTGTGGTGATCCAGACTGCCTCTTCCCTCAGAATCGTCTTTTTTGTCTCTCCATTGTATCCTAAGCAACCAGAAGTATGCTGGCACAGGGTCTGCATTCAGTGAAGACCAACTGAATGAAGGGAAGAAGAAAGGGACAGGAAAGGAGGGAGGGCAGCAGCCAGTTTGGAAAGACTGCTCGCTTTAAAGTTCATTCCCATGTGTTTAGTTCTTTTTTTCCCCTATAGAATGATGATTTTATCCTGGCTTTAATGTTCTTCAGGGGCCTCAAATGATTTATAATGTAAATTTCCCTGTGTGTAAGCATATTGTTGAAGCCACATAGGGCTTAATTTAGAAGAAATAACACTCTGTGCCTGGTTATTTTTCTGTGCCTTTTCTGATGAATGTTACAGAATTTAACAGTGACACAGGTAATTCAGTTCAATCAGTATTCAGAAAATGTTGTTGCTGTTGTTTTTTTGAACAGAGTCTCACTAGGTAGCCCAGGCTGGTCCCAAACTTACAATCTTCCTACCTCAGCCTTCTGGATGCTGGGATTATAGGCATGTACCACCGCATTCAGTTTATATTTTGTTTTAAAATATGCTTTTATATTTATATTTGAACATATAGGGTTCCGGGTACAATATACCTCAAGCAAAATGGAGAAGCCAAATTATAAATAAAGAGGTATAAGCAAAAGGGCTGTTGTAATTCAGCCTCTTCCTTTTTCTTTCCTGGTCCAAATTGGACCCTGCTCTTTTTTCACTCTTAGAACAGCTAAAATAAGAGGGAGAGTAACACACAACTTAAAAGTATCAAGTGTAACTTGCATGCTTTTTCTCTTATGCTGGTGTTTGACCTCTTCCTTCCATTAGGGAGGGAATTAATCTTACAAAAAAATCCATTCTTCTGGCTTCCGGGCTGTTTAAGAAAAGACAAATCAGAAATTTAAAAATTCAGAAATTATTTTAAGGGCTGGTGATGTAGCTCAGTGATCCGTCACTTGCCTGGCATGCACAAGGCCCTTAAGGGTTTGATCCCCATTACTGAGGGAATAAAAGAAAAGCGATTACTCCAGTAGAGTTTATATGCAAAATGGCCTACCACCAGTGACTGAGAACTGTGTATTGGGATAGCAAGTACATTGCTCCTTTGCTTGTGGCAATCAACTCCTTGTCTTACTCTCTTCCAGCTATTGAGGATGAGTTTGACTTTGCTCTTGGCAAGCAGACCCCTGCTTTCCTAAAGAAGTGTGTTTGCTACATTAGGAAAATCGCTAACATTGAGCGCTTTGTGAAAATCCCAGAGATGGGCAAATACATGGATATAACTGGAACAGAACCAAGGATTATTCGTGACCCAGAAGCTCAAGAGAAGCTGATCAAACTCAGGGATGAATTTATTCCTACCATAGTTGCATCATCTAATCTGAGAGTGTACACATCTGTTACTCATTGTGACATGAAACTGGGCTATTCCCAAGAAATAGAAAATCATTACATAGAAGGACTTGGTAAGCAATTTTATGAGGACATGATTGATATAATTCAGGCAACGGTACAACAGAATTTTGATACAGAAACTGATACACTCTATGATGAGATCCTTCAGCATTCATCGCTCTGTAAAACATACGCCTCATTCTATGAATACAAATGTGAAGCGCTGAACATTGTGCATAAGTACATCCTTCCAAGCAAGACGGGGCACATCAACCCTCTTATCATATATGGAGGACCATGCACTGGAAAGACCCTTCTGCTAGCCGAAGTAGCAAAGAAGGTAAAAGTCTGCTCTTTCCCATTTACAATTATTTGCAAAATCTCTTTCTTAGGAGAAAAGAATAAATTGATCCAACTCATTTCCATTTTCTGTGTTTACTACTTGGATTATTATTATTATTCTTTGGAATGAATACTTTTGTGTTTCTTTTTCCTTGCCATAGTAGCTATATTAGGAGAACAATACTCGTAGGTACAGCTATAAATCCACTTAGTTTTTTTTTCTCTTACTGTTCTAACTCCTGTTGTATAGTTAGTTCCTCCACCCAAATTAAATCAAAACTAGGACAGATCCCAAGACCTCTTCTCATCCCTCTCAAGGAGACTAGCCTTCTGTCTGTTTCTGATAGCTATTTCAGTCTAAGGTGATAATTAAAACTTCCGTCTGCATTTCTGCCCCCAGCTGAGGCCTGCCGTAAGCCGGGCACCAACAATAGTAATGGGAACCTGGCCAGCTTCTTTCTTTGTCCACGTAGCACTTTCTTTCCTCCTCTCCTAACCTGTACCATGCTGATGATCCTATCAGTTTGTAGAGTAGGGGTTGTAGAGAAGGGAAAGTGATCAGAAAGTTCTTACATGACCAGTATTATTGTGAACTGAGCTCTGAATTCCATGTCCTTATGCAGGGTTGAAAGCCACCTCCCATCTCTTCTGAGGCATTTTCATGGTTTTCTGGACATTCTTCCCCTCTTGAAAATCCCACCCAAGCCCCATGGAACACCTCTCACTACAAGACAGTGCATTTTTTTTCTAGCTCTTTTACTTCCCCAGCTCCTAGACAACCAGCAACACACTTCCAATGCCTTTCTGCTAAGATCCTCCCCACAGCCCGGCACGCTTCTTAGACAGGAACTAGAAAGGACAGCAAGCAAGCAGAGACCCTTGTCTCTCTTGTGCTGATGGCCTAGATTAGTTACATAGGAGCCACCGTGAGAAACCTACAGGCCAGGCCCAGGACACCAGCTCTGCTTCACTTGTGCATTGGAGCAGCCAGCCAGCCTGCCACATGACCTTCATGTTTCTCAGGTGTCTGTGTCCCCCAGGCTTTAGAAGACACTTTGAAAGGAGTCCACTGAAGCCCCTCCCCCTGGGCTAGAAGTGAAGGGTGGGCATCATTCTGACCTCCCCTTCTGAGATGAAGCAGTGAGAAATAGGACCCTTGGCATCCTCATCTCCAGTCTCCACTAAACTGGTCTTCAGAACCTCCTTTTCCAGTCCTGCATGAAGGTCTGGAACCTTACTTTGGAAGATGATACCTATTATTTTGCCTCCTCCACCTATGCTGAGCTGAACTGGCTTCATTTTTAACTTCCTGATAACTCCTGGTATGCTGGTTTCTGTTATTCTAGCATTAATTCAGAATCTTCACATTATTATTCTGTAGTTACTCTCCTATGAACAATTTTCTTTAACTCTACATTTTTGTAATCTGTCATATCCTACACACTCTCCAATTGGTCATTGTGAGGACAAAAATAGGAACAGCTCCGTTATACCTTGTGGTGAGGATTAGGTTCCAAATAAGCTTATAGGTGAAAACCAGGTATATCACACTTGCCCTTCAAAAGCCCTTAAGTGTGCTAATTTACCACATCTCAGCATGTCAAGCCCAGTTGGTATTTATTCTTGTGTTATAAAATACGGCCCCATCTTTAGTTAAGGACCAACTGAGGCAGTAAGCTTGTACTTAGGAATCACATTACATCAGAATAAATTGTGTCTATATGTGTGTGTGCTGCTGCACACTGGTGTGTGTATCTTTGAACTTTAGGATTATTCCACGCAAGCCTGATGGTGACACCATAAGTGATACAAGAGAACTGAACTTGAATGAGTCAGTATTCACACGTGCTATTTCACCCTCACTCCAGGGCTTTTCTCATTGTGGACTAGCCAGAAGGAACAAATATTGTTAATTTGACCAAGTGAGTGTCCATATGATGCATCTCCATGTGACCTACCATGCTCTGGAGGGATTACATGGGATGTACGTATTTGCCTGTGCAGAGAAGTAGTTCCTGCAGGACAGAGTGTGCTAGCAGCACAAAGTCGATCAACTTGGGAAATAACTTTCTGAGTTCCCTGCCCTCTGGATATTTTGTCCAATTACCTACCTCTATCCACAGTCCAGGGTTCTGGTTGTTCAAGGAACCTCACCTGATTCTAGGTCCCCTCCTACACCCTGCTTGCCTCCCTTCTAGGGGAATCATTGGCCTGCCATCAAGAATAACTTCCATTCTCCTGTGACATGGTGTCCCTTGTAAGGACACAGACAGACATGTGTTTGTCTCTTGTGTTACTCGCATTTCTACGCATGCCAGCTCACGAGTGTAGGGCTGTTCTCCACAGACATCACACATGCAGCAGCCTGGGATGGGCCAGAGAGGGGAGGATGCATATAATCACCATGATCAATCAGTGTAGGAACAAACTTTTGTTTCTGATTTGCCACCAATGAACAGTTGTGGCATGACAAGATTATCTTTCTTGAAACCAGCTTCCAAGGTTGGGGGTAAACACCAACAAAATGCTTATTTTTCTTAATAGCTCATTATGAAATTGACATCCAATAATCTTCTCATTTATTTCTTAACATGAACACTCTCTGCAGGAATACAATTTAATAAATTTACTTCCTGATGTATAAAATACTTTCTTTTCTAAAAAGTATCTTTTCTTCTTAAATTCCTAGGATTGCTAAAAGACTATCTTCTTAAAAATACTCATTTGATCATATACCTTCTCATCTGTGACTTTTTGACAGAAAAAGTACTAAATTTAGTATATCCTTTATATATTATATATCTTATCTCTAACTCCACGGTTTAAAAAAGAAAAAAAAGTGCATGAAAATGAAAATGAGATATGATTTCTACTCCACCTTTGTCTCATGGTGACTGTTAAACTCAGAACAAGTCCTTTATCCAGCCCAGTCCTCTGTTTCCCCTTTTATTAAATAGCATTGTAATCACATCTGTCTTTCAGAGAGATAATATGAGGACAGATGACTTCATGCTAATACATCAAACCATTGTTGCAAATCACACGCTCTAAAAAAGGTCTCTTCACCATCACTGTGAAGATTTTATAAGAAAAATAATAATCATAATCATGACTCGATAGCACCACAAAAATGTCTGAATTATAAAAATTATATTAACTATAATTTTAATACTGAAATTTTTTTGCTTTCTAATTAACTAGAAAATTGATCAGCTATATATGGCATTATGTGCTCTTGATTAATGAAAATATTTAACTCAATCTAGCTTATAAATCGTTACTTAACTCAGCCGTTAAACACTAAGTGCTTACTGTGTGCCATGACTGGGCTAAGAAATAGAGATTTGATGATGAAAAACTGACCACATTAGATATTCCGATTTACAGATTTATGGAATACTTACCAATTTTTAGACTATGAGCTAAATGTTTCCTTACATTCAGATAATACTCATTACTATTTTACTACCTCAGGATGTCACCTGTAGTTTTTAGGGCACAAGCTTACTGGCACCTCTTTGGCCTTCCCAGAGGGTCTTTCTGTTTCTTGGTTCTTGGCTGCTTTCCTCATGGTAGGTGTTACCAGAGGTCTTTGGACCATTCTGTAAAGAGGTAATGTTGGATTATGACCGTGTGAATTCATAGCCCTGTTCTAAACTCTGCTTGTATATTTTAGGCTTACGGCTGGCTGCATGAGGACACGGGACCAGAATCTGACCCAGTAATAGTGGTGAGGTTTCTTGGAATGACAGACACGAGTACGGACCTTAGAACTCTACTTCTAAGTGTTTGTGAGCAACTGGCAGTTAACTACCGGTGTCTGGTTCAAAGCTACCCTAAGAAGATCCATGACCTCCGTGACTTATTCATAAACCTTTTGAATGAGTCTTCACTGCAGAGACCTCTGGTAATAATATTCGATGCCCTAGAGCAGCTCTCAGAGAATGATGATGCCAGGAAGCTCTGGTGGCTCCCAGCTCACCTTCCCCGCTTCGTGCGGATAGTCCTCTCCACACTGCCCAACAAACACGGGATCCTGCAGAAACTCAGGTGCCTTAGCCATGAAGAAGACAACTACATCGAGCTGATTCCCCGGGACAGGAAGATGTGCAGCCAGGTCCTCAAACACCAGCTGCTGCGCGTCAAAAGGAAGGTCACATCAGGCCAGCAGATTTATGTGAACAACGCCTTCTCCAAGTGCACGCTGCCAATGTTTGTGAACCTGACCTTCAGGGAGGTGAGACATTGGCGATCTCACAAAGACGTTGATGAATCCTCGCTCTGTGTCACCGTTCATGAAAGTATAGAGCAGTTATTCTGGTCCCTGGAGAAGAAGTGTGGTCAGAAACTGGTCTCCAGGGCTCTTGGTTACATCACCATGGCCAAAGTGGGTTTGAGTGAAATGGAACTGGAGGACGTGTTAGCCCTAGACAACAGTGTCATGAACGAACTCAATGAAAACAACAGGCCCAGCAACCCCCTGAGAGTCCCTTACCTGTACATCGCAAGGCTCAAGGAGGCTCTCACAGGATGCTTAATAGAAAGACATGTGAAGAATGTCACACTCCTGGTCTGGGCCAACAGACACCTGCAGCTTATAGCCCAGAAGTTGTATCTGCAGCACGATGGTGACCTGCGAGAAATGCACACCATCCTGGCAGATTATTTTCTGGGGGTCTGGTCAGGGGGGAGGAGGAAAGCTTTCTGCCTTGAAGATGCCTACTTGAATGGCTGCCTTGACTTGGAAAGTAGAAGCCTACTTGAGGAAGAAAAGCACTTCATGGAACAGGCCTCCTTTGACAGGCAGGCCCCAGACCAGCCCTGGGTTTTCCAATGTAATCCGCTGGAGCCTGACATCTTTTTCGTCAATCACCGGAAAATGTCGGAGCTTTTGCACCACTTGACAAGGTGTGGAAAAACTGATGACCTGCTTTATGGCATCATCATGAACTTCAGCTGGCTTTATACCATGATCAAAATTGGCCAGTTTGACAAAGTGCTTTCAGACATCGAGCTGGCTTATAATTATTCGCAAGAGAAGGAGCTGAAGTTCCTGGCCAGCACCCTCCGCAGCATCAAAAACAAGGTCATTGCATTTCCCAGCTCCCTGTCAGCAGAGCTGCAGCAAAGACTGCTGCCTGTTGTAAGTTCCCTGCCCAAACTTAGACACCTTCTTTTAGAATGTGACAAAGATGGGCCCAAGTATTGCTCCATTGTGCCACTTCATTCATCCATGGATGTGACGTACAGTCCCGAACGTCTTCCCTTATCATCCAGTCACCTGCATGTCACAGAGATTCTGCCCACCCGTAACCCTAGTACTGTCCTCACAGCTTTAGAAAATGGTTCCATCAGCACATGGGATGTAGAAACTCGCCAACTCCTCAGGCAAATTACTACAGCCCAGTCTGTCATCCTAGGCATGAAGCTCACAAGTGACGAAAAGTACCTTGTGGTGGCTACAACAAATAACACCTTGTTGATTTATGATAATGTCAATTCTTGCCTGCTTTCTGAAGTAGAAATCAAAGGGACCAAGCATGGAGGCAGCTCTACCTACATCAATGGATTTACACTGTCGGTCAACCATGCCCTTGCATGGCTCGAGGCCAGCAAAGATGTCACTGTCATTGATCTGCTCTATGGATGGCCCCTTTACCAGTTCCACTGCTGGTATGAAGTGACCTGTGTCCAGTGCACTCTAGATGGGGTGTATGCTTTCTGTGGACAGTACCTGAACACTACCACTATATTTCATTTAGGGAGTGGAGAAAAGTTATGTACGGTAACATCTGAGTTTTCAGGAGGGTTTGTGAAGTTTCTTCTTATTTTGGATACAGCTCAGGAGATGGTAGTGGTAGATAGTGAGGGAAGTCTTTCAATCTGGAATACTGAAGACATTTCCAATCCCCAGCTGACTGATGACTTTGACTGCCGAAGAGAAGACAGCGAGGTGGTCACCATAGAACTTTCAGAGGACCAGAGTGCAATTCTGATCTGTAAGGCTCTCAGCATTGAGCTCTTAGATACTCGCATGTGGAAGGTGGCTGAAAAGTTCAGAGCCAAGCACAACGAACGCTTTATATCTGCTGTGCTGTCAAAAAATGGAGACTGCATCATAGCTACCATGGAGAACACCCCAGCCGTGTTTTTCTGGAGGCGGGACACAGGGCAATGCATGGCAAGCCTACAGGAAATCTCAGGTACTATAGTTAAGTTGGTGAAATCCAGTCACCACAATATGTTACTGTCTTTATCAACTAGTGGTGTTCTTTCTATTTGGGATATAGATATAATCACAGCTATGTCCAACATAGATAAGACTGGAAAACCCATCCAAAGCCTGGTGTTGCCTGCCAGAGGGGAAATAATTTACTCACTTGATGGCTCCGATTGTGTTCATAAGTGGAACTTCAGCAGTGGGTTCATCGAAGCAGTATTTAAGCACGAAGGAATAGTTGAACACTGTGTGTTAACATCTGCTGGAGACATAATGGTGACATCAGATGACAAAAGCAGCCAGTATGTCTGGCACACCAGCAGCGGGGAAAACCTCTTCCGAATCAATGGGCAGAGAATCTCTCAGCTGCTGATTACACACAATGACCAGTTTGTGGTTTCCCTCTGTGAGGAAAATGCCTCCAGGGTTTGGAGACTAGCCACAGGCCACAGGGTCTGCAACATCCTAACCACTTTGCAGAATGCCTTCATTACCTCGGCAAACACCTTCGTGGTGGGGATGACTAAAAGCAAAGTATTGGCAGTCAGTCTCTGGACAGGAAGTATCACCAAGAAATTTTGCTGCGAAGATGGTACCACCATTGTGAATTTTAAGTTGATCCCTGACTGTCCCGACATCATCGTGTTTATCACATCAGCTGAGACTGTGAACATCTGGAACCTGACAGATGAGGTGATCTGTCGACGCGTGCAACTCCCAAACAACTTTTTGAAAAATCTAGAGGATTTTGAAATTTCTCCCAATGGAAAGCTAGGCATTATATCTAGGGGAGATGAAAATATCAATGTGCTGGATTTACACAGTGGTAAATTACGGGTAGTTCATGCCTCTGGGGTCATCTGGCGGCAGAGGTTGTCTCGTGATGGTCGCTACCTGGTATATATTTGTTTCCGAAATGGGGAGGAGGAGGACGAAAATGGTGCAATATCCAGCTTAATTGTAATGAGGCTGGCAGATGGCAAAAATATTGGTGCTTGTTCCCTGTACAAAACACCAACTTTCCTTGCACTCTCTCAGAGGCACCTGAACATCATTGTGGGATTTGACGATGGGAGTATAGGGATATACACAGTAGTGGACCGTGTAGATGCTGCACTGAAAATTAAGATTGCCACTTCAAACAGCAGACAGATTTTCAACAGTGCAGCCCAGACATCCAGGCCAAAATCTAACAGTTACAGTTTTAAAGTGTCTATAGATTGCTTATGGAGAGAGTCCACTGAAGTCTTCGCAAGAGACAGCCCTATCACAGTGAGTGACTCTTCAGAGTCCAGTGAAGCAACACCCTCAAAGAAACACAACTCTTGCTATGACAGGATATGCTCTGCCCTCGAATCCAGGGGCCACAGCTACACCCCTGATAACTGACAAAATGTCTACCCTGATCAGTGGAAACATGTGATCCACATACATAAGGAACAAATAAAGTATGTCTTCTGGATCACAAATGATAAAGTACTCATTTGTTTAGAAGACAGCAAAGATGCTGGAATTGCAGTGTTTTATTAACATGTTCGTGAAACAGACAGAAATGTGAGATTAGTTTTGAGTGCAGTCTTTTTGTCAGAGAATTTGCGAAGTGGTATATAAATGGCTATTTCACCTAGAAGAGAGAGGATAAAAGTTTTAAAATTAGCTGTGTGATAAGAAGCAGTATAGTTGATTTTCTTAGTTCGGATGAGCGAGGCTACAGTTACATGTATACGATTTAGATTGGAATTAGTTCTACAAAAAAACAGTTGAAGTCATGGAGACAAACTGCTGCTTGACTCCAAATGATTGTGTGATAAGTTAAAACACAGCCTTAATCTCTCTTTACATTTCCTGATCCTGACAACTGTGTAAACCTAGTCTGCAGAGGAAAGGTCTAACGGTGCAAAACCATGTAACAAAAATATCCAGATATATTCCCAGGTTCCCAAGAGACACGACATGAAATGTGAGACCGTAAACTGGACTGGACAAGAACTACTGCTATCATAGGGCTACCGAACATGGAGAGTCAATCTTCATTAAAGTACAGTTGCAAGAGTTGCATGCAAGGGTTTCTGTATCATGGAATATATGATTTTTAAACTTTTTTATTTCTGGGGCTGCAGAAGAACACATTTAATAAGAAACCACAATTTTTTCACATCTTTTTTGAAATGCGTATTTGTGCTGAGTGTAAAGAAGAATTACAGAATGGGCATTACAAATTTGGTCAAAACACCTGGTCGTTTCTATCATTGTACTAATAAAAAACATGTACTATTCAGTCAGTTGTATGGAAGCATAAATTATTTCCTAAATCCCTGAAGTATCTCTTAATAGAAAGCAAGTTTTCTTAACATGCCATCTCAGAAATACTGATGACATTTGCCTTACTCTCATCTCTCTTTTTTCCTGTGTAACACGCAGATAGATAACCAAATACTCTGGGACAAACTGAATATGCCTGTCTTTGTGCTAAAATATTCCATAAATCTTAACGATGTCCAAAGGTTCTTTATCGTCCCTGTTTGTAATCACTTTCTTACTTCGCTGCACTGTATGTATGCTTCCTTATCTGTTACACTTCCAGGCTGAGGACTCTTCTGGACTTTTATAGTCTTACCTATTTCAAAGCAAAAGCAGAAGAAATGATGTCAAATATTTTTTAAACCCTACTTTATCTATTTAAAAGAAAATATTACAACTCAGAAAGTAAAAGTGATTTTCTTCCTTTAGTATTTTCCACATGGCATTGTCCTTGAATAACTTTTCATGGAGTTTTCTAGTTGTGGTTTGGTTTGGTTTTCTTTGAAAGTGGCATCACTTTAATAAGAAAAATGAGGGAACTATTTTTGGTCCAGTTCTGCCATGAATTAGTATGTCCCTGCCACCTCTTTAACCTCACCAGCGTATTGTTTTTGTGAACTGCAAAATAAAGGTAGTGATAGGTTCTGCTATAGCCCTGTTAGGGATATTTGGGATAATGTAAGAAAAACACAGTGACATTTTGACTGCTGATGCTAATGGGAAAAAAAAGTGATATAGCATATAGAGAATCCAAATCAATTGTACTTCATTTTAGAAAGCAGTTTAATGTGTAACTATTCAAAGATGTGATTCAGATATAAACACCCCACTGCACAGTTAAAAGACTTTTCTCAGTATGTTCCTCCTGGTTTAGCTACCAGCCAGCGGGGTGATTGCTCAGAGAGAGCTCCGACCTATGTAAGAATCACTCCAAGTGGCTTGTATGATTCAATGCTTTTTAGCTCTTCAGGCAACATATTCTTATTTCTATCGTTATCAGTTGGACCTACATGCCATACATTTCTAAGAATTAAATTCCTAGATGGATTAAATGTAGTGTGTGAATGTTCTATGTAAAAGCCAATAGAGTATAACAAGTGACTTGAATGATTTTTCCTAACTTGTTTGCAACTGATAGCTCATATGGAATGTTTTTATGTAAACTTTGTATTGTTGGGAAGAATTACCCAATCAGAGATTTATATTTTCATAAATGTTACATTTAGTTAAATTTTGTTACAGAGTTGTTACACTAGAAAATTATTTCAGTCTTCAAACAATATACAGTCTTGTGTATGTACTGTTTGTATGAATAAAAGATAAACCACTTAGATTTGTGTGCTCTTGATTTTTCTCCCTCATCTTTGGCAGAAGTAGAGATCTTGAGTAGCAGAAATAATTGTTCATGCTCACTGAATGCTTACAGAAACACTAGACACTGTTCCCAGAGTTTTACAGGTACTAAGCTGTACAATCTTCAGTATAGCCATTCAAGATGGGTACTGTTATTATTCTGTTTTCACAGGTGAGGAAAGCTGGACACAAAGGCCGGGGAGAAAAGCTGAACAAGATTTCAGTGTACTATCAGTGTCTTTTTATTAGCTTTCTGAAGGCCCATCAGAATATAGATTCAGTACCCAGGAGGCACTTATGGACAATGACCTATAAGGTATTTTCTAACTTGCAGATGAGCAATCGGCCTGGTTTTTTGATAATCACTGGAAGTTGCTTCCAACACCCAGGAGTTTTACGTATATAGAAATAATTGATGAATTCCCTCAGTAACTATTTTGTCATGCATTTTACCAGGAACACAAAGGTAAATAAAGTATCTTATGCCTTCTAGAGTTTCAGGTATAACAAACAAGAAACTTGTTCAAGGGTCATTAGCTTCCCTTTGGGGTTGAAGACAGAAGAGGGAAAGATCATGACCAAGAAATTCCGCCCATAAACACCCTACAGGTGAGAGAGCAGGACTAAGGAAGACCTTCCCGGATTCACATTTTTAAACCTCTTGGGTCTGAGAATTCTCATGGACGCACATTTTATTATTTTTTAGTCAGGGCAGCATTGAAGAGCTTAAGTGATAAGTAGGCAGTAATCAGACAAAATTTTATACAGTATCTAGTTGCCAAGAAACAGTCATTCTCAAGGAAACATAAAAGGTTAAAAAGTTACCAGGTATATTGCCATCATTTACATATGGCTAAAATCTTTGTTTAAAGTTTACTACCCCCCCCAAAAAAAAATAAAAACCTATTCCAAAAAAAACCTATGCCAGGAAATTCCTTCTTGGATTCCAATCTATATTCTTTAGGTTGAAGGTTTTTGTTTTTGTGACGTTGGGGATCAAGCCAGGGCTTTGCGCATACAACGCAAGTGCTATTCCATGAAGCTACATGGATTTTGCTATTTAAATATCTCCCTTCCTAGAATCAGTAACACCATAAATATCGCATATTTGCCAAGTCCAAGGTATTATGCCCTAGAATGAAAACTAGTCCTACACAATTCCTGTCCAGAATGCTACAATCAGTAAGAGACACAACTAAATCAATAAATCTGTGAATAAAAAGTTGTTAATAAAAGTGAAACTCGAGTGCTGAGAATACACAATTAATTCTACCTGGGAATTGAAAAGGATGAACAAAAGGAGACACTGAGGCTTGAAAAATAAGTAGGACTTAACAACTGTCAGTATCGGAAAGGCATTTCAGAAGAAAGCTGTATGGGCAAAAATGAGTTGATGCATATTTGGGGAGTTTTTTATTTTTGGGGTTTGGTTTTGTTTTTGAGACAGTGTCTCAGTAGTTCAGGCTGGCCTTGAACTCACTGTGTAATCCAGGCTGGGCTCCAACTCAAGCAATGCTCTTGCCTCAGCCTCCTGAGTGCTGGGATTACCAGTGTGTGAACGCATATTTTAGATGACTTCAGATGCTATGCACAGATTTTAGAATTTCTTAAGTAGCCATAGGGAGTAGTTGAAAAGATTTTAAGAAAGGGAATGACCTGATGGAAATGGTATTTTGGGATGAATGATTCAGGCACTGCTTTATCAAATGGATTACAGACCAGGCACACTTACTACAACACCAATGTGGTGCGTAATTTTTTGTACTTGTTTTTGTGGTTGTGTAAGCTGATACCATAATTTTTTACAATTTTCATTTCTTTTAGAACTATTTGGCAAATTTGGAACTGTAATGACATACTCAAATTAGCTTTTCTGTCTTCTATGAGTTATTAGTCTGGAACAATTTATTTCCCAACAAAAACATGAATACACCTAAAAAAACTAAGGAAATCCTGATGTTTTCGGTACAGTGGGCATCGAGACACCCTAAGCTTTTCTTCTGTATTTTTTACCAGGGTCCCCTCAGGTCTGCATTTGGCATTCCAAGTGACCGCTCAGAACATAGATTCTACTTTGCACAAGCATATGGAGAGTTTGGTTTTAGTGTGTTAGTATGACAAACTATATAGCACTGGTACTTTGGGGGTGACAAATAGCAATAGCACCTCCGGCTTTATAGAGTGCCGGCCTATCCTGGATGAGCGTAATTTAACCACCAGTTTGAATACACACAGAGCAGCAATTCTCAAACTGGAGTGTCACTTGTTAAAACATAAATCTCTTCACCCCCTCCCATTTCTGAATCAGTATCCTGAAGAGGGGCCCAAGAATTTGTGTTTTTACTGAATTAGAATGATGTTGAATCTGGTAGTCTCTGAACGAACCACACTTTAAAACCCAAGACAAATACCAAAGTCCTTTTGGTTAGCCTAACTTGATAAATGTACCAAAATTCTGCAAACATTATTAAACTGACAGCTACAAGTTGGACATAAGAGTCCTTTATTGTGACACATGATTTTTTAAATCCAAAAATGACTTATGACATCTAACTTCCCTCAAAAATCTACCATTTTAAAGTGATCAGCTACTACAACAAGAGGACAGCCCAAAACATTGAGTTTCCTCATCCAGAGCGTGGCAAATCCCTGTTAATGCAGCCTGAACCACTAAACAAGACACACTGAAAAACTACGGGCAACAAGTCCACCTTTAAATACTTCTCTGTCCAGTTGCCTCTCCCGCAGCCCTTTTTGTCCCTACTCTCCCTAATTGTTGGAGAGGGGGCAGAGAGTGAGCTAGGTGGCGCGGTTGCTCAACACATTTTCCTGGCGAGCCCTGCAAGGGCTTTGGAGCGCAGGTGAGAAGAACGTCCCCAAGTCTGGGGTAGAATTTACGATGAAGCAATTGTGAGCGCTCGGGAGATTGGATGGCGTGCCACACCCCACGTCCTAACACCCCAGAAAAAGACAGCAGGGAAGAGGATGGGGATCACAACGGTGGGTTCTGAACAGGAACTGGGTTCACTGAGCTCGCACGGTGATCTCCAGGGCGCAGGAGATTACGTGCAGCTCCCCTGAAATTATCACTGTGTAGCCACCCCGCTGCCTCCCAGCCATCCAGCCCTGGCGACAGGCGACAGATAGTGCGCCCGCCAGGTCCGAGCACTAATGCCAGAAATGAGGAGGAAACACAAAGCCCGAGAACCCGAGGGTGACGAATAGATTTATGGGGGTGGGGGTGCATTTATCGAACATACACACTGAAACTTCGAATCATAGGAAATGTTCTTCCCCCAAAATAAAGAGGCACCAAAGTTCCCCGGGACGACAAGCAAACTAGTTTGCTCCCGGGATTTCCTGTTTCCGGGCGCCGCGGCTCGGGAGGTCGCCAGCAGGATCGCGGTCGCTGGCGCCGCGCGGGGCAACCTCGGTGCGGCCCGGGGCGCAGGTGACGGTGTTGGAGCCCGGAGCCCGGAGCCGCCCGAGCCACGTGACGCCCGGGCCCAATGACCGCGCCAGGCTGCGGGGCGAGCGAGCGCGGCGGGCTCCGGGAGGCGCTGAGCCTGGGTTCCCCGCGCGAAGCCATGGGGCGCCGCCACCCCGGCCCCAGGTAGGGACCTCTCCCGCCCTGGAAGAGGAGGGCAGGGCGCGGCGCAACTGGGCTGTGGGTGGGAGTCCCCGACTTCTCTCGTGGCTCTTTCTCATTTCTTAATTTCCTTCTGCCCTGGGGGGTGGGGGTGCATGTGGGGGCGGGGGTGCCGCAGTTTACTGACTTAAAACGTGTAATTCAATAAAGGCGCGGTAACGGAGGCAGAACGGGGTCGGGGAGGTCTTTTGCAAATACCCAAAACTAAAACCAAGACGTTTGGAAAACTTGGCGTCGCCCTGGTTGCATGAAACATACCTTGCTTTTAAATCTCTAATTACTGAAATTTCAGCAGTGTCTAAGAACTTGAATTAGAAAAATTGCAAGAGATTTCGACTTGTTTCTGTGTCCTCTTCTCGCGTTTAAGCAGCTGAGGGCTTCTGAACCGAGCGGAGATAGAATTGCCGAGCCCCAGTTGAGGTGTCGCTGTGTTCCGGGGTTCGCTCCCCAACCCCGCGGCGGCCGGCAAGGTGCAGTTAAATGGTTACAAGCTGCTAAATATTTAATAATCATGCAAGCATCTCCCAGGTCGATCACTTGGATCTCACTGACCTTGGCAACCCTAATGAAGTGAGATCTTTACGAAACTACAAGCAAGAGTTTTTTCCAGCAGCACAGGGCACAAATCAGTGTTTTTGCCCCAGCACCGTAATTAATCAAACAAAACAAAAACTTCCATTAGTGACTTAGTACGTCTATATATTTGGCCTGAGATTTAGAGGAACGTGACGTTCCATGGGGTGGTTCAAATCATTAAAAACTAGGATGCTTCTCTTCTTCCTGTCACTTGTTTGTGGGAGAGAATTACTCACGGTTGTAGGAGTTCAGGGTGGTTGGTTGTAACCACGCTATTAGGAGGAGTGATTACTGGAGAAAGGAAGAGAAACAGGAAAGTTGAATGAGAAAGAAACAGAAGTGGGTGCTCTTTTTAAAGATTACGGATTCTGTATTTGCTGTTTCTTCTACCATTTAGTCTTGGTTAATACTGTTTTAAGCAGGAGAAAACAGATGTTAAAGCTTTCTGCATATAAACACCAGTGCCTTCTTTACTGATCCCTTGCATAAAATCACTGCCCTGAGGCAAATAATTGAAATAATTTGAAGCTCTGGAGGTAAACAAGAGTTCCTGGGCTTTTTGTACTTCTCTGGAGTGTGAAGAGCCAGTTAACTGTGAGCTGTGTAGGTCACCGGGGAGAGAGAAATGGAGATACTGACCCTGGAAGGGGAAGTGCAGCTTATTTCTTCTCTTCCTTGCCCACTCATGTCAGTCCTCAGATGCAGCTCCTTCATTTATTCTCCAACCTATTTCATGTCCCTGGCTGCAGGGCCTCATATGGTTAATGATTTTAAAGATTTAAATACTTGATGATATCCAAAGATAAATATGGCCAATCTTAGCAATCTGTGTTCCAAAGATCTTTTTGTGTGTGTGTCTGCAATTTAAAACAACAAAAACTGGCCTAATTAAACATATTCTATTACCCTAAAAATGAAATAATTCCCCCGACTTCTCACCTAGCATCTCCCTGAGCCTAGAATCACAACCTTGCTAAGCTCTGGCCAAAATCCAGTCTCAGGCTAACACAGAGCAGGTGCCCTCTACTGTGCTCCTGGAACTACCTGACCCCTGGTGCCCCAGGAGCCCATTCACTAGTACTAAGAAAGGACTCCCGTTTCCTAATACTTCAATACCAACCTTGCAGGTGCTGGTTTCCTCTTTCTGGGCTGTGTTTCAAATTCTTGTACTTGTACAACTTCTTGATTAAGTAGTATGTATAGTACCTTATGCTTATTGGCATCCTTTTCTGACCATGAGACTGATTATCTGGCTGCAGACAGACTTCTCAGGTACATAGAGAAAAAGAATTGGGAGGAGCCAATTGGTCTATTCCAGGGGAAGGCAGGCTTGGAGCCCTTCACCTGTCTGTAGGTCATTCCATTGGTCACTCTGTTGTCCTTTTTACAGTACTTGCTCTTAACCTCTGAGCCATCCTACCTCCCTAGTTATAGCTTTTCTTACTATGCTTGTCCCCAAATGCTACCGAAAATAAAAAACTGAAAATTAAATGTTTACTTATACCTTTTTCACCTGAGAATATTGTGATTGCACCAAGGTTAGGCTTTTCCATAGGATTAAAGTCCATCAAAATGGCCCTATCCGAAAATATACTTAAAACACCACACTGATGAATATGTGTGTATTATGAAACAGATAATTACAATAATTCAAAATTAGATTCAGATGATGTCAGGCATCTTAGACACTCCTGAGGTGCAATGACTGTCACTAACATAAGACAAAAGGACTAGGATGTCTCCCCTTCAGCCAGGAGCTGTCACCCCTCTTCTATGCACTAGTGGCTCTCCGAACTTAAATGAAACTCTGCTGAGCTTGGAGAGAGCACATGTGGAGACCAGGACACACCAAGCAATTGACAAGGTGTTGAGGACACAGGCCCTGTCTTCTGGGATCCTGCAGTCATTGGAGGGTTTTAATTAGGGAAGATCACTCTTCTAGATAGTTCCCTTGGGCTACCCTGGGAAGAATGAAATGAAGAAAATATAAACAAGAACAAAGGCAGCTGCTGCTGCAATCCACAAAAGAGGGAGAAGTGAATGGATTCAAAAGATATTTAGGGAAGCGTTGGTATTTACGACTTCAATTGTAAAAAACTGTTAGGCAACTCATCTTTGATGTTACATTCCATGTCATTTCAAAATATATTTTTCCCGGGTAGTTAAACGTAAGCCACATTTTAGCACAATTCTCTTCCCACTGATTACACTTACTCTAGAGCTACACATAATTTGTTTCCATCACAAAACAAACTTCTTTTGACCAAAAGAAAAAAAAACCCACATATGCATTTTCAACAATCCATTCTTTACATAGACAAGTAGTTGGGCTATTCAAAAAGAATAGTACCTATTAATATCTCAAAATTTCCTTGAATCATTTATGTAATATAGGTAACATTCCCACTGTACAGGAGAAATTATTTTCCCTTGGTTGCAAAGCTAACACCTGGTAAAGCTAGTATTCAAATCTGTGTGTGTGTGTGTGTGTGTGTGTGTGTGTGTTTCTCCAAAAACTACCCCCCAGACACACACACTAAACCAATAGACTTTACAGCTAAAAGTGGGGTCCATGGCCCAGCAGCATCACGGCAACTAAGAGCTTGTTAAAAATACAGTCATCTCCAATTTCCTGTCTATTGAGTCAAAATCTGCATTTTAATATCTCCCAGATAGTGCACAGCTATAGGGGAGTCTGAGAAGTCCTGCACTGCAGGGAGGATGAAGACAGTGACTTGCATTAACATAGACAAAAGAGGGCTGAAGGCTTTCTAAGAACAGAGACCAGGCAGACCACAGGCCCTGAGCCTAGAGTCAGCTCCACAGGTTTGAGGGCAAGTGGTGCGTTTCCCAGAGTACAGGGAAGTAGCATGAGCTGGAGGGCATCCTGTGGATCCTGATGAAGGCTGCTTCTTAGGGAAGCTCAAAAGGAAGGCACGGAGGATGGCTGGAGAGGACAGGCAATGGGCACTGGGACCCCGAGTAGATTTCACAGTCATCCACGTGTGCTGTGAGCACAGCCCAAACTGAGGTAGGAATGAGGAAACGGAGGAGAAAGGTCCAATGTGAACGTCATCTCAAAGCATCCCATCGACTTGGTGTCAGCTTGGATTCTAAGGGGCAAAAAAAGAGAAGGAAATGAGGTTGGTTCTGGGTTGCTATGTTGTGAATTGTGTTTCCTACCCTCAGATGGAAATATTGTCTTTGAATTCTTTGCTACTGAAAAGATACCTTCTAGTCATGGTGGCTTTGTTTGTTTTAAGGCAGATGCTCTCATCCTTTGAACTGTGGCAGTTTTTTGGCTGTTGCTAAGAGGCAATTCAAAATTGAAATTTGAAATCTGCGTAACCATGTAAACAGTGGGAAAGTGGTTTTTTTTGGGGGGGGCACAGACAATTATTTATAATGCAGCAGTTACTTGTGTAGTTCTTGAGTTTACCAGACTTTCTCAACTATCTTGTGACAGGTATTCAGGTGGCATTATTATGCCCCTTCCAGAGTCAGGGACGCTGAGACTTGGAGATGTAACCCAGCCAAAATTTGGACCCAGGTCTACCAACTCCAAGCCCAGTCTTCTGTATTCACTAAAACATTCTGAGATCTGCTGTTTGATTTGGGGGTGGTATTATCAAGCCAGTGAGCCTTTGGTTTGATTTCTTCTTTAACATACACTGAGCCAATCTCAGAAAGATGCTGAAAGGTTTATATTGGTGATTTCGAAGTAATTATTTTGTGGAAACTCGAAAATACTTCAAAAAAAACCTGCTTTCCTTCCCCACCTGATTTTTAATTTTATTTAGTCCATATTGTTGATCCAGTGACAACAAACCACACTTTATATTTCAAACAGTGTGAGCTGTTTGGCCGCCCTTTCCTTGGACGAAAAGATTTTGACTTTTTTCAAATCAATTCTTGTATTTCTTAAGCAACCAAGTTGAGGCTTTATAACTATCCCTAGATGACATGCCAAGCAATAGGAAGACCAAGGCCTAGAGAGAGGAGGGCTCTGTTAGAGGAGATCCCCAAGTTAGGGGTAAGCCTGCAGCTGGGACCCAAGTTTCTAAGGCCCCAGGCCCCTCTCTCAGGAAATTACTTCAGAACAGTTCCCTTTCTTGTGATGGTGTTTGCTGGTGAGTGACAAGCAATGTGGGAAAGCTGGTGGAGCTCCCATTTTAAAACCAGGATGCCCAGAGTTAGAATCTGGGTTTGGTAGCTGCCTGGCATGTCACAAAATGCACCAGCTACAGACAAGCCCAAAGAGAACCATAAAACAGATAATTGGCTAGAAAATCAAGATGGGGTTTACAGAGTACAATTTATTTACAGGTTCCTTTAAATTCAATGGGACAGGTTTTATAATTGTCACTAGGATTTGGTTTTGGTGAAGAGAGCCAAGTGTTCTAGGAGTGGATGTAATAAAAGCTTCAAGGATACACTGCAACTTGGAAAGAGGCCCAGCCCCAGATCACAGGAAGAGCCCTAATCCCTACGCTTAGAAGATGAGGCTTGCTTTCTGCAAAAGGAAAAAGCCAGCACTTCCTGGTGTCTCTGCCCAAGGCTAAGCTGAGGCTCCAGATAGGTGCAGCAGAAAACAGGAAGGTGGCAAAGTCACAGCTCACTGGTGTGGAGCAGGAGGGTTATTTCTTTAATACCTTGCCGTGATTCAAGGATTTAACAGATTCATAATGAGGCCGTCATTCATATGTCTTGCTGCCAGGCGGCTCTGAACCACTGGCGATACACGTGTGACTATCCCATCAGGTGGCGTGGGACAGTCATGCATGTACTCCCACCAGGAACATGTTAATGGGCCAAAAGGAGTCTTACTTTTATGTAATCCCTTCCCCTCAAAAAGCTAAAGTAGGTACAAACTCCAATAATGAATGTCAGCATACTGTATACCTAAAATGTTCCAATAAAATTAATGGGAACAAAAGGTAAAGTAGCTTTGGAGAACAAAATTACTGAAATTGCAATCCTTGACGGTCATCCTTTAAGAGCGAACTGGATGAACAAAAAGCAAAATAAGCAAACAAAGAAAAACTGTAGAATTTACTGATGGGGCACTTTGCAGGGCCCCTGAAGGCAGGTGACTGGGTGAGTCACCAGGACACCCACCTCTAAGTCGGCAATCATCAGGGTCACCCTCTCCCACACAGATCACCATGTACACTGTGAGCATGTTTCTTCCATTAAATCCCTTACTCCTGTTTGCAGGTGTTTGGCATCTCCTTTCTTTCATTAGCACTGGCTCATTGAAAAGAACTGGGAGGCAGAGGTTGTGTCTTATTTTCTTCTTTCTTCCAGTCACAAAGCTGTTTGGTTGCATGGAGCCTCAGAGGAGAGGACATGACTCCTGTTTAGTGGGGCCTGGCTGTTGCAGAAGGGACTGAAATGAGGGCTGACTCTCATCAGGTTTGAATCCTGGCCCTGTTTATTGTGCAGGACCTCAGGAATTTCACCTAATCTCCCTGGATTTATCTGTCACACTGGGAAACTAACTACTTCCTTGAAGGTATGTCTACCTAGCAGAGCCTGCAGCTGGCCAATGCCTAATAAATCTAATTCTAAGCCTCTGTGGCCTCCAGAGCTAGAACATAAAAGGAGTAGTACAGATCAGACTGCAGTCACGGGGGCCGGGAGGGAAGGGGGGTGTCTAGCTCCTCATGTCTTTCATAACTCACCTCACGTTTACCTGTGATACATCCACAGGAAGCAGGAACTTTCAAGCTTGAACACATGGGAGTGCCCCTGAATTTCTAACTAGATACGTTTCCTTATTATAAAATTACCTTGATACCTGCCCAGTGATAGTTTGAAATGCTTATGAAATATAACTATGCTTCAAGCATTGTAAAGAACGTTATGTCAAATTCTGTGTTTGTGTCAGTGTGGAGGAGAATTACAAGGTCCTAGAATGAGGAAATAAGATTAAAGTAGAGTTCTTGGGGAAGACCGACTTTTTTTCATGCTGAAACAGTGAGGATGAGAGTGCTGGAGACACAAAAAACTGTAACAAGGGAAAATGAGAACTAAGGAAGGTGACCTTTCCTTGGTCCTTATTCCAGGCAGAATTTGCAAAATAATCCAATTGAGATTTATAGCGTTTAAAAGAGAGGGCCGTGAACTTACTTGGGTGTTTTATGTATTCCTCACCCTTTATTTTGTGAATTTAGCTGGACTTTTAAAAATATTGTAAAGTATTCTTGCTATGTAGGGCCCATTCCAGTTAAACCTACTACCACAAAAATTTTGGGGGGTGGGGTGGGGGTTGTATTCTTTTATTATTAATGTGGCATAGAATACAGACTAGATGCTCTTTTATTATACAAGTGTCTATGCAGGCCAAGTACCGTGTCAGGTAGTGGGGATACAAAAATGAATAAAACAGGCTTGGACGTGGCCTCAAAGGCACAGGAGTCAGTCCAGTATCTATGCACACATATAGCTCCCTGTCCCAATGTAGCCTGCAGGGAGGGAAGAACCAAGTGCTGTGAGGGGCAGAATGGAGCTATGACCGAAGGCAGGTCAGTCGCCTGACCAAGAGGCATCTGATTAAGATGGGAGGATGTGTGGGGTATCAGTAGTAGTGAAGGAACTGCAGGGATGGAGCAGTGCAGGGCATACTTAGAGAACTGAAGTGGATGGTGTTCCAGGAAGCGTCTGCTTACAAGGAGAACCAGGAGAGACAGGAGGCAGCTGGACTGCACAGGTCCTCCCAGGCCGAGTGCTATAAACTGACCTGTACTTGCTTATCTGGCCCTTTGGAGTTACTAGTCCTGCTTGGTGACTGTTGAAACCTCCAGTTCTGAGGTATGTGATGATATAAATCTTCCTTGCAGCCTTGGGATTTGGCCTTAGATTAGCACATTCCCCCATCAAATAGTAAACAGGAATGAAAACAACTGAGCATCCTGTTTTGGATGCCTGCTGAGGTCCCTCCTGCTCTTTTGGTTTGGTTTTTCCAAAAGTATCTTTCCTGGAAAGTTTGTTGAAGGCACATTGGACTCTCTTGCAAAGAAACATAGAGCTGATCCTAAAATTAAGTTTAATTTTGACCTGGCAGCTGGTCAGGATGGATTTTCAGAAAGGAGCACTGGGAAGGTCCACGCTCCTGGATGACTGCAATCAGCCATGCCCATCCAGGAGTGGGAGTGGTATACTGACATTATTTCCACAGTCAGGCACAACTCACTTCATCAAGGGAAAATAACTGCTAACATCATTTTGCTAACCAAGAAGTGCTTTGTGTTGATGTGAGATAAAGAAGTGAACAAACCACCTCTGGACTGCAACCTTCTGATAACATTCTTACTAACCACCTCTAAAGGATGTCATTTAGTCTGCATCCTAGGGTACAGACCATTAATACTACACTATCTATGCTGGTTAATCTTCAAGCAAATTATAGATGAAACAACCATTGTGGTCATTGGTGTTTATCAAAACAACAGTGAGACGCTATTGAAGGTTTTAAACTGAGGAGTGATAAGATGTACATATCTGCCTGCAAGGTAGGAAATGAGAAGGTAGGACTTGAAGACAAGGAGAGTTTGAAGGGACTGCTGCACAGGAAGATGTTGTTCATTTTCTACTTGAGTAAAGTAGAGGCAATTTTATTGTGAGAAGTGGACGAATTACTAAAATGTTAGGTGAGAACACCATGACCTGCCTATCGATTGGAAATGAGAGGTGAGGAGGAGGGATCAAGATTGAATTTTAGTACCTGCATGTACAAGGAGTTTTGTTGCAGTGTTGTCATTTTTTAAAAAGGCAAAAAAAGATTTATATGTCACCAATATACATTAGTTAAGTACAATTTATTAGTGTATTACTCTGCACTGATTAAAAAATGAGATGCAATGATATAATGGAAAAGAATTCAGGATAAAAATTTGTGGAAGAAAAATGCACTTAGTGTTTCATTTTAATAAAATGTTAATGATTATAATTATTTTGTGTTTCATTCTAATAAAATAGTAATGATTATAATTAGTACCTAATACAAAATATCTGGAAGAATAAATTCCGAATAGAGAGGACAGGGCCATTTGCAATCTGTATTTGACATTTTTGTACTCTGGACTTTTTGCAGTCTCCTCTGTGCTTTTGTAATCAGAAAACAAAACAAAACAGACTTAACAGAAAGTGAGCCAACCACCTTGCATTTACCTGCTTCTACCATGAAAGCCTCCTATCACTGTATCTCAAAATGATTTTTCTCTCTTCCGAACAAAGAATGTTAAATCCAGAAAGGGCTTTAGAGATTACTTAGTTCAATATTCCCATCTCACAGATGAAGAAACCGATCCAGAAAAGTTAATGGCTTGGCTAAAGTCACATGACACTAAATTGATAGCAGAACCAAGACTAGGGCCCAGGAATATGTTGAACTGGACTCTAGCATTCTTTCTAGTACAAACTAGGTCTTCTCTAGCACTCCCTGTATCTGTGGAGAGCTTGGCTTTTATTGGACTGGCAAGTAAATGAACTTGTCTTTCTCCTCCAGGAAACAATGCACTCAAACCTGGAGAGCCAGTGTGGTGTTTAACACATAGTATAAAGCAATCATTAAAACAATTGACAGACTTTGGTTAGACTTCAGATCCAAGACACAAGACTAAAATGGAGAGAAGGAAAAGACTCCCACATTTGTCTTTCACTGGCAGAGTTCTCGCAGCCTTTCTGTCTGTCTGTGTCTCTGTCTCTTCCCCACCCCGAATAAATTAGGGTCACTCACCCAATTGTATATGCTGAGGAATTAGACTTTGGATTTTTTTCTACCATCATAGGTACACTTCTCACTGCAGCAATGTACTGATACCCTGAACTTCCTAAAGGAAATGGCAAAGCATACTTCTAATTCACTATTTCAGTGATTTCCCCAGCGCTGTATTAAGATCTCTCTCATCCCATGACTTCATAGGTGTTTTTCACACAGTGTGTGTCGGAGATTGTTTCTCATCTCACAGAAACACAGCCCACGTGGCCTGATTGTGAGCTTAATGGAATGTTTCAGACCTCTTGATGGGGTGGTGGCAATGGCCAAATGGACACTTCTGGATCCTTATTCACTGGCATATACCTCCTCTTGGGGTAGCAATGAGAATGTGTGGCTTCCTTAGGTTACCCCCAACCTGTCAAATACCCGTGTGTTTTCCTCCCAATGCTGAGGATTGAACTCAGGGACTTTGCGCTGAGCAACATCCCCAGCCTTTTTATTTATTTTTCTATTTTTAAAAATTTGACACAGTGTCTTACTAAGTTACTAAATTGTCCAGGTTGGGCTGAAACTTTCTATCCTCCTACCAGCCTCCCAGAGTGCGAGGATTAGAGGCAGGTCAGGCTAGGGCTACCCTATCTTGTCACGGGAAGTTAACACCCTGGGGGCAATTAGGGAGTCACCCAGCCTGTCAAAAGCTGTGTTGCCTTTGCCTCTCCTGCCTTATTCTTTTCTCCTCCTTCCCTGAAGCCAATCTGAGGACTTTTGTCTCCACTGAGCTCCACTTGGCATCTGGTGTTCATCACCTAAATGAGCCGCTGTCTTTAGGAAAATATTCTACTCTGCTCCCCATTTTGCAAATTTGGTGAACGCATTTCCAGTGTTCTATTAATTTATTTCAACTGAATATTTTCCGTATCCCACTAAACATTTCCATTTTTTAATGTGACGATCTGCTCAAATTTTTAGACTTTGTATAAGCCCTATTTATACAAAGTTTGGTTTTGAACTCTTTCAAGCCACTTTGTCTTCTATTTTGAACCTTGTGTGAGTTGATGGTGCTTTTAAGTATTGAAATTATTCATGTAATGCTTTTATACATTTCTACTTAAAACTAGGAAAAGACAAAACAGTTAAGTATTATAACTGACATGCCTCTAAATTGTACTACACAAACTAGTATTTTGATATACCCTCCCCTTGTTGGTTAGGGTAAGTCTGCTTTCAGTAAGCTCATATTGTACTTTAGACAAATGTAGAAATTTCATTCTCATAAGTATCTTGAATACTAACCTCATGTAGAGGCTGAGTGTGGTCCAGGGAAGAATGCACATAACAGAGCATAGTTCATCATGGCACATAAGCAAGAAGGAATATGATTGAATGGCAACTCTGAACTAGAAAATTCCAAGACAAGTGTAGAGAATTCCAAGATGATAAGATTATTACACATTGGAGAGGTGATTAAGAGAATTGGTATTATCTCTGGATAACCCAGACCTGGACTCTGAGCAGAACGTGAAAAGGTTATGATTTTCACTGTTCCTTTTCAGCTATGCCCAGACACCAGCAACAACTTACAGTAATCTTGGTATGATTACTGAATTCTCCAATAAAATGCAAAACATGTTGGATGGACAATGGGGTGGACTATTTGAATCAGCGTGTCCTGAAACTCCAGAATTGCTATTCCCTGTAGCTTGACCTGTTTCCTGACTTCTTATATGAGCAATGATCAAATTCTTTCCCAGATACAGCCTAGTGTTTTTATGCCAATGCTGTGACATTTGGAGAGATATAGCTTGTATGCCTAAACACTGGAACATTATGATTAACAGAAATAATAACTTCTTATTAGAAATAATAATAACTTCTTATTGGAAATTAAAATTTCCATGAAAGAGTTACTTTATGTCTGTAGGTATAATTAAAGACTAGACTTGTGTCTCTTAGTACAAATTGTTAACAAACATTTGAGTGCTTTCTACCAATTTTTTGCTTGTTTCATAATGTTTTGAAAATATATGAAAAATTAATTATCTCAGAATCAAAGGAAATATTTTCCTGCTAGGAATTCTCAGTTGAAACTGATTAAGAAATATATGTTTCTGGTAAAGATACAGAGGGACCCAAAGAATAAGAGGGTACTGTGCCTTTAAACTTGAAGACATTTTATAATTGTCCTTGAAGTTCCTATTTTCATTTGTTTGCTTTGGGCGGCACATGGAAAAATATTTGCCTACTGTATGGTACTAATCTTCATGCATGTGTTCAACAGTTACCTTTCCCATGAAAAGGTAGTAGGTAATTCACTAGTGATGCCTTTTATTTTTAAATGTTCACAAATGTGTAAGTTCTTCTCTGAAAATTGATAGTTCATTTTACACTTGGTAGTCAGGTCTAAGAGAAGATGGCTCTGTAAAACTTCAAAAGTATGAAACTGCAGAAAATAAACACTGAGTGTTCTAGTTATATATCATCCCAGACGCTACTTCTGTTATGTGATCAGTACTGTCATTATAAGCCAGGTGTTATCAACATTTTAATGAACTCTAATATTCAGCCTACATAACATTGTTTGGAAAGTCTTAATTTTCTTGTCTAAATAGGCCTTTTTTCTTTTTTTCTTTTTTTGGTACCAGGGATGGGACTCAGGTCCTTGTGCTTGCGAGGCAGGCAGTAACTAGGCCTTTTTTTAATGGTTAAAAAAAATCTCTAAATTGTTTTCAGTGGATTAGGGGCAAAGTATGTTTCTTTCCAAGAATAAAAATTCTAATAGTTTAGAAATCTTTATTCACTTGACTAATATGTATTAAGCATTTCCCATATTTCTCATGTGTTAAAAAGTGTATCATCCTTCTTGAAATCTCATAGTGTTTTTCCCCATAAATGCAGAACTTTAATTTGCAAATAAAATTCTCTAATACTGTTTTTCCACACCATGCATGTAGTATTTTTTGAAATAAAACTTTAAACAAAATAATTTTGACAGTTTATAGGAGCTGAGAACAATTCAGGAGCTAAGAACCACAAGAGGATTACAGAGCTCTGCTCCCCAGGGGCAGTGAGGTTTCATAGGATGCAATCCGAATTAAAGTAGGGAAGTAACTTAATTGATTACAGTTAGTGTTTGCTTTATGTGGTCCTAGTCTGATTAGTTAGCTGCCTGCCTCTAATTGGCTGAAGATCAACTATTTGTTACCAAAACAAACAAACAAAAAACTCTCTCAAATTAAGTTTCAGTTTGTTTGCTTACTCTGTTAGTTTGTGCTATAGTTTGTTTTGTAGGAATGCAAAATATGGATATAGCTTCAGGATGTTGGCTTAATTTAACAGTCTATAAATGTATACATCATGTTTATTGAGCACTAATTACATGCTAGGCATTGTGCTCCATGCCCACCAGGATACAGAAGTGAAAACTTCTGTGAGCCACTGTTTCCCGATGTGGCTTATAATAGCCACTGGAAAAATGGAACATTAATCCTTAAATGTAAACGGAATTTAAACTACAGTGCAATAAGGAAAGATTAAAGGGTTTGTTCCAGCCTTTAGGAGTCCCTGGAGACCTGAAGGACGGAAGAAGCAGGGAAGACTTCACAAAGAAAGTGGCCTGCTAATGGGAGCTGAGACCTGTTGCTAGAATCAGAAATGTTAGCATCGCTTCCACGCCTACTGTAACCTCTACCCTAACCAGAGAATCAGAATCTCTTGAACTGAGAATCAGAGTAGAGGCATCTCGGGTTTCCTTTCTGATTCTCTGATCTCTGATTGGTATGACCTGCCACTTTGCTGGGAAGTTCTTGGATGACCTTTTCCAAACCTGTCTACATCACAGCCTGTCCCTGGCAGACACTGGGCACAGTGGGTGGGACTCTGCCCATGTCCATGTCCGCAAGGTCTTCTACATCTGTATCAATCTCCTCTTCATTCTTTATACTCTCAGAAGATAGGGTGTCCTTTTTTATTTCAAAGTCAACCTTTCACATGGATGCTTTTAGGATTCCTCATCCTCTGGGAGAATTACTCCTTTACCCATTGGCTCTGTCTCTGTCCCGAGTCCGTGACCTCTAAGGACAGCAGCAGAAGAAATCAACTCTCAGTAAATGCATACATCTCTTTTCTTTTAATTAAAATAAAATACAAATACAAAATCTTTTTTGAGTCTTTTGGATGCCCTTTCCATACCTCCTCCTTCTCTTTCTCCTTCCCCTTATTAAAAAAAAAAAAATGTTTTAAAAAGTGTACAGAGTTCTTGAATCATTGCTGATTTAAACTGCAATTCCCAATTCTGCACTTCCAGTTCACTCTTAATATATAACTATTCAGTTTCTGTCCACATTGTGACATAAAAATTTCACAGACCAAATGAAATGGTCACATTTTACTCTTTTACCTTATATACCTCCTCACTAGCTTTCAGGCTATGGTTGTTGATACAGCTTCCTCTTTGAAATTATCTTTCCTTCCTTTTAACTTGTTACACTACTGTATTTCTCATTCCTGGCTACTCCCCTGCTTCTAGGACCTGTCCCTATTTCTCTACTACCTATTAGCAAGTCTGACCCTGAGGTTTTCATAATTTGAAATCTAATCCAAGGACCTGCACATATCTCTGCATTGTAACTCTGTCTGCAAGGAAAGACGGACAAAGGACTCAGAGTACGATTAATGGTGCCTGGATACATTGATTCAGTTCCATTGGCAGGGCAGCCTGTGCAAGACTTCAGAATCAAAGATGACCTCAGAATTGGGTAATTTGAATCTTGGGGACATAGATGAGAAGACTGAACCCTTTTTAAGGTATAGATTCCCCATTAAGGCAGTTATACACAGGGAAAACTAGATCCTCAATCCCAGGCTAGCTCTGGTAAAAATGCTCTAAGAAAATAATCCCAAATTTCATGGGAAAGCAAAATTCTTTCCTTATAAGATAGGGCTTTAATTCTTGGAAAATTTAAAATTAAGTGTAAATTTTATGGGCTAAATAAAACCCAAAGAATTTATACTCTTAGATAAATTTGGGAAAATGTCTTTAATAATTCAAATATTCATAATATTTAAGATAATTTGTTAATATGATTAACCTTGTGATTTCTAATTAATACATGTCATTGGATAACAGATTTAGACTTTGGATTTTTAAGTTGAAAATTTTAACAATTTTGCTGTGTTTTATATTGAAATGTTTAAGAGAACTAAAGATTCTTTTTATTTGTGAGTCTGTTTTATAACATAAGTAAATCGCTTCTCAGCCTTTTGGCTAAGATCAAGTGTATAACATAAGTAAGTACCAGACAAGGGGTTACTGGTCACAAAACTGAATCTTTTTTAAAGTCAACTATTTTACATTTGTAAGCACAGTTTAAAATGTTACTTTAGCCAAGTAGAAAGATTATTGTTAAAAGGATTGACAGAGCTCAGAGAATGTCAAGTAAAATATAAGATTTGTAGTTGTTCTCAATTCAAGAAAAGATGTCTCTTTTGGATTTTTAAAAAATATTTTTAAAACTCAAATAGCTGCTGATAATGTCCTGTGGGACCCTAAGGGACACTTGGAAACCTTCATTGCTACTTTGTACTCCTAGTCATTGGTGTACTCCAGTGTGGGTTAGGTTCCTCATCCCTAGTTCTTTCCACTTCTGTAGATCCCTGACCTAGGCCTGGCAGGGTTCGGGTGCATGCGCCACTCATGGCTCATATGACACAGTGCCCACATGCCTGTCCCCAGCCCTGCCCTCTCCCACAGCCATGAACCATTGAGAATGGCTTCCCTTGGGGCAAATCCACCCTGCATGTCTCCATATTTCATCAAATTCAGCTCACCTGGAAATGTACCCATCACTGCTCCAACTCCAGCCCCACTACTTTGCTCTCTTTCTGTTACTGTCTCAGATACTATTAACCAGTGTTCCTTCCCCTCAAGAGCAAAGGCTGTGGTTTGGCTGTCTTTCATTCATTGATTCTTCCCAACCTGACAGCAGTAGGTATTCAATACCAAATAAAACAGGAATGATGTGTATACATGTTGTAGGATGAGTAGAAGACTCCACTATCATATTGGTCACACCTGAAGTTGTCTTTGTCCAGAAAGCAGGAATAGCTAACATTTATCAAGCAATTACTATGTGCCAGATATTCTAGGTGATTTATATACAGTAAGGGGTGGACTCAGAGAGGTTAGGCCAATTGCCCACGCTGACAAAGGTAGTGACAGAGGTGGACCTCAGCTCAATGCTGTGTGACTCCAGAACCCTTTTTTAGTCCCTTTTGTGTACCCAACTTACCTTAGAGAAGCTGCTTTCACTTTAGATTTCCTGGGACTGAAAATGTAACTTTGAAGAGCAAGAGATACTGGGAAATTTGAATGGTTATAAAAACATAGTCAATTTATTTTCATTTCCTTATAAAACATCTTACTTCACATTTTCAGGCAACTCAAAATACCAAAGCTTAATCATTTCAAAGATCAATACTGTCACTTGATGAAGGTACGTCAGCAGAGTCAGCTCTCCTAAATTTCCTGGTTTATGGTTTAGGAAAATTCTTTCTCGATGGTTCCATAGGCTGATAGACCACGAAGAATACGTTTCAGTCAAACTGAACACAAAGTTTGGCTTTGGAGGAAGTACAACCACAGAATGTCTATCAAAAAATAAAATTGAGAAATCGTCCTTCTAAGATTTCCTTCTTCCTTCTCCTTTGTGCAGTTCATAGAAACAATGCTCCTTTTTTGTTGAGTTTGGATCTGAGCACTTCAAACGCAGCGCAGCACAAAATCAATAAAGTAGTAAAACTGGAAGTGCTATCTTTCCCACATCCACCTCACACAGACCTCCAACCACCACTGCCTGCCCGCCCTGTGGTGAAGAATAGTTCCTTCAAATGCAGTCTGCCAAATGCAAGCTAAAGATTGAGATAACAAGGGTCCTTTGCCCAAATAAACATTTTCATAGCATCCTGCTCTATAGTTTTCATTTCTGAATTAATTCTGACCTACTTAAAACTAGCCTATGTCTTCTAAGGTGCTTAATATTTCGGGAACTTTAATTTCTGTTCAGGAAATTACAAACAAAAATATATCACTTTGAGCAATACCTATGAATTATTTATTTAGAAGATCAGTTCTTTGCACTCCTCTGTTTAATTGAGCCACATATGCAAATTTGAAAATTCAAGTGAGTTTAGATAAAGATCTAAGAACTATACATACAATGCCACAGATTAGATTTCTAGAAAGGGGTTCCAGTGAGAGAGAACTTTTTACTAATAATGTTTAACTAGAGCATGCATAATTTTCAGCATTGCTTGTGATTGTAGCCAAAATCCAGACTGGTCTTGTTATTGCAAAATAGTTTTTCCCCAATTTCAAGAAGAAAAAAAAAAAAAGAACTATTTTTTATATAGTGGAAAATCATCACAAAACCTAAATAAAGTATACTAGAAAGTGCGAGGAACAAAACATAATTGCATCATGTTTCCATTCTATTTATCACCGTATCCCTAGGACTGCTAATGTTCTTATATTCCTAAAAAGATAATAAAAACAGAAGTATTTCAAAATCATATGTAGACTACTTAATCTCAGGTCTTCCTTAAATTACTCCAAGTTCATAGAAATCACTTGTCTCTGTTCCTTAATCTCTCAAGATAATATATTGCCTGTTGTTATAATAGAAAAGCCATACTCTTCAGCATCTTCCTCATTATTAGATGCATATTAAATTCTTAAAGGTCAAATACCTTGACTATGTCATCTGATCTTCATGTGTTCATGCATGCACATATCAACTGCTGATGCAGGTTGTTATGGTTTTCTCTGGATGCCCCTCAAAGCCTCACATGCTCATAGGTGGGGCTTTGGGGGAGCTAATTGGATCATGAGGGCATGATATTCATACTGCTGAGTTTATAGCTAAATGTGATGTTGGGAGGTGAAGTATAGTTTGAGGAGGTGGATCACGATAGGACATGGCCTGGAATGGTGTATTTCCCTCCCTCCCTTCTCCCTTGATACCTCTCTCTCTCTCTCTCTCTCTCTCTCTCTCTCTCTCTCTCTCTCTCGTGCTGCCATGCCATAAGCAAGTCTCCTTTGCCATTTGCCCTCCTTTGGAGCCAGCCAACTATAGACTGAAACCTCTCCAAACTGAGCCAAAATAAACCCTTCGTCCTTTAAATTGTGGGTATTGAGTATTCTGTCCTGGTGGCAAGAAAGTAACTAAGACACAGGATAACACTGTGGTCTAAAACACAGTCTTTTATATTCTCTCTGGATTCAAATCCCAGTGTTAGAGCTTCCTAAACTGTGAGTTTCCATTATCTGTAAAATGGGGATAATATCATGCTAATACATACATGGTGTTCCTTTTGACCTAAAAGCTAGGAATCAAATCAGTGCAGCTATATGTAAACTTCTATGACTTCTATAATTAGAAAATAATTTTTTAAAATATATGTTAAAAATAACAAAGTGTACTACTACATGATAGCTACCTGTTAAGGTGACTATAATCAAAATGATGGCAATAACCAGCGTTGGTAGGGGAGTGGAAATATTGGAACACTCTTACACTACTGTTGGGAACTTAAAATGATGCATCCACTTTGGAAGACAGTTTGGCAGTTCCCTAAAAGGTTAAATGTAGAAACACTTATTATCCAGTAATTCGTCTAGCGGGTAAATAGTCAAGAAAAATAAGGATATGTATCCATATAAAAACTTGTACACTAATTACTGTTCATAGAACCATATTCATAATAGCCCAAAAGTGGAAACAACCTAAACATTCACTGACTAATGAATGAAAAACTGTAATCCATCCATACAGTAGACTATTATCAATAAAAAAGAGCAAAAAAATGCATACTGCAACAAGGGTGAACCCTGGAAACATCATGCTAAATGAAAGAAATCAGACACAAAAGACCACATTGTATGATTCCATTTATATAAAAGGTCCAGGATAGACAAATACAGAAATAAGTAGATGGATGATTGCCTAGAGCTAGAGAGAATAGAGAAGTTGGGAGTTGATGAGGAAAGTTGATGGCTATGGGAATTCTTTGGATAGTGATGAAAATGTTCTAAAATTGATTGTGGTGATGGTTGTACAACTCTCTATGTACAAAAATATTAAAATCATGTAATATAAATCGATCAGTTATAAAGTATATGAATTATACCTCAATACAATCATTAAAAAATAAAAGTGATAGACCTCTGAGTAACTTCACTAACCATCTAAGCTTAAATGTTTTTAGTCAGTAGGTTCATAGATCTCTGTTAATTACCCCATCACAGAAGTGCCCTGAAATCCCTGAGCTTTGCCATGTCAGAGGCTTTGTTTGAGAATCCTCTTTGCCTAGAGCAGCAGTTTTCCATGTGTAAAAATAGGGGAACTTCAGCTCTGATCTCTGTTTGGTTCTTTTGTCCCTGAATGTAAAATTTATATACCCACATTTGGAAATGCTCAGAAAAGTATGAGTTCAAAGTAAAAATTCAAGAACACAAGTAATCCTGTGATCTGAGAGCAGTATCCCTCCCTGGCTCCTTTCCAGGTTGGAAAATCTGATTTAGAACTTAGAGACCACATTCTCACGCTGAGTACACGTATGAACCTCCTCTCCACAGAACCATATCTAACATGACCTTTTGGGCCTAAAGTTCTCATCTTTCTATAGGCAATTTCCAGTCTTATGTGGATTGGATAGTGTCCAAATGTAGTATCTATTTGTATTATTTTAAAAACATTCATTCCCCTGCCATACCTTCTTTTTACCACCCTTAGTAGTCATCCACATCCTGCCTCACCATTTATGTGAATTTTTTTTCTTCATATGTTGCTGACATTTGTACCAGGTTGCGCTCTTATTTATTATTTACCAAGTTCCAATTTCTCTGGAAATAATGGAATCAGAAGGAAGTGCTGCCCAGATCTCCAAGCTTGGAATCCCACTCACCAATGGTGGAGTCTTAGTTTGTGTCTGATCTGATACGACAAGTGAACAGAGTAGCCTGTTCTTTAGTAGAAAAAAAATGGATTCATTATTTGGTTTAACTCCATCAAACTAGGATTGGCCCTCAAAGGAACAAATACTTCCCTTGGCTTGGATTGGGCACACCTTAGATAAGGAATCAGACTCTTTACACTTCTGTTTGTTCAAAATGGAAATGCCTGTTCACAATTTGCCTTATAAAATTTGTTTCCTGAGTTGGTTTTTATGGCAAGGAAGTTAATGGATAACAAGATGTGCAGTTTTTCATGGGGCATCCATTTGCATAAAGAAACATGATAGAAGCAATCTCACCTCTGAGCTCCCTCGGTATTTCTGTCTCCCCTTCAATCAACACTCACACTTAAGTTTATTGCTTAAAATTTTTTCATGTGAAAGTGTCTCTCAATTGCTCCAGTGGCTATAATTCTTTTCAAGTGTGTCCTGTAAATATTATTCTTTCCCCCCTCCCACAGAACCCTATTGAAGTTTACACCCTAACTATATCTTGGTTAATTACTTGCTGGTAGGCTCAGCTAGCCTTTCTTCTTGAAGTCTGGGCATTTGTGACCTAGTCATTTAGTTTTGTGTCTTTCTGAGCATGCGATCAGAATGACACAGTCCCCAGTAAAGCAGAAAAGTCACACCTGCACAATAGCTCTTTCAGGACACAATGAAAACATGAAGCAGGTTGATTAAGGTATGTGGCTATGTATTATATTAGTCTCTCAAGTTGTCTGAAAGTTTGAAATTTTTTCAAAATCAAAAGTTTGAATAAAAAAAATGAGTGAAACACCCAAGTTACTCTTCAGAACTTAGAACCAATATCATATCCTTTTTATATTGAACTTCAGAGAGATGTGATTCATTTTAAAGGGTGACTATAGCAAATATAACTGTATGTTTCTGAGAACCCCATACCTTTCCCTTTTAATCCTGCTTACATTCTTTGTAAAAAAAAAAAAAAATTCTTTACATTGTGTTCCAGTAATGTCCTCCTAAATCTCAATCAATAAATGAATGGAGTATCTCACAGAAGTTCTGCAAACGCAGAATATGTTGTCTAGAAGTTTTGGATTCAAGCGTAACCTAATTGTCACACAAATGTAAATTTCCAGTAGTGACAAGTGAATCAATAATAAAAGGATTTAACCCAATAAGGAAAATAAAGGTAAGTTCTCTGAGGAAGAGAGTGAGACTTAACCAGGCAGAAGGCTCAGCATGAGCAAAGGCCCTGCAGTAGGCAGGCCCAAAACAACGTGAGTCTAAAAGCAGACTCAGGAAGCTAGACCCAGAAAGGAAGATAGTTCAAAATAAGCTTGAGGAAAAGGGTAGCAATTTTGTCTTCCCATGTTAGGAGCAATAGGAAGCTACTGAATTATCTTTCAAAAACAGGGGCCTAGCATAATCAGACCTGTGCTGGAAAAAATTATTCCATCTGTGTTGTAGAGAACTGACTGGAGAGCTCCCAACAGGAATGTGCAGACATGTCAGAAAGGCTTTATAATGGACTGCTCGGGAGAGGCTCAGGATACAGGAGCAGGTCAGTAGAGATAAGTGAGCTAATTCAAGATATATTTAGACAAGAAGAATGCCAAGCAGTGTGGTATAGTCCAGGTTTTGATGGAGGTACAGATAGAAGTGAACTGATTCAAGAAATATTTAGTAGAAAAAGTCCTCAAGAGTTGGCAGTGGATTGGAAATTAAGGGAAAAGGCGGTGTCAAAGATGACTCCAGATTTTTATGAGTCATAGTAATAATATATACATCAGCACTTTAAATGTGCTGAGAAGTCCTACAGCAAAGAACCTTGGCTATTTACTCTAGCACTTTGTGAATTCATATGAACTCAGAAGCCTCCTTTTGTTTTTCGGGTAACATTTACTAGCTTCCTGGGAGCGTACTGTCAGACAACTCAAAGTTGTCTCAGAGTCAACCTAAGTTGACTTTTTTATTTTGAGCAAAAAACATCACTCGCATTTTTAAAAATCCCTATGTTAGTCTTCAAGAACTTGCATAACAAAATACCATCAGATTCAAGTGACAGAAATTTATCTTCTCACCGTTCTGGAGGCTGGAAGCCCAAGATCAAGATTTGGTTTGACCAGCAGGTTTGGTTTCTCTGGAGGCCTTTCTCCAGCTGCCCCTTCACCTCCTGGACCCTTGTTCTGTGTGTTGTCTGTGTCTGACCCTTTTGTATAAGGATACCTGATTGGATTAGGACCTACCTTACAGGCTCTTCTTGCCTTCATTACCTCTTTACCAGCTCTATCTCCAAATACAATTACATTCTAAGTGTGTTTGTCCATTCTCTGTTGCTGGTAGCACAATACCACAGAGTTGGTAAGTTGTAAGAAAAGCAGTTTATTTTGGCTTACAGCCTAAGGTTGAGGGGCTACATCTAATGATGTCTTCTTGCCAGCAAAATCTCAGGACATCAAAAGGCAACACATGACAAGAAATAGGGATCCTGTGTGTTTTCTAATCTCTCTTCTTATAGCCACCAGTATTCAATCATGGGGGCTCCACTCTGATAATTTTATTGAATCCTAACCACTGCCCAGATGCTTCCCTATAAACACAATAGTCAGATTATCTCCATACTCTTAATATCTCATAATGGAAATTAAACCCCAATATAAGTTTCAGGAGGTGCAAACCATATTCAAACTATGGCATTAAGAACCTGGGGGTAGGAGCTTCAAGTTGTGAATTCAGCCCATAACATGCCCAGAGGCATAAACTTCTCATCTAGAACTGATGCCACCATTGACCGTCTATACCCCATGTCACATGCAAGTCTGATGGTCCTGTGTCGTGAAGAGTCATCCCAAAATGCTTCTGTCCTTAGCATCCTTCCCAGTGAGTCACAATAACGTGCTGTGGTAAGATTTCTATTACAAACGTTTCTTATTAGTAAACCTGTACCATACCAACAAGGGCAAGGAGAAAGGAGCCAAGAGCATTCCTGATAAACCCCAAACCCATTCATTAAACATGAAGATGGGAGTTCACGAATGGGGATTACTTCTGGATTTTTCTTCTAACCAGGTGAAACCAGCATTTCACCTTAAATCAGAAGAGCACCTAGCCCAGGTGAACACCAGTCTGCCTGCTAATGGTGCCCAGGGTCCAGCATCTGTGCAGCCAGCTCTCCTCTGTATTGGCTACATACTGGGAACTCCATGAGAAGCATGGGAACTTGTAAATTTAAACTCTACTTGCTAAGAAAGGAAGTCATTCCACTCTATGTTTCTTATCATGGTAGAATGACTGGGAGGACTATGTTGATAGAGCATTCTATCTTAGGTAAAAAGAAAACACTCTTTTCATGTAAAAGTAAAGCCATCATTCATGCCATTACATCCAGTGGGTAAAGCAGTGCTGTCATCTGAATACTCTCATCTCCCCATTGTTCACCCAAATTTCAAGGTGGGTCATTTGAGGGGTGATGATGTCATTGGATGGAGCCTTCAAGAATGAGATCAGTGCCCTTAGAAAAAAAGACATCAAAGAACTAGCCATTCTCTGCCATGAGAGGACAGTCTGTGAAATAGAGAGGATCCCTCACCAGGCACCAGTGGTGCTGACACTTTAACTTAAGACTTCCCAGCCTTCATTGCTGAAGAAATACACATCGTCATTGTCATCTTCATTGTTATTGTATATGATTCATTTTATGGAACTTTGTTATCAAAGCCCAAACAGACTAAGACAAATAATCAGGTCATCAAAACAGTGTGGATATATTGCATCAATAATTCATAAAGCCAACCCAAGAAGTGAATATTTTATGTTGCATACTGTTGCATATTCAATATTCTCCACCAGCCCCAAAGTCACCTTCAGATTTCACAGGTTTCTAGTTTCAGCCAAGCCTTTAAATTTCATTACATCATCGTTAGTGGAGTTAAGTCCCAAATGAATCACAAACCAGTGAAAACTGACTGCTTATTTGCTGATTGGATAAAATTTTTGTTAGAGGAAGAGCCAGGATTTCCCCCCAAAATTCTGTTAAGTTTTAGATTCTGTCTCCTGCTTTTTGGAACCTGGATACTACCAGTGGAGTTATTTTATGAAATATGCCCACTACCTCACACTAACTTCACAGGCAAAATAGGATTAGTTTGCACATCTGACAGCTGTTGCCCAAAAGAGTGAACTTTTGACTGGAGTGTGCAAGAAACCAGGGTTCTTCCTGCAAACAGCACAGGGATTCATGAAAATAAAAGGAACTAAACAGATTTCCCTGTTCACTATGAGGTTAGTCCAATTCTATTAGGTTCTACCTGTAAATGGGCAGCACCTAGACACTGTTATATGAATCTGGTTTGAATTGTGGCCTCTAACTATGACACACAGTCAAGTTCATAGACCATTGATATGTCTTCATTCCAGACATACATATACCTCTTTTCCTCCCTAGTGTAATCATTCCTCATATCCTTGTATTCTACATCCATGAATTCAACCAACTGTAGATTGAATATTTTTAGTTTTATCTATTGAACATGTACAGATTTTTCTTTGCCATTATTACCTTAAAATACAGTATAACTATTTACATAACATTTCCATTGTATTAGGTATTATAAGTAATTGAGGGATAATTTCAGGCAGAATAGGCATAAGTTAGGTGTAACTACTATGCCATTTTATTCGAAGGGACTTGAGCATCTATGGGTTTTGTTATCTACAAGGTGTCCTGGAGCTACGCTTCTGCACATACTGAAGGATGATAAGAGATATTCACAGAACTCATATTCTTTCTAGCACTGCCACATCAGCACCTCATCATTTTATCAATGTAAGTGGAAGTTTAAAGCCTCTGATTCCTGTTGTTAGGTAGAGGTGGATATATTTTTTCCTACTCTCTTCTCACATAGCCTGATAGTTACATTCCTTGTTTACTAGTTTCACACAAAACTGAAACCAATCCCAAGCACGCCACCAAGCAGCCTTCAGGGAAATATATTCCAGAAAGCTTCATTGAAACCACTTATTAACTGAGATTCAAAAATGTCTAATCATTCTACTGAGCAAGAAACACTAAGACCAAACTAGAATGCAGACTTTCAAACACCTAACCTTGGTCAGCAGCTTATTGAGAAAGAAAAGCCACAAAAGAGCTGGGGGTGCCTAACTTGGGCAGCCTTCCTCATGCCCCAGTGCCAGATGGCAGTATCATATTGCATCAAGTATGAGTTTGAACAAAGGGAAAAGGAACAAAGTTTTTCTCTGTGTCAAAACAGGATTAAAGTTTCTGTTCCCCTAAGTGACTTATAGAGTGTATCCTCTTTCTAAAATATATTTCCATAGCTAGGTGTGGTGATGCAGAACTGCAATCCCAGCACCATGAGATGCTGAGGCAGGAACGTTGCAAATCCAAGCCTAGGTAGAGCACCTACCTAGTTAGTGAAACTTTGTCTCGTGAGTTAAAAAAATTAAAAGTTAAAATAAAAAAGAAAGCCTGGGGGGTAACTCAGGGCAAAGGCCTTGTATTCAATCCTCAGTACCACAAAAAAAAATCCCTAAAACTTACAAGCACGCACGCACACACACACACACTGTCCTCATACGTTCATAACATATTGGATTCATAAATTCTACTAAAGTAACCATCAAAGATGTTATCTCCCTCTTGGACATCCATTTGTTCTAGTTTCTTTTTTTTAATTTTTTTTTTCCTTTATTGGTACATTTGAGGCATACAATACAGTTACACTCATCATTGGGAATCTTGTATCTTTACATGATCTATCTTGGTTCTTATTTTATTTCCATTCCCCTGCCCTCCCTTCAACCCCTCTACCCCTCCCTATTTACAAAGACTGTTTCCATTTTTTCCTTTTCTCATTTGTTCTAATTTCTGCCTGTCTGTAAATTCTGAAGACATAACTTATCCTGGAGAGTTTTGTTAAACACTAACGGAGCTCTTATTTTCTGTACAGCTCTTATTTTCTCTACCTTCTTATTTTCTCTCAGTGCAATGCCTAGCATACTCCAAGTGTGGCAGAAGTAGGGTCCACTAGGGGGTGATTGCTGGTGGTTTTTACTGAAATGGAGATTAGGTGTATGACATTTCACAATCCATGTATTAAAACAGAGCAAGAATGGCTGGGGATTTAGCTCAGTGGTTTCGCCGCCTGCTGCGCAAGAGCAAGGACCGGAGTTTGATCCTGGTACCAAAAAAAAAAAAAAAAAAACAGAGCAAGAGCCATATGAGATACTTTGCATGTTTTGGAATAGCTTTCTTCCCCTGAAGATAAATGAAATACTTCCAAAAGGCAATAAGATATTCACCCACCCACACTTAGCTTTATTTAGTATGAATAGTTCCAAGCTACAGAAAAGTTCAAAGTATTAAGTGTGAACCACACCCTAACTAGACTTTTTTTGGGGGGGTGGTTGTTGTTGTTTTGGTACCAGAGATTGAACTCGGCTTCACAAGTCTAACTTTTATATACAGTATTTTATTGGTCACTTATTTCCAGTACTTCCCATCTAGCCATCCCTCCATCCATTGATCCATCTTTTGAAAAAAATTATATTTCAGAGTATGTTGCAGGCATCAGTTCATTTCACCCCTAAACACTTTTAAATGAGTAGCATTAGCTATGAGTTCAATCTATATAATCTGTCTTCTTTCCCTTTTCTTTCTCCTTCTTGTTTCTTTTCCCTCCTCCTGTGGTATAATTTGCCTACAGTGAAATTCACAAATCTAAGTATACCATTTGGTGAGTTTTAACAACTCCATACACAGTGTAACCCATGTCTCCATCAAAATATGTAGACAATATTATCACCACACTAGGAAAATCTCTTGAGCCCCTTCCCAGGCAATTGTTGTTCCTGGCCCCACTGAGTCAGTCGCTCTTCTAATTTTTTAAATCTCCACATATTAATTTAGGCCATTGAAAACTTCACAAAAACGAATCCTATGTAAGTACACTCTCTTTTGTATAAGGCTTCTAATTTTATTCGGACGATTTTGAGATTCATCCCTGTTGTTGCATGTGTTTGCATTCTTTTTTATTGCTCAGTACTGTTTTATTGTTTGAGTATACTGCAGTGTTTTGTATTATTGATGGACATTAGATTATTATATCTAGTTTGGGGCTATTATAAATAAGGTTGCTCTTAACACTCTTACGTATATAAATTTTTTTCATTTCTAGGGTAAATATGTAGGAGTTGAATTGTTAGATAAGAGAGATGCTCCATATCCTTCTTACCCAGGTCTACTGGGCTCAGATTTTCTTGAAGCAGCAACACCACAGTCAACTCAAGTCCTGATTTTTTTCACACACAGTAGCAGAACAAGGTGGAAATAACGGTTATTTTTAGGGCCTAAATGTTCTTGTTTTTCTTACTCTTGAAAGCAGTAACATTCCTAAAAGGCCAAGTCTCAACCAGTGTGTAACAATAAGTTGGGCATGAATTGGTGGGGAAAACACTTTGGACACTAGATTCACAATATCTAGCCTGTCTTGTTTGTAAAGCAATCTAGAATATGTGCTGTTTATACCAGACTGTCCATCCTTTGAATAGTTTTCATCATGTGCATCCAGCAGAAAATGAACTCAAGAAACTCCTCTCTTATCATGGACTAGAGCATATGGTTGATTACTGCTATTCCCGAAACATTGTTCAGCCAAATGCATCTTGTGTCAGTTCTCTCTGTTATCCTCTATTGCATCCATTTTAAACTTCTCTCTTCTAATCAGATCTCAGCCCCAGTCACCTTCCACTCTTAGCACTACTTTACAGTAGTGATTTTCAGGGCCACTATTGCCTTCTGGGAACATCTGAAAATGCCTGGAGACATTCTTGTTTGTCACATAGTCAGGAAGCATGATATTGGCATATAAATCATCTGTACTCATCTTCTCTTCCTTCCCTCTTGCTACAAGAATTCATGTCCCTAATTCATAGTGTCTATTCACAGAAATTAGTTATTTCAAGCAAAATGAAATCCCATCAATTAATTTAACATAATTGAATATTGATTTTAATCTAATTTAATATAGGGATAAAATGTTTATAGTATTCTTGGAAGGGCTGAAATATCAGTCTTGATAACTCCAACACACACCTAACCCTCCAGGTGAGCTGCCGGCATTTACCTAATCAGAAAGGAGGGCAACTGGAAATGATCCCTGGAGTTCTTAGTTCCAAGAACACTGCCGTAGCTGAGCTTAGTTTCTAAGCTATACAAATGGCAGCTCCAGAGTCATGCTGTGCCTGATGGATCTGTGTAGGCCCAAAATTACCACAAAATGCCTCTAGATGTCCACAAAACATCTGGACACTGGAGTAAGGCTAAAGACCCTGTGGAACCACACAAGCTGGCCAGCAGAAGTAAGCAAAAGATCCCTACTGTAACACTTCCTTTCACTACTCTTGCACGTGATTATCTCAGTCAGTACAGAAACCCTACCCCAAACAATTCCAGGAAATACGAATGAAGACACAAAGCTATAGTTCACATTATTTGTCTCCCATCTGTCTAAGACTCAATAATCCTTTGCTATCCCCTCCTGTGGTACTTGCTAGTAAACTTTGTTCAATTGATTATCTTGTCTCTTTCCTCTGCCTTCAACTCCTCCCTTTGCTACAACTGTCTCCAGCAACATAACCAAACAATTTGAAGACTTTAGGACAATCAACAAAAGCAAACAGCAGGTAGGATTACATCAGACCAAAAGTTTCCTCATAGTAAACAAAATGAAAAGATAAAGTATGGAGTGGAAGAAAATATTTGGAAACCATAAATCTGGCCAGGGGTTAGGTTAACATCCAAAATATATAAGGAATGCCTACAATTCAATAACAAAGCACTGATTTAAAAATGAGCAAAGGACTTGAATAAACATTTCTCCAAAGAAAACATATAGATGAACATCAAGTATATGAAAAAGTGCACAACATTAGTAACCATTAGAGAAATGCAAATAAAAAACAATGATATGCAATATTACCTCATACGTGTTAGAGTATTATCAAAATAAGCAATCAAAATAATAAATGTTGGTGAAGATATCAAAATATTGGAGTCCTTATATGGCTGCTGTATAAGCAGTATGGAGATTTCTCAAAAATTAAAAATGTAACTACCATATGATCCAGCTATTGGATTTCGATGTCTATGTCCAAAAGAATTGAAATCAGAATCCAGGAGAGCTACCTGCACTCCCATGTTCATTGCAGCATTATTCACAGTAGCCAAAATATAGAAACAACTTAAATCTTCATCAATGGAATAAGTAAATAAATCAATATATATATATACAATATATATATTATTCAGATTAAAAAAGAAGGAAATCCAAATGATGTTTGTGACATCATGTATGAACTTAGAAGACATCATGCTAAGTGAAGTAAGCCAGTTAGAGCATGGTTCTAGTTAGTTCCATGGTTCTACTTACATGCAGTATCTAAAACAGTCTAACAGATAAAGCAGAATGGAATAGGATTAAAGAGAAGGTGAAATGAGGAGTTGTTAATGGGGAATTCTACACATATAAAGTTTGGTTATACAAGATAAGCAGATTCTAGAGATCTGCCATATGTACATTTAAAACTTAGAGGGTTAGATCTCACTGTGAGCAATAAAATATTACAGTAAAATAAAAAAGCCATGTATTAGTCCATATTTTTCCTTTCTAAATTCTTTTATATATTATGATCTCTTTAGGAGGAGGGGAGAAATGTTTTACATTTTTGTTTTTTCTTTGCTTTATTTTGCCTTTGTTTTATTAAGTTTTGGGGTAAAATAGCTCAACAGTTAAAAATACTGTATTCCAAGCTCCCCAGCCTCCATCCCAAGCTCCTAGCGCAGTGAAGCTCAGCCAGTCCCACCACCCAGAAAGAAGCCCCCCCACCGCCATCCCAAGCTCCTAGGACAGAGAAGCTGAGCCAGTCCCAGCACCTGGAAGGAAGCTCCCCTGCTGCCATCCCAAGCTCCTAGGGCAGAGAAGGTGAGCTGCGTTGGAGCCAAAAGCAACCCCCTCCCATCCCGTGGAAATGAGAAGACACATAAACAAGCCTCAGAAACAGACTTCCAGATCACCTACAGAAACTCTGAAGGGAAATGAGATGGAACACTCTGATACTCAACCACCTGGACTCTCTGAGCTGGCATCAAAAGAGGATCTGGGAAAAATGAAATCAGAAATAATTACTCAGATAACAGCAAAGATTGTGCTCATGGTGCAAGACATGATTAATAAATCTAGAGAGGACACAGATAAAAAAATAGAGGAGCTGAGGAACATGATGGAATCCCAACATACAAAACAAATGGAATCCATAAAACAGATACGAACAGATTTCCAAGAGATTAAAAACTCCATCGAAAGTCTGCGCAGCAGAATGAACCAATGTGAGGATATAATTTCACACATAGAAGATAAGATTGCAATTAGTGAGGAGGAAAAGAAAAATTGCTTTAAAATTGTAAGGGAACACGAGAAATCAATCCAGCAGCTGCTAGACGATGCAAAGAAGAATAACATAAGACTGACTGGAGTCAGTGAAGAAAGAGGAGAGAGTGCAGAGTGCAGATGACATAAAAAAAACTGTTCACAGAAGTGATGGCAGAAAACTTCCCAAGGAGGGGAAAAGAACTTGACATACAGATAAGTGAGGCATATAGGACTCCAAATAGCCTTGATCAAAAAAATCTACACATAGGCATATAATAGTTAGGATTCCAGAAATCCAACAGAAGAATAAAATTCTACAAGCAGTGAGAGAAAAGAAACAAATCACATACAAAGGAAAGCCCATCAGAATCACAGCAGACTTCTCAATGCAAACCCTCAAGGCAAGAAGAGCTTGGAGTGATGTATTTCAAGCCCTAAAGGAAAACAGCCTCCAGCCCAGATTGATGTACCCTGCAAAACTATCTTTCAAAATTGATGGAGAAATAAGATACTTTCATGATAAAGAGCACCTCAGGAACTTCATGAATACCAAACCGGCACTCCAAAAAATTTCAGACAATACCCTAGGAAAAGACAATGAGGATCACAACCCCAGGAAACCCAGCAGAATGAATCCACTGGGCGTGACAAATTAAATGCAAAGAGGGAGAATCCAACAAAAATAAAAAGTCATGACAATGCTTTTAAAACTTTTGACTTCATGTCCCTAATGAGTGTATAATTCAATCTTGTTATTGTACTAATTAGTATTTTTCTGATTCTACAATTGCACACCATTCCTTGTGCTATACTGGCTATTTATCATCTTCTTATGTCCACTTTTTAATTGAGTTGTCTATTAATGAGCTCTAAGAATTCTTTATATATTCTGCTCAGGTTATATGCATTGTAAATCTGGTCTGTTTAAGGACTACTTTTCATTTTAATGATGTCATTTAAAGTTCTAAATTTTGATGGAATCTCATTTATCAATTTTTTCTTTTATACATCATGTTTTTTGTATCCTAGGTAGTTTTTGCCTACCCTGAATTGATAAACATTTTCCCTTATAATTTCTTCTTAAAGTTTTATACCTTTAGGCTTTCTTATTTAGGTTCATAGAGCCCTTCAAGTTATTTTCATATATGGAAAAAAAGAGTTGAGGTTAATTTTTTATATATGGATACCAGGTGTTCTAGCGCTGTTTGCTGAAGACATTATCTCTTCCTCGGCTCTTGAATCGAGTTTATATTCTATAAAATGCTAATGTTAAATAATCTTTCAAAACTCAGTGGACCATATATGTGTGGTTCTATTTCTAGATTCTCTGTTTTATTCCAATGATCTATATGTCTTTCCTTACGCCAACACTGCCTTGATTACTGTAGCTTTAGAAGAAGTCTTAAAATTGGGTGCTAAATGTCTTCCAACACTGTTTTTGTTTTTGTTTTGGGGTTTTCTGGGTCCTTTGTACTCCTACATAACTTTTAAATTTCAATATCCAGTTCTTCATTTATAGCAAGTATACACAGACCTGACTTTTTATATATACCTTGTGTTTTCTAATCCTGCTAAATTCAAGTACAAGTTCTAGGGGCTCCTAGAGATTTCTTAGTATTTTCTCTGTAGATGATCATTTCATCTACATATAAAGATTTTGCTTCTGCCTTGCCAATCCTATCATAGTAGTGTCATTTTATTGCCAGACTATTTTGGTTTAGACCTATGTTTCAAAGTCTAATGGACAGATGAAGAGTAGGCATATCTGCCCTTGTTCCCCACTTTAGGGAGAAAGCATTGTATCGTCTCCATTCATAGAAGTAGTTTTTGTTGGAAGTATGGAGTATATGTCTTTGATCTGTTGAGAAGTTTCTGTTCTACTTCTAGTCTCTTGATAGCTTTTACCATGAACAGCTGTAGAATTTAGTCCAATACTTTTTCTCCAACTAGTGACAGAATCATATGGCTTTTTCCTTTCCTCTGTTAAAATGATGACTTTTAGGGGTGGACCTTCCAATGCTGAACCAACACTGCCATCCCTATAATAAAACCACTTTCTACATACTGCCAGGTCTGACTTCTAAGAGTTTCTTTTGTTAAACAAATTTCTATCTGTGTTCATACTTTTTTCTTCTATTATCTTTATCCAGTTTTAGGATTAGCACAATGTTGATTTCCTAAAATGAGGGGAGAAGTGTTCCTTCTTTTTTCTGCTTTAAATGTTTGATATAGTTTATCAGTTAAAATGTTTATGAGCCTGCTGTTGTCATATGGGTAGGTTTTCAAGCTAGGAATATACTTTCTTTAATAGGTGCTATTCAAATTTTATATTTCCTCCAGAGTTAGTTTCATTAATTTGTCTTCTAAGTTACTTCTTAGAAGTTGTCAAATTTATTTCAAAAAAGATTTTTGTAATATGCTTTCTATATCCTTTTAAATTCTATAAAATCTGTGGTAATGTCTCCTAGATCTTAATATTGTAATTTTAAAAATGTACAACTGATACTGTGTAACAGGAAGAAAAGGTCTAAAAGACCAGGGGAATTGGGAGGGGTAGGGGAAGGGAAAAAAGGGAAAGGAAAAAATATGAGAAGAGGAAAAAAATGGAAACAAGGTCTTTGCAAATAGGGAAGGGTGGAAGGGGTGAAGGGAGGGCAAGGGAAGGGGAAAAAAAAATAAGAACCAAGAGATTCATGTAATGGTACAAGATCCCAATGTTGAATGTAACTGTATTTTATACCTAAAATGTACCAATAAAGTTAATGGGGAAAAAAATACTGTATTCCTAGGATGAAAGTCTTTATTTTTTTCAAATGTAAACTATACTATGATTTGGCAACATGTAATATAATGGTTTAACTATAAATATTTTAGTATAAATAGAAAAATGCACTGTAGGAGGCTGAAGCAGGAGGATTGCAAATTGAAGCCAGCCTAGGCAACTTAGCAAGACCCTATCTCAAAAGAAAAATAGTATAAAGATCTGGGGATGTAGCTCAGTGCAAAGGCCTGGAGCTCAATGCCCAGTACCACAAAAAAAAAAAGAGAGAGAAGAAGAAAAAATGAATGAGAAAAATAAAAGACTACATTCTTGGATGAGAGAATTACAGGGGACTATGTGATCTGCTCATAGAGCTCCTATAAGTAGTACATCAACATATTTTCCCATTTTCAGCTCAACAAACATTCATTGAGCACCTTCTCTGTGTGCCAGATATTGTTGAGGACCTGGGATAAAAAAAAAGGAATGAAAATGTGTCCCTAAACCAACTGTGGGACTCCACGATTTGACACTAATACAGAAGTTTTTCCAGCACATCCAGAGTGCCAAATAAATCTAGCAAGGAAAGGAGAGCTTTAGTGTCAAATCCCAAACTGGTACAAACGAGTGTAACCTGAGATTATACCAAATGGGATTTCAATAGTCAATGCATAGTATGTTCCTTGACCTTTTGAGATCAGCCAGACCAAATTTTTCTTGGGAAATTCTCTCCTCTTATATGTCCTATAATTATTTTTTTTTGGTACCAGGGATCGAACTCGGGACCCTGTGTTTGTGAGGCAGGCGCTCGAACCACTGAGCTAAATCCCCAGCCCTGTCTTATCATTCTTAATATCAAGTTATACAACTTTAGAAAAAAAAGAAATATGGGAAAAAAGAGTGTTAGGAATCAATCTAAAGGTGTTCTGAGTCAAATTAATGATTTGCATCTTGATTTTGAGAAAGCAGATCAAAGATCCATGTTCAATGCTCTGCAGCTATTAACGTGTTACTTCTCATAGCCCATATGGAATGACTATTATTATTCTCAATTTATGGATGGGGAACCCTAGGCATAGACTAAGTGACCTACCCAAAGTCACAAAGGTATTTAAGTATTGGAAGGTCTGACCTGGGCAATCTTCATTTTTCTCTTTAACGCTGAGCTCGTGCCCCAGCTCCGCCCACCTCTATTTTAGTATGGTGTTATTAAAGACTTCCTGTTCTCCCTTGGCTTGTCCTAGAGACTTGTACCATGAGTGGCTTGGCTTGTGCTACCTATCAAGATTAGCAATGATTTTACTGCCAACCTTGCCAGCATTTACAGTACATTTTCTTTGTCTCTCCCATATGTTCTCAAGCAGAACTTAACTCTTCGAGATGGATAAATATTAACTTTTAGATCACCACTGCCTGACATCACAGGCCAGAGTCTAAACAGTAGGGAACTTTGGACTCTTCCAGTACCTCCTATCACACAGACAGAGGGAGACAGAAATGCAGGCTCAGGGGTTTCTCAACAAATCTGTAAATGTTTCTGGTGCCTCAGTCTCCTCCATTCAAAACCATTGGGTCGTGACTTTACTACCTGTTACATTTTAGCCACTGAAATAATTAGAAAATTCTTGCAGTTTCACATTTCTGTGTTTGTGTTCGAAAGTACAGGCACAGCTTCAAAAACATACTAGAAACATAGACATGTAGCGTGGTGGTCAGGGGACATTACAAAATATCTAGTCCAAGTCTCTCAGATTATAAAAAAGGAAAATGAGCTCCCCCAAAATCATTTACCAAGGTCACAGATTCTGTTTTGATGAAGCCTTTTTAGCTCTATCTAAACTAGTATACTTCAATTCATTTTTTTAAAGTTGGCCACAATTATATACTAGAATGTATACTATATGTTTGTAGTTATATACGCTGTATACTATAGTTTTAAAAGTTTACATATTTTAACAAGTTTTCTTAAGGCAGAGAAGTCTCCAGCTCCTCTGCCACCCATTCCCTTTCTCAAAGACACCATTTTCAGCTCCCTACCCACCCTTTAACTCTGTTACCTCAATATTGAGTATGTATTGCTGTCTCCTGATTTTTCATTTGTTTGTCTGGGGCACTGACTTTTCCCTATGGAAGATAAGGACCTAGCTATTTAGCCTCTCTATCCACACTTTATCGATTCCCATTCGTGCAAATGAGTTATATCTCAATTTTGATTAGAAAAATACTCAATTTACATTATTCATATTTTTATGATGATAGATGATATTCAGAAATGGGGCATGTCCTAAGTTCCTTCTCTTTCCAGCAAAACTTAACATCCTGGAGTTAGTAATTTTCTATTTGCTTTGTTTTCATCTGTTTGTTTTTCTTGTGCATGTTTGTTTTCATTCCCTTCCTTTCTCTCTCTACCCGCTTCCCTTTTTGAGACATGGTCTCATCATGTTGCTCAGTCTGGTCTCAGTTGATAGGCTTCAGAGATCTTCCCAACTCAGCCTCTCCAGTAGCTGGAACGACAGGCATTTGTCACCACACCAGCTTGTGCTTGTAAAAATGCACTTACCTTTCACTCATAGTACTGAAATATTTGATAGCCGTCTAGTCTCTCAAGATGTTCAGTGATTCTAACCATTTCCTATCACGGGTCTTTAGTTCTGTCAGTGCCATGCATCTGACCTGCTGATCAGGACTGCTTATCTTCCTGCCTGGTTATCCTCAGATCTTCTCACCCCTCTCTGTGTTGGAGCTTCTATTTTTAGACTTCTTATCTCTTTGTTCATTTTTTTGCTGCAATAACAGAATAATCAAGACTGAGTAATTTATAAACAATAGAAGTTTTTTGGGCTCACGGTTCTGGGCACTGGAAGTCCAAGAGCATGGCACGAGCATATGTTGAGGGTGTCTGGAGTGTCATGACATGATAGAAGGACAATCAGGTAGATATGAGACGAGGAAAACTGGGACAAACTCACTTTCATGACAAATCCACTCCTATGATAACTCATTGCTCTTACAATAAAGACATTAATGCATTGATGAGGGCAAAGCCCTCATGACCTAATTACTTTTTGAAGGTCCTACGTTTTAATACCTTTATAATGATAATTAAATTTCAACTTGAGTTTTAGAGGGACGTTTACATCTTGGGATCATGGTTTTCTTTTCTCTTGTTTTAGCCCTCGTTGTTGTGGAGCACATCCTCTATTAGCTTTCAAAGAAAAAAATATATGGAGGAAAAAATTATTTAAGTACGCCACTGTCTAAAAATGTCTCTATTCTACCTTCTCACTTGATTGTTTGAATGATTGCACAGATAATTGTATGTTTGGAATCACTTCCACTCAATTTCTTTTTTCTTTTTGCCTTCAGAATTTTGAAAACATTACTCTGTCATCTACTTGTTCACAATATGACTGCTACATCATTTTCTTGCTTCATGATGCAAAAATAGACAGGTCTATATTTGTTTTATCTCTATGAGTTTTAAATACTTATTGATGTTTTCCTTTTACTCCACAGTTCTTTCTCCTTCCCAATTGTTTTTCATTTTCCTCAGCTACTTGATGATTTATGGTGTGCTGCTCAGAGGGAAGAGTAGAGGACAGAAATCCAAACCTCTGAACAACTTAGGGACAATGGACATGGCATCTGATGAGGGAAACATCTTAACGACCCCACTGAGCCAGTTGTTAGGAAATATCCAATGTTAGGGTCTCAGGTTGCTCAGACCCGTAAGAAGGATCTTTCAAACTTTCAAACTCTTGCCTGGAGGGAAGATCCTGGCTGCCAGTGTTTGGGAGCCACAGGTGAGGAGCAGATAAAGAAGTTGGATCCCTGAAAGAAAGAAAGAAAGAAAGAAAGAAAGAAAGAAAGAAAGAAAGAAAGAAGGAAGGAAGGAAAGAAAAGAAAGAGAAATCTCAGTATGCTGCATGCATATTTTCTTACTCTTCCTAGCTTTATACAGTATCCACCTTCAATATTGACTGGTGTATCCCTCAATCCAAAGAACTGATTTATCCTTCACCACAAAGTATACTTCTAGGATTCTGCTAAGGTGGAGAAGGCATGGTCACCCAGGTGCTTGCAGCAAGGGATGCACAAGAGAGTTAGCTGTTTCTTTAAAAAATCTCCCCATTTGGGTCACAGCCTCACCACTGTGGCCAATCCCAGAGCCTTTTGAGGACCCTCCATTGCTGGAAATTGATCCCTGCCAGTTCTGCTCAAGCTTTCTCAGGGCTGCTGAGTAGACATTTATTGGGCTGCTTTCTGCCTTCCAAAATGCTGTTTTCACCTCCCCTAGTTCTATTATGAAGTATATAGTGGTATCCCAATTCATGAACTTAATTCATTCCATGATTCTGGGGAAGATGGCCATGCTCATGTTTGTATGGGTAAGTGAACAGAAGCATTTGTGAACCGAGGTACTGTGTTACTGTATGTGTGTATATAATTATTTAATATACTATTTTTAATAAGAGTAATAAGGAGGCCAAAATTGATGACTGTGTTAAATCCACTGCCTTTACCTGATATTGCAATACATATTTAAATATATGCAGAGACCCAAGAATATGTAATTGCTTATTATAAATAGGTGTGAATTACAGAATTCCAGTATATTTTAAAAATTGTTTATCATAAAAAAACTAATTCATTTGTTAACATCAGTTTTCCTTAACCCCACTTCTCAGCATATTTGTTTAACGATCATTTTAGGTAGTATTTTTCTTTGTCACATTCTATTCTCTGCTGTTATGCCACAGGCTAGTCTATAGAAAAAATAAATTTATTTCTCACAGTTTTAGAGGCTGGAAATTCCAATGTGAAGGTAGCAGCACTGGTGAGGGCCTTCATGCCATGTGATCATGGTGGGGCTGTCATGGATGAGAGAGATCACAAAGGAGAGGGTAGGAACAAAGGAAAACGAAGGAACCCAAATGTGCTATTGTAAGAACCCACTGAGATCCCAGTGGCCTTTATCCTAAAACCTCTTAAAGGCCCCCTCCCTTAATACTGTTATAGTGGCAATTAAATTTCAACCTGAGTTTTGGAGAAGAAATTTAAATCATTACACTTCACAAGCATTTATCCATATCTGCTTTGCCCATGATACTGTAGCAGGTAATAAAGAGCTTATAATCTTCTGTCTCTTTTTTCCTGAGAGACAAGATCTACTGAGAGGGAACTATCATGATGTAAATGATGAAAATTCAAACTACAAGCCTTTTATAAACTACCTTAGGAATAGATGAAAAAAAGCATTCCTTAAACCACATTTCCCAGCCCCAGAGGGACTATGCATACTGCCTCAGCTGACAAATCCCCTGCTCCTGAGATCTTCACAACACAGGGCAACAGAGATGACAACCAATAGACTGACCTGATTGAAGAAGAGACCAACACTCATGCAGATAGTTTCACTTCAGGACTGAAGTGTTACCACAGAAACTGGGTGAGAGACGACCTTGGGAGACAGATTTGGGGAGGGTAAGAACTGAACACCAATCTCCTGCGATCCCCTCAAAGGCACAGGATCAGCTCAGGAAGATCACGGGGCCTGTATTCCATTAGGAGAGGTTAGGCTTGGAGTATGTCATAGTCAAGTGGGCTGGTCCTGAAGAAGATGACATTTAGTCTAGTGGTACCTTATGCTTGAGCTTTGCCGCCAGATGTAATATATCCAGATATCCTACATCTAGCAGAAATTAGTGGTCTGAAGAACTTTAAGGCAATAAGTGGGTGACCTAATTTTCTTCACTAAAATCAGAGTCTTCTTTGTTCTTGTTAAGGGTTGTTCATGAGTAGTTCCTAGGATTTGTCAGTATCCAGTTGATATTCAATACCATTGTTGTTGAATTTACTCTTACAGCCAAGGTAATATAGTAGTGACTGACAATTGCCCTTCTCTCTGTGTCAATATCTGGATTTCTTAAGGGTCATAAACAATAAAAAATGGATATATGTACACAGGATCATGGGAAAGCAAGGCAATAGAAGACCCCCAAGGTCTTCCAAGTCTTTGAGGGCAGATCAAGGGGGCACAAATAGAAAAGAAAACACATACCAGGAAGCAGAACTCTTCAAGAATGTTATAGAAGAGATGAAGAAACTAGTGAGTTCAAAGAAAAAAGGAACCAAAAATTCATAGAAATATCACTCAACATGCCCAAAGTAGATTTGGAGGAAATAAGTAAAAATAATTGAAGTCCTGACCAAAACAGTTCAAAATATGAATGACAAATTCACCAAAGATGTAAATCCACAAAAAGATATCAGACAGAAATATCTGAATTAAAAAACAGTATAAAATTAATAAATTGCAGAAATGACCAATGTGAAGATGGATTATCTCAAAGTGAGGTCAACATAGTACATTAAGAAGTAGTACTTGGGGCCGGGGATTTAGCTCAGCGGTTTTGCCACTTGCCTCGAAAGTGCAAGGACCCGAGTTCGAGTCCTGGTACCAAAAAAAAAAAAAAAAGTAGTACTCAGTGAAGCTCCAAAAAATAAAAGAGAATAAGAAAAGACTATCTACCAGCTACTAGATGATCAACCTAAGAATAATTCAAGTTACAGGAAAGCTAGAAGATAATACAGATAGAATTATTAATATGTTCACAGAAATCATAGCAGAAAATTTCTCAAATACAAGGAAAGGGTTCAACATACAAGTAAATGAGGCTTCCAAAACATCAAAAAACTATGATGAAAAAAAGAAGCTCACCAAAGCATATCCTTATTAAATTGCCAGATAGCCAACAAAAAACCCCAGAATTTTAAAAGTTGTCAGAGAAAAACCAAAAATCACATATAAAGGATATAAAGGCAAGCCTATTAGAATTGTAACAGTCTGGCCTGGGGATTTAGCTCAGTGGTGCCACCACCTGCCTCGCAAGCAGAAGGACCCGAGTTCGATCTCCGGTGCCAAAAAAAAAAAAAAAGAGAACTCAGAATTGTAACAGTCTTTTCAACACAAATCTTAGAGGCAAGAAGAGTTTGGGATGGAATATTCAAGCCCTAAGAGCAAATAACTTCCAAGCCAGATATACATACCCAGCAAAGCTTTCCTTCAAAATAGATAGAGAAAAAACATTTTATGAAATACTCAGCTCAAGAGATATATGAATATTAAACCAGCACTCCAGAAAATACCTCAGAATATCCTAGACAGAAAGGACGAGACCAATAAAGCTAAAAATCCAGATAAAATGAAAACATCAAGCAAAGTGTTTTGAACATAACAAAATGACAAGAAAAGAAAAATAAAGGAGTAACCAACAGAGAAAGAGTACAATGATAGTAAAAACTCTCCAATTAAAATACACAGATTGGCAAACTGGATCAAAACTCAAAGTCCAACAGTCTGTTGCATTCAAGAAACACATCTAATCCTAAAAAGACATTCATAGGCTAAAAATCAAAGGAGAGAATACAATATATATCAGGACACTCAAAACAAGTAGCAGTTTTAATCTCAGACCTGGTAAACTTCAAGGTAAAATTTATTTATTTTTATTTTTTATTTATTTATTTATTTTGGTACCGGGGATCGAACTCGGGTCCTTGTGCTTGCAAGGCAGGCTGCGGAACCGCTGAGCTAAATCCCCAGCCCCAAGGTAAAATTTATTAGAAGAAACAGAGAAGATCACTTCCTACTACTTAAGAGAACAATCCAACAAGAAGAAATAATATTTTTAAATATTTATGTATCAAATACTGGAGCATTTATCTTCATAAAATGAATACTGCTGAAAGTAAAAGGTCAAATAAACGCTAGCACAATCATAGTGGGGGATCTTAATACCCCACTTTCAGAAAGAGAAAGATCAACTAAACAAAACATCAATAAAGAAATATCACAGCCAAATCACACCCTTAAACATACAGACTTCATAGATAGCTACAGTGTATTCCATCCTACTACAACAAAGTACACATTCTTTTCTGTAGCACACAATGCTTTCTCCAAAATAGATCATATACTAGTCCACGAAGCCTGCTTAAGTATAGAGTTAAAATCACCTCTTGTGTACTATCAGATCACTGTGTAATGAAATGGAAATCATAGAAAATATAGAAGCATCTGGAAAGTTAATAACACACTCCTAAGCAACCAAAGGGTTACAGGAGAAATTTTATAAAATTTGGAAGTTAATGACAATACCTGTAAAACTCACTGGTACATTTGGGACACTAAGAAAGCAGTCCTAAGAAGGAAGTCTTTTGCAATCAAGGCTCACACTAGGAAAATGGGACAAGGTCAAATAAATAACCTTTTGAGGAACCTTAAGATACTTGAGAAACAATAATAATCCAGGCCCAAAATGAAATTAAGGAGGGAAATAATACAGATAGAGCAGCAATCAATAAAATTGGGACTAAAAAAATAATAATATAAAGAATCAATGAATCAAAGAGCTGGTTCTCCAAAAGAATAAACAAAGCAGATAAACCCTTACCCAAACTTACCAAGAGAAAGAGAGAAGAGACTCACCTCAATGCAATTAGAAATGAAAAAAATAGCAATCAGAACAGACACACTATCCACAACATAGTAACTACTATGAAAAACTGTTTTCCAAAAAATTGGAAAATTTTGAAGAAATAGACAAATTCCTAGACTCATATCAATTACCAATGCTAACCCAAGAAGACACAAAAATACTGAACAACCCAATAACAAGCAATGAAATTGACATAGTAATAACCTACCAACTAGAAAAGCCCACAACGTGATAGATTCCCCGCTGAGTTCTACAAAACCTTTAAAGAAGCTATACCATCTAAATTCCTCAAACTCTTCAAAGAAATTGAAAGGGACAACATACTTCCACATTCATTTATGAAGCCAGCATCACACTGATTGCAAAACCAAATAAAGACCCAACTGAAAAAGAAAACTATAGGCTAATCTCCTTAATGATCACAGATACAAAAATCTTAAACTTGGTATTAGCAAATAAAATGCAACACATCATCAAAAAGATCACACAACATGACCAAGTAGGTTTCACCCCAGAGATGGAAGGATGATTCAACATACACAAATCAATAAGTATAATATATCACATAAACAGAAGCAGGGCCAAACATAGATGATCATATCAATAGATGCTGAAAAGGCTTTTGACAAAATCCAAAACTTTCATGATAAAAACCCTGAAGAAAATAAGTATAGAAGGACCATACCTGAATTTGATAAAAGCTACTTATGACAAATCAACAACCAACATTATATTAAATGGTGAAGACCTAAAGGAATTCCCTCTAAAATTAGGAACAAGAGAGGGATGTCCCCTATCACCTCTTCTATTCAACATAGAACTCAAAACATTAGCCAAAGCAATTAGGGAAGAGAAAGAAATTTAAAAAGATGTAGGAAAGGAAGAACCCAAATTAACAGTTATTTGCAGGTGACATGATACTATACATAAAAGACTCAAAGAATTTCACCAAAAAACTCATAGAATTAATAACCAACTTCAGCAATGTAACATACAAAATCACACAAAAATCAATAGCATTTGTGTAGACCAATAATGAACTTAATAAGGAAAGTATGAAAACTACCATTCACAGTAGCATCAAGAAAAATGAAATACCTAGAAATTAAAGTAACCAACAAAGTGAAAAACTTATACAAAGAAAACTACAGTACTCTGAAAAAGGAAATTGAAGAAGACATCAGAAAATAGAAAGTCTGAGATGAGATTGAGTGAGGCCAAAGCCATCATCAACCGCAGAGAGCCCAGTTGGTTCAAATGGACATGATAGGCTCAGGAAGAGGATAAGAATGGGCCCTAAATATCAAAAAAGGAAAGCGATTGGAAGGGAAAAGCCAAAGGACTTCAGCATTTCTGACAATTCCAGGCATCCAAATTTAAGGTGGACTAATTATAGGCATTGAATTTACAATTCTAAAATATATTCTCTCTGAAGAAACTAAAATTGGAGAGTGGAGGGGAAAAGGTTATTTAGATTCTGCAAATATTTGCATGTTTTCTTTGGGATGGAAAAAGCATAGCAATGAGACAGTGATGGGGAAAAGAAAAACTGATGATGCAGTCCTACAAAAGTGTCTTTAATTTTTATAGTAGCCCAGTAGGTAGATGCTGTTATCTTTATTTAATGTGAGTAAAGCTGAATTTAGATGAACCAGATGAACTCAGATGAACTTAGATGACCAGACATTGAAGTCAAAATTGTATTGAACTTTAAAATAGGTCTTTAGAGCATTGAAAAATGAATGTTAATTGAATTAAGCACAGATAAGAGGGAGCTATGTGGGTATCAGAAGCCATAGGCTTCTGCTATGTGTAGATAACAGAAGCCACAGGGCCGCCTGAAGTGGGTGAGAATTAGCTACTCCTCAACATAGTCCCTGCCAGGATGTAATCAAAGCAAATCTCAGATCAAATTCTCCACATAGATTCTTTTTAAAAAATTACAGTGACTAGCAAGTAAACTCAAAGCAATACATCAATCTACTCTGTAAAACTTAAAGTCTCGAGTCTATTGTTTTATATTCTCCTACCATCACCCTGTAGAAAAGATACCATCATCTCTTGGTATCTGCCAAGGATTGGTTTTGTTGCAATACCCCTGTGGATACCAAAATCATATGCTCAAGACCCACATAGTATCTGCATATAACCTAGACATATTGTTCCATGCACTAAATCAACTCTAAATTACTTATAATGCCTAATACTGTGCAAATGCCATCTACATAGCTGTTATAGTTTAGGGAATAAAGCCAAAAATGAGTCTGTGCACGCGCAGTACAGACACAACTGTTGGGAGGGTTGAATTCAAAGATGAATCCACAGATGTCCATATGTGGGAGGTCCACTGTATTTGAGTGAGCCTGACAACATTCCAGACACAGGATGCTATTACTCCCAATAATCACCATCAGGCACCAGAAGTCATGTAATCCACTGGCAGCTTACACGACCAGGAGCCCACCCTCAAGCCACATGCTTAAGAGTCTGGATGGCAGGCTTCATTAGATTCTTATTCCCTTTTATTACAGAGCCCCAGAAGCTCACCTGCATACCTGAATGCCCTAAGTGGTGTCTATTTCTTAAATTTATTTTCCTAATTGTTAAGCTATTAATTTTACCCAGGGAGACCATTTCTGCCATAGATAAGTTCATATTTTAATCAGTAGATAACTACAGTCTCATCACTTCTATGTGTTGACTAGTTCTGATTGGATTCTAGTTGGTCGCTCCTGATGTGTAAATTGTTTACTGTCCCTGGTGTTTAATAAACTAAAATCTGTGCATTTGTATCATGTTCTCGATGGTGAAATAAATTAGAGGTCAAAGCAAAGGAGACCCTGTAAATCTTTAGCCAAGACAGAAGATGCAGTGGAAAGTCAGTGGAAGACTGAGTTGCTATCATACTAAAGTCCAGTGCTATGTTCTTTTGTGCTTAGTTAAACAGATTGTTTCATATGTGTTGGATATGGCTTCTCAATCAGATTATAAAATCATTGGAGAGAGAGGGTAAGTCATATACTTTTTTTATACTTCTATAATGACCAGTATAGTGCTAGATATATAGGTGTGTGTATATATATATATATATATATATATATATATATATATATATATGTATGTTTTGGCTCTACCAAAACAATGTGTGCATTAGGAAAAGAAAAGCTTGTATGAATATTTATTGAGACATCATGAGATTAATACAGGTTACCTTTGGCCTCTACAATTACAAGAGGTGCTCAAAATGGTGGCTGTTAGCTTCCAGGAATTTATTCTTATGGCAAACCGCTGGCAAACTCTGTAGATCTAGAATTAATCCTTCTTAACCATTAAAATCTACATCAATATCTTTCAAAATTCTTGAACCTTAGGATCCTTTTATATTTGCTTTGAAATTCTAAACTATCTCAATAGACTAAAGACCTAATGGTATTGAAAAACTGCCTGACTCACGTGAAATGACTCAGCAAAGTTTGAGACTGCGACGAGTGATGGAAATGGTATACATATTTATGTAGGGTATTTTTTCCCTATCAGTGCCACAGATAATGGTTCCAATATCTTTTCACCTCCATCAGGAATAAGGACAAATTATGAAGCATAACATGCAAACATAAATACTGATATTTGGCTTCATTTCAGAACTTTTTAAAGTAAGTTTGTTCATGTGCATCAAATTTAATTATCTGGACCACTAACTCGCATAACACAAGGTTAGCATTGGGTTGATTTTCATTCTGGGTACTGGTTGAACACTAATGGCTGAAAAGCACTGTAATATTTGAATCTGAAGAATGTTGACTAAAGAGATTGCAGGTTGCCACTCTTGTACTCAGCAAGGAAAGGTACACAGCCCTTAGTATTTACTATGCAATCACCGCACCTCCTAGCAGGGAGTGCTGAGTGTTTGGTCTCGTTAAGCAATAGCAGCTAGCACACAGCCAACCTGCGGCCCCACCCCGCTCCAGAGGGCCAAGGGCTGGGTTTCCTGCTTTGTTTTTAACCATTGCACAACTGTATGAAGTTCTAAGAATCTTGAGATGCAAGATTTTGGTTGCTTTTTAGGGGGAAAGAACTAGCAGAACAGCTCCAGTGCACTTCTGATGAAGTCAAAGCCTCCTAGTGAGATAAGAAAATCCTTAAAACAAAAAAACCCCAGTTCTTTCTGCTGCTGTTCAGAGAGAGAAAGGAGCTTACACTAATTCAGTGTATTCTTCTCCCCGGCGAGGATCATCCCACTACTGTCTAGGAAGCAAGGGTTAGGGCTAAAGTACACTGACCCAATAGATTTCCTTAACAGTCTTTCCAAGTTCATGCACGCACAATGGTATGACAGTGTGAGTTCAGACTCACAGATATTGTTGTTTAAGGAACTCTTCTCATGAACACATGTAGTTCCAGTGTGCCTTGTATAAACTGTACAAGAAGAGAATTCTACTTGGCTCCTGCTTAAGGTTGACACATATACACAGACACACACACTTTTTATTATTACTTTTAAAAATTTAATGTAGGTAATTTGGCTCAGGGCTCATACTTAGAGATTTTCACTTTGACAATTTGCCAGTATTTGGTTTATCATATATTTTACGTTTTTCTCAATTTAGAGTGTTTCTACTTAAAAATCCATATTCTTAGATTCTTATGAAACTTGATGATAAAGCAGCTAGAACCAAAATCTCTTAATTCAAGCGATGCTAAATTTAACAATATATTAACTCAAGTCCTTACCCCCCTTAAAATGTTTCTGAGCTAAATTCCATGACTTCCCCAGAAATACATTGAATTGTCTTCAATAATGTGTTAAGTCACTTACTTTAGATTTATATACTTTAATGTGTAACTATTCTATTTAAAAATATTTCTAGCTTTGAGACATATATTTCTTCCTTTTTGTTTTCTCTCAACCATATGACCGTATACTATTAATTCTATGTATAAGAGTATATTTTAGGTTATTCTGACTCCAGGTGGTTCTGCTATCCCTTCTGTGCTTGAAACTCCTAGTATTTGCTGAAATTGTCTATGGCTTAATTATTAACCCTCAGTGAACCTGAAAACAAAAAAATCATATATATAATATATAATATGTATAATATAATAATATATATAATAAGTGAAGACCAAGAGTATCTTACTCCCTTGAGATTTGGTCTAGTTAATAACCAGGCCCATAGGTGGGTTTTTTGTTTTTTTGTTTGTTTGTTTGTTTTATTCTTAGAAAGACATACTATCATCTGGAGGAGGGGGAAATGGTACAGGTCAGCTTGCTACCCAACCATTTGGAAGAGAGAAAGAAGTTGGCTTCCTCATCAGTGTTTTTTCTATAGCCCCTCACTTAACCTTGGTCAAGTTGAGGGAGAAAGAATGCCATGTGGCAGAGCTACCATTAGGTGTTTTCCCCAGACATATGGCACACTCCATGGCCAAATGCTTTAGTTCATTTAATACAACAAACCTGTAAGATGGGTATTACCCTAATTTCACATATAGAAAAGCAAGGTAAACCTTTTTGGTTTTGTATTGTTTTGCTTTGTCTTTAAATTTCTGCTTTAAAAAGTGGATATAAAAAAGGATCTAAAAAGGTCTAGAATCCTAAAATTAATCATAAATGTAGGACAGCATAATTCTGAAAGTTTCAAAAAGTCTTTGAAAGCTTTTGTCTTCATGTAACAGGATACTATTATCTATATGCATTACACAGAAGGCACCTGAGTCTTCTTAACTTCCAACATCTAATGGACATCTCATGATTCATACATAAAATATGTACTGTTGGAAGTTATCCACTGGGTTCATGCTAAGATTCTCCTGTTACAAATTTATATTGACTTGGTTTTGGTCCTTCCTGAGAAGAAATGAGAATAGTCATCCCTGTCCATGTATTCAAGAAAACCAATTGTGCCTACAATTTCTCAGACTCATGCTGAGTTATATCTGAAATCTGCCTCTCCACTGGGCATGAGGAAGTAGGAAGTGGCACCCTGACTGACTCATACTTGTCCAGGAGTGGAACCCCATCCAGTGATTCTGACATGGTCTTCATGATAAACATCAAGTTATGAGGATCTGCTGTCTCTCAGGCATGATTTTAAAACCTTTGTGTACTTGTCTCTTAGCTTTATCCTAGTACTATGAGCTATATTCTTGCCATTCTACAGGCCAGGACACCAAGTACTGTCTTAAAAGTCACATGACTATGCTAGAGTCATTTTTTTACCTCATATACTTTCCACCAAGTGTTAATATCCTATTAAGACCTTCCAGCCAAGCACCCTACCTCCTTGAGATTGATTAACTCACAAGTGAGGTAACTGGGCCTTCAGGTCATGGTTAATGGGAGGGTAGTAGCCTGTGGCCAAGGGAAAATTGCTTAGGAAATGCATTTGCCCTTCAAGCTCAGAACCTTGAAAGCTTGTACTAGATCCAGCCAGGACTGGCTGTGAGATTTTAGAATTTCAGAAATTTTGTGAGACTTTAATAGTACTTAAAATTAAATTATAATTTTTTAAAAGTTAATATTCAAAGCATTTTCTAAATATTTTTTACTATTTTCTATACTCTTCAGGTTCCTTACTCTATTGTATTTGTATAGGGAAAATACCGTATCATGATGAGTTACTGTACATCTCTTTCCACCTGCAATCAGTACTTAACATGGCTAGCCTGAAATCAGTCACAGCGGGAGCACTTACCCAAGGAAATTGGCGAATACTATAAATCAGGCCTGAATTTTTTTTGCTTGTCTATAATTAAGAATGTGATGAAAATGTCAATGTGAGTAAGCTTAAAAGTACATTGACTCAAGCCAGATGCAGTAAAGAATGCCTGTAATCCTAACACTGTAGGAGGCTGATACATCTCAAGTTGGACCTCAGCTGGGACAACTTAGTGAAATCTTATCTCAAAATTTAAAAAGTGGAGGGGTTGGGTGCATAGCTCAGTATGAAGGCTCCGGATTCGATCCTCAGTGTTTAAAAAATAAAGAAGTAGATTGAATCTATGACTGTTATATGACAATAACACAAAACAATTCCTTGAGGATATTTTTCTTCTATTATCCAAAACTATTATCTGATTCAGCAAAACTTTGCTCACATCATTCACAAACACATGAAACCCCTACATAGGTTCATCATTTCACTTTCTTTTAAATTGTTAAGTAAAAACGTTAACCAACATTCATGTCAGAAATTTAGCTACTCATCAGTTACCACGATATGTTGGCAATAGGTAGAAGAATCTGACAAAACTCATTGAAGTCATTCTCTGAGAGTCAATGGTCCACACAGAATTTATTGTTTTTTAAAGTATCATTTATTATCATTTCTACATTATACTATATATATCATTTATTTAAAGTAAACACGATTATTTCCAGTTGTTAAACATTTGCCAGCACACCACTGCCTGCAAGATATAACTGGTTTGGAAATGTTTCACCCGCCTGAACCACAGAGCGGAACAATGGCTTTCCCCAAACCACGGCACTATTTTGAACAGAGTTGAGATAGGAAGAAAGCTTTCTATCCCATTGTTGAAAAATGGAAGATACAAAGTATGCTGACTACTTCTAATGCATTTTCCACCCTGGTCCACTAGCAAGAATGAATACTGTCAAGAAGTCTTCAGATTAATCAAAAGAAGGTGGCAAATAAGTCATGCATTTTGCTGTGGTGTGTAGGACAAAATGTTAATTTCGTTAATGAAGATTATAGGTTCCATTTCTAGTTATCACTGGCTTAAGTGGTAGGAGTTGCCTCTTCAAAGAACACAGTAGTCTATGCAGATTATATGTTCCTATATCCAGCTTAGAAAGCATAAAGGACTGAAAAATTAGGAATTTAAACCCATCATATATTTACTTTGTTGAATAAATTAAAAGTATGGTAAGAGTTTAATAGATTCTAGTTTTGTTTTGCTTCTACCTTCAACTACTCTCTAGAAATATTCTTGTGATCTGTGGATTGTCCTGCATATTTTTATATACTCAGTCACTTAAGTCTGCTTTAATTGATTTTGGATTGTTTCCACAAACTGTTTCCGCATTACATTCTACACTGCAGAAGGTGGGGCTATTTTGTTGATTTTAGCTTAAAAATTAGCAAACTTTCCTTGACCTACAAAATTTTGAGAACTTCCCTCTTTCCTTGCTTACTCTTATGGAAATGTAATATTTATTTAATAGAAAAATCAATGAGTGAGTGAACGACTAGAAGTCCCTCTAATGTTTTCTGGAAAATTGCTTTCCTTCTATGGGAGATAAGTATTTAGGAAGAAAGGATAAAAGTAATACTTGAGCAAGTTATATTTGATTCAGGTTTGAATAGTCACCTAATGGAGACAGATCACATCTGCAAAGTTCTGTGCTCCCTTGAAAAAGTATGTAGATTCCCAAGCAGGGATGGGAAATACTTATAATGCACATTTACCTAGTCAGGCAGAACTTTCTTCTGGTTTTGATATTCAGCATACACCAGGTTTTTTATTTCCTTATGACCATTTTACCTAATTCATCCTAAAGGATGCTGAAAAGAAACCTGGATGAGGTTTTTGGTCTCTGGATTTTGCCATTCCTCAGGGGAAATATTGCTGGATTTTTTTGCTTGTTTGTTTTTTTTCCAGTGGTATTTAAAGAAGTAAGGCATGAAAGTTTTTTTTCCTGTGAAAATAATTGCTTCAAGCATGATACAATTTAAAGCCAAGGCTGCAGTCTAATCAGAACATGTAGATAATCCTTGTCCTGGAAGATGAACTCACAACACTGATGTTGTGGCACCACAAAGCCACTTAAATTCCCAGTTTAAGTCACCTATTTTCAGGAACATCATGTGAACCCATACCTGCAAGGCCACAGTTGTGGACTTGACTAGAATCGGGCATCTTAACTTTTAAATCATTCCTTGGCCTCTACTTCTTTTAATCTGACCACACTACCTTAAATCTGGTAGTATGGGGGGAGAATTTTAAGGGCAGTCAATTCAAGCTTTATTGAGCACCTACTATGTTTCTGGCACTGGGATAAACACTGGGCAACTCTCTTATGGAACTCACATTCTAGCATTGAACATACTAGAGTAAAATTTTTTTGTTTTTTTCAACTAAAATCAGTAAAATGCCATTATATACCCAACAGTCTTTACATCTTTAGAGTTCAGCTGTGAAAAGTTCTAACTGTCTTTTGTGAGAGGTACAGAGGGTACTGTTGGAGTTGAGAACCAGGACAACCAATCCAGCCTAGAGGTATCCCAGATGCTTTCTGGAAGAGGACAAGACTGAGAAGTCAAGAGTCACCAAAATGCTGAAAGGAAGGCTTTCTAGAGAGGACAGAACACATGCACAGTTCCAATAAAAACTCCCAGTGTGGAAATGTGAAGTGGTTTTGTTCCAACTCTTCTGCCCATTGTTGCTGCAGGAATTTTGCCAATGCAATGGAGACACAGTGATGCCAAGGGCGGGGCCATGAGGACCAAGAAGAGAGAGGGTCAGGGCTCGGCAGGCAGGTGCTGGGCTCTCACCCCAGGCCACCTCTGCCTGGTTTCCTAACCACTTTTCAGATTTGTCACACCTACCGGAGAGGTACCTGGTCAAAAAATCTGTAAGTCACTTCATTTTGATTCCATGATTACTGAGAATTAAAAATCACGACCTCGTTTCCTGTGTTTTTCCAGACAGTCACCCTGAGATTCAGGAAGGGCCATCAAGGTCCCCACTTTATGGGTGAGGGAGTGGGTTTCCTCAGCAGGAGTGGCATCACTGAGCCCATGGTCAATATGGAGCACAAGGATGGACATGTATTTCCTGGGACTTGAGGATATAAGGCAAATTCCTTAGCTTGCTAAACCTTTGGGCTTAAAAATAACACTGACCTCTCGAGCTCGTTGTGAAGATTAAATAAGACAATGCACATAAAGTCCAAGACATTTAGTTAGCACTCAATAATATTTATTAGTATAATTCCATTATGAATAACAGACACTGAATCAGGTTTTGTGGTTATAAAATTAAGACTTGGGACCAGCCAGAGAGACAGATGTCTGCATAACTGACCACACGGCCATGGAACAGACTCAGAGTAAGCAATTATCCCAGACTTTACATGATTCCTCTTGAGGTTGGGGAACAGGCCAGAGCAGAGTGCATTAAGGCTTTGACCTGGGAGATGAAATTTCACTCGTCGTAAAAGGGTAAGCCAAGCTAAAGAGGTGCAATTGTATGAGTTCATTGCTCCATAACAAATTACCCCAAAATTTAGCAGCATAAAACAACAAACATTTGTCATCTTATAGTTTCTGTTGGTCAGGAGTCCAGGCACAACATAATAGGATGACTCTGGTTCAAAGTGTCTCTCCCAGGGATCCCCCGAAGGGTCACCCAGAGCTAAATCACCTTCAGGCTGCACCGGGGATGGAGAATCGGCTTTTGTGCTAGTTCAGTGCTTGCCAGACCTCTGAAGATCTGACTCCACACTCGCTTGCATGGTGACTGCCTCACCTTGGTTGCTCATCATGTGCTTTTTTTTTTAATCCCATAAGGCTGGAGTCAGCAAGATTTTTCCATAGGGGGCCATATAGTAAATATTTTAGACTTTGTGAGTGATAAGGTGTGTGTCTGTTGCAACTATTCAACTCTGCTGCAGAGCTTGAAAGCAACTGAAGACAATATGGAATGGATCGACGTAGCTTTGTTCCAATAAAATTTATTTCCAAAAGAAATACGGTTTAATCTATGGAAAACTTAAGTAATGCATTTCCTCCCATTAATACATGTAGTCTCAATCACTTGTGTGGCTGGCCAGCTGTGAGGCAGAAAGGATACGCTCATGTCAGCTGGACCTTTTCCTACCAACTCAAGAAAAGAGAGGCCCAATAGCCCAAAGACCAGCAGACCAGTAGCAGCATAATCATAGCTCTGATGATAAATTGTTTACCCTGTACCAATACAAAGTATGGTACACAGATATCAGTTCTTAAAATATTTTTTTTTTTAGTTCTTAAAATATTAAGATATGGATACTTAAGGACTCACAGATAGTGACATCCATGTATAAGACACAGTGGAAATAGATTCTCACTGCCTCTCCCAGCCCAGGGTTTCCCTTACACAACTGCACAGGAATCAGACCCTAGTATTTCCTTTTGCACTACATTTAAAGCACACATACAACCTGGTTTTTTGGGATCAACTGTAGGGTGAAATTGAGATCTCTCAGAGGTTGAACAGGTCTAGATGACTATTTTGTTGTTTTTGAGGTCTTCAGTAGCAAAATAATGACAAAATAAGTTTATATAAACTGAAGGATATTTTAAATGCTCACATACATGTTTGCAGTTTGTTCGGCACACATACACAAAGGTGACAGAAATTTTCCATTATCAAGAAAAAGTATTAGTTTATGGGGAAGAGCAGAGGATTTATTACAGAAAAAGGGGAGCTGAAATGTAAAGCTGTATGATGAACACTGTCTTTTCTCAGTGCTGTCAGTGTAGCTCCGGATGGGCATTTGGAGATACTGTGGAGTCTACCTTGGAAGCGCTTCATGAAAGGGAGCCGTGGGTTAATTGACCTCATTTGTCCTATGTTCCCTGCCTACTTCTGTCATGATCAGCTTGACTGCATGCAGAAATCATAGTGAATACTCCATGGCATAAATGAAAAGCCTTCAACTGAATCCTTGCTCTGCCATTTACTAGGTACAGTAGTGTGTTACCTATGAGAGTTAGTTAAGCTGGCCAAACCAATTTCTTTATCTGTAAAATGGAATTAGCAATAGTTATAAGGGCTGATTGAATATGTGGTGTTTAAATATTTATTACAGTAAAAGACACATTGCCATTAATCCTCTACACACCCCCCCTTGCTTTAAAACACACTTATCCTATCATTGGCACATTCTGAAGCCCCAGTTCTGGAAGTCCTCTTTTGTGTCTTTATGAGGCATGATCAAAAATACAGTGAATGCTGGCACCTGCCTCGAAAGGGCAAGGTCCCAAGTTCGATCCCCGGTACAAAAAAAAAAATAGACAGTGAATGCTGCTGCTGAGTATCCTTGAATGGAAAGGCAGGCTCATAAAAACACTTGGCTATGGACTCATCCACCTTATTTACTAGATCTGACACTGTATGACTTCTGGCTCTTCCCCAAAGTCAAAATGATGATGAAAGGTAAATGTTCTGAATTGATTTATGATATCAAGACAGCTACAACAGCACATCTAAAGATACTTATGAAGAAGTACTTCCAGAACTGCTTCAGAAAGTGCCAGGAACATTGAACAAATGTGTTTGAAGCAAGTGGGAGGATTGTGAAGGAAACTGATGGCAATGTGGCTGTTACTGTAATAATTTTTTTAATTTAAGCATTCACCGTAGTAATTTTTATCACACTGCCTATTTCATAGAGTTGCTAAGAAGAAAATGAGATAGCAAGTGTGAAGTGTTAAACATACAGTGGATGCTCGAGGATCAGAAATCATGACTGCTTTCACAGTCACTACCACCAACACCACTACTACCAGCCCATCACCAGCACCATTACTATTACTATTACCACCACCACCACCATCACACCTGTACCACCACCATCTAGAGCCCCAAGCCATGGTCCCAGTGAGGAGCACTGTGGCTGTCACCTCCTTGAGCACCCTAAATGATTCGCCAGTACTCCCAACTGCAGTGACTTAGTCCCTGGGTTCTGCCTCACTCAGTCCACTCCCACTCACCCTCTCCTGCCCTGGAAAGGATCATGTGCAGGACAGTTTGCATGTCTGTGACAAATCTCTGAATGCCCTACCTCTGAGAAAATGAAGACAAAATAAGGACTTTATAAATAGAAAAGATCATATCCAAAGGGCATGAAGTACCTACAGATTTACAAGATGACTCCTACTGCTAAGATAGACACACTTTTCTGTCTCCCACTGTGAAGAGCTTGTGCTTAAAGACTTAAGAAGAGTTGAGAATTGGCTTGGATTCCCTGCGATCTGTTGTGTGGGGTCTTAACCTATTTGGAACTGAAAAGAAAAGTTTCTGCCTGCTACAGGTAATTGCAGGTTTTCCTGACCCAGAGTTTGGAATTGTGGATCAAACACTCCTGGCTTGTGGTGGAGGAACTTCGCCTTTGGGCTGTTGATTAATTACCTGGTCCTGTAGTCATCTTTACTTGATGACAGAAGAAAACTATAAGAGAATGGAAGGGCAGGGAAAATCAAAATCATATCACACATTAAAAATATGTAATGTTTATAGTCAGCACTGTGGATTTTGAACTGGAAAACTGCAAGGAAAGTGACTTTGTCAACAATGGGAAGTTCCAAAATGTTGTGCTCTGGAAAAGAATGTTTAATTAATTGATGCCAGGTCACTCTGAGTAATTTGTAGCCCTTTAAAATAATCATTATGAATATTATATATTCTCAAGCGAAAGGCCATGTTACCAGGGACTTGGTCAAAGGCCTGAATCTGGTACCCAGCAGTCTAGATTTATTTGTCCTCTCACCATCAAGAGTATGAAAAAAGCCCATAGAAGTGGAAAAAGTAAGTTTATTCACAGTTTGGCTAAATTGAGAGGGCAGCTATTCTGTCCTTCCTCCCAAGTACTCCCATTTATAGAAGGAGTAGAACAAAAGTCAGAAAATATGCATATACAGATTTAGCCAATGTTGGGCTCAGAGGGTCCAGGAAACATGGACTTTTTCTTTGTGCCAGGGCTACCAGCAGGGGAAGTTTCCACTCTGAGCATCAGAACCTGGAGAGATAGTTTATAAAATCCTAATTTTTAAAGATCCATTTTAACCTCTCAGTTATAGCCAGAGGTATAATATTAAGTGGGAAACAGTAGGACAGAAAGTAGTTAAATACTGTGTAAAATTGTTATGCAGGTGGACATAAATTAAAATATACCATGGGAGAGATCGAACACATCACAAGATGAGGTAGTTATGATTATGTTTGACCTTTTGTCCACTATTTCCCCAACATTTGTGGGTTTATATGTATATGTGCATGTATACAGTAATATCTATTTTATACTTACATTGGATATCAGTTATATATTATGAATGTTCAAATATATAGACACAGCATAATATATATTTTTTAACAAAACAAGGTCTTTAAGCATTTGGAAAATATGGGAGCTGTTTATAAGCAGAATAGATGCAGAAAGAAACAACATTTTTGTACCTTAATAAAAATACTTAGAATTTGACATATACTGAGGAAAAAACTTAAAATCCATCACTAGATAAGCAAATTTTACACTGGATATTGCAGAATATAGAGTTTTACTTCAGTAACTGGGATCTTTCTTTTTCTGTAGCAATTCTACATATAAATCATAATTTTGTTCCCCTGGTTGAAAGGATGGACCTCTTTGATCATGACTTTGCAAAGGAAAAGATATTTCCTTATGCAAAGTAGTGGTTAACTTCTCATAACCTCCAACAACAAAGGCCCCTGTGTGAGGCCCAGGAATTCCTCTTGGAATAGAAGGTCAACCCCCACTGAACCCTTTCCAAGGAAGATGTTGCAAAGCTTGCACAGCTTGTTCTGAAAAAGGAGCCCTGCATGCAGTCTTTTCTTTCTATTCAGATATTGACCCTGCTTGGGGGTGGGGGAGGGAGAAAGCCATCAAAGGAAAACAGAAAACAAACCTGAATGCATTGACCAATTACAAGGAAAAGTGAAGTCTTGCAGCCACACTCTGTGCCAGCTCAGGCTTCTCATACTGAGATTTGAATCCTGTTTGGAGAGAAGTGGGTTGCAAGTCAGAGAAGACTGTAGACAGAGATTGTCCACAGTGCAGTATAAACTCGGGGTAGAAAAATCCCTTGAGTGTGGGCTGTGTGGGCCGGCTCAGTTCACCTCTGTCTTGCCCAGCAGGGAGACCAACATGTGCCGTTATCACAGGCTGTGGGCCCTTAGTATGGCTTTCGGGGCCCTCTCCACACCCACATTAGCCCATCCTCCTGGCTTTCCCTCCCACCATGCTGCTCTCCCATCACCCACACACTTCCCCTCCAGTCACCTTCCCTCATCCTGCAACTCCTCCCAGACCACGATGGGAGGATTTATGGGGCTTGGAAAATGTCAGTGAACTTCACTCTCCCCCTTCTTTGAACAGAAATTCCCCTTCCTATCGTAGGTACTTTAATACTTGGGCAATGATAAATCCTTTAACGAAAGCTGGAAAATAAGGTAGTAGTAAGAAAACAATCAGAAATAAGGAGATCCTGCCCTTGGAGCCTGCTTGTTACATGCTGGAGATGAACAAGAATGGCAGCTACCGTCTTTTGCATCTACACCTGCCTGTCCCAGTTCACCCTTTACGTATACAACCATGTGAAGGAAGAGATCCACAGAGAGGTTGAGAGGTTTGTTTGAGGCTACACGGCTCATAAGTAGTAAAGGTCAGATGCAAACTCTTGCTCAAGAGCTCACCCCTGCTTCCACTATGCAGAAATGCCTTTCTGAAGATTTGTAGGCTTCTGATCACCAGCAACATTTGCCTTGACTTCTGTGGCTAGTTAAATAGTATTGCAAGCAAGAAATACCCCTTTCTCTGCAGCTCCAGGGGTGGCTTCACCTGGAAGCTAAACTGCTAGCAAGGTAGAAATTCCATTCCATGTCCAGATGTTAACTTAGCTAGTTAAATATAAAGCTCTGCAAGACTACTTACTAAGAGACCATGGAATGTGATGCCTCCAATGTTGCACTTGAATATGCCCCCAAAAATCACCATGGCAGAACTTCTAGACCAGAATATAACTCTCTGCAATGAGGAGGATGTTGTGTCTCCATGGTTCAGGACAGTAACACCAGCCACACTTGACTTTTGAACACTTGAAATACAGCTGGCTTTGAATTAGTGAACTTTGAATTATATTTATTTCTGAATAATTTACATTTAGATAGGCACATATGCCTAGAAGTTACCATATTGGACTGAGCAACTCTAAAGTATTCTGAAAGGTTGACAGCGCTTTGTCTGTCATCTCTATTACAATACTAGGTCATACATATTTATTTGTTTATGTTTTGCCCATCTCATTAGACTAAGCTTGATGTCTTGTTAATTCATCCTGCTATGATCACCTGTTAGCGCATGACCTAGCCCAGAGCAGCAGCTGTTTAACAATAATTGTAAATTAAATGAATGGATGTGGATTGGCTTTTTCAGAAGCATTGCTCTTGCTGCTTGCAGTCATTTAGTTTAATCCTTCTTATGACTTTGCTTTTATGACCAGACCGGTTCCCAGACCTTCAAATTAAGCCTAGACTCCTCACCTATGAGTACGTTTTTCTTTTCTAAAAGGAAATCACTTTTGAGCTGATTATTTCGGTATTTACCTTCTACTCTCTAAAGTAAGACTTCTATACATTTCTTATAGTTTTTTTCCAGTTTTAGGCATTATGTTCCACTATGATAGAAAGCCATTCTGATCCGAGATCTTTATACTTGATTCAGCTGCCACCTCCTGCCCCCACCTATAAGGAAGGGTCCCATCCCCCCTAAACTGCCATTGACTAATTTTGTTTAGGTGAACATTTACTGTAACTATGTAAATATTTTTCACAACTAAAGGAGGTGCAGTAAAATCTAATTATATGTCCTTTCCTATACAATCTTTGTTCTGGGGGTAACAAATGACTCAATTTGCATTTACTGAGTGTTTTCTATAATCACCACTGATTCAACCCCAATTCCTTCCCTATTACATAAATCTCTCTTGGAGACACTTTAGTCTTTCTCTCTCTGTGTCTCTGTCTCTGTCTCTGTCTCTTTCTCTCTGTCTCTCCAGCACTGGGGATCAAATCAAATCCAGGGCCTCATGCACGCTAGGCAAGTGCCCTGCACTGAACTACACCCCACCTGAATTTCATCTCTTCAAAGGTTGTCCAGAGCCTTACCAATCTATGAGCTGGACTTTCTGTTAAGTGCTACATAACATAGTTCTGGTCAGCAAAGCATCACCTATACAATGGTGATCCTATTATAAGATCTATTATAATCTATATAATAATCTATATCTATTATAGTCTATTATGAGATTATAATAGAGCTGGAAAATTCCTGTCACCTAGTGAGATCATAGCCATCAAACATAATTGGTAGTGTGGGCAGGCTTAAAATTAGTGTGTGTGTGTGTGTGTGTGTGTGTGTGTGTATTTAATGAGTCTAAAGCCATTCTGATCCCAGTTCTTTATATTTGATCTCTTTTTCTTTCTGAAAACCTATAGAATCTTCACTTTGCTCCCAGTTCTGAATGATCTCAATGACATGTCTTAGTGTTGGTTCCACTTTTATCTATTGAATTGGGTCTGTTTTTATCTATAGAATGGGTAATGCTGTCTTTTTACTCATATCCTTCAATTATGTGAAATTTTCTCCAATTATTTTATCAATGAATCCTCCCATCATATTGTGTGTCTTTCTAAAACTCCAAATCTTTCTATTCAGTTTTCTACATCTTTCTCTTTTGTTAAAAAGAGATTGCTCAGCTTTTTCTTCCAGATTCTCTACTGAGATACGCATTTTTGATGTTTTAATCTCTAAGAACTTTTTTGTTGTTATTTTCTGACTTCTTAAAAATATAGCTTTCAATTCCTTCAGATGCAAATGACATAAGGATATCATTGTTAGTTGTTTTGCTTTGGTTGGTTGGTTGGTTGGTTTCTGTCTCTATCTTTGTGTTAGGGACTTTGCTCCAACATCCTGAGGACAACGTGAGGGTGGCTGTTCCTATTCCCAGAAGGGGGAGAGGCAAAGGCCCCAGCTCAGCATCCTTTCACTCAGCCCCCTCAGTTTTCAGATGGAATCCCCACCCTCTACTCTGAGTCCTCTCCTGTGTTTTGGGTCCAGAAACCCCACTTTACCATCTTCAGACACAAAACCTATATTCTTCAGCTGAGATGGAGAGTGGAAACCATCTGAGGCCAGCAGTGCAGAAAAGGATTTAGGAGCCCAACTTCTTAGACATTTTCTTATTTTTTTAAAATTAATTTTATTGGTGCATTTTAGGTATACAATATAATGACATTCATCGTTGGAGATTTGTACCATTACATAATATATCTTGGTTCATATTTATTCCCCATTCCCCTGCCCTCCCTTCAACCCCTCCATCCCTCCCTATTTACAAAGACTTTGTTTCTATTTTTTCATTTTCTCATATTAAATCCATTCCCTTCTTTCCCCTCCCAACTCTCCCACTTGCCCTTCCTCTTTGGACCCTTTCCTCCCACTTCACACCATCTTCCATACCTTTTGATCCGAATTTACACTTTCAGCTTCTCACACCAGAGAAACTATTCAGGATTTACATGTCTGTTCTATTTATTTCACTTAAGACTATGCCCTCAATGTGCATCCATTTAGCAATAAATGTCTCTAATTTCTCATTCTTTATGGCTGAGTAGTACTCCATTTTAATAATAATTTTTAAAACACACACATTTTCTTTATCCAGTGTCTAGTTGATGGTCAATTGGGCTGTTTCCAGTTTTACCTATTACAAACTATGCTGCTATCAACATGGGTGCACATATATCACTGTGGTATGATTCTTTTAATTCTTTTGGGAAGATACCCAGTAGAGGAATAGCTGGGTCAAATGGGACCTCTAATCCTAGTTCTTTGAGGTATCTCCATACTGATTTCCGCAGTGGTTGCACCAGTCTACACTCCCACCAGCAGTGGAGCAGGGTTCCTCTTTCCCCACAGCCCCGCCAGAATTTGTTATTGGTTGATTTCATGATAGCAGCCATTCTTTCTGGGGTGAGGTGGAATCTCAGCATTGTTTTCATTTGGATCTCTCCAATGACCAGTGATGTTGAACATTTTTTCATATGTTTATTTGCTATTTCTACTTCTTTGTCTGAGAAATGTCTGTTCATTTCAGATGCCCATTTTTGGATTGGATCTTTAAATTTGGGAAGTTCGATTTTTTTCAAGTTCTTTATATATTCTAGACCTTTCTCTAAGGAACAGCTGATAAAAATTTTTTCTCACATTGTGGGTTATCTCTTTATGCTGTTGGTGGTTTCTCTTGCTGTGCAGAAGCTTTTTAGTAAAAGATCCCACTTATTGTAAATAAGGATTAACATGAATAATTGATAATGTGAAATAGGAAGAAAAGGTCCAAAGGGGTAGGGGAAGGAAAGAAGGGAAAGGAAAAAATATGAGATAAGAAGTAAATGGAAACAAAGCCTTTGCATTATGGAGGGCTGGAGGGGTTGAAGGGAGGGCAGGGGAATGGGGAAAAAGTGAGAACTGAGATACATCATATAAAGTTACAAGTTCCCAATGATGAATGTAAATGTATTGTATACCTAAAATGTACCGCTAAAAGAATTTAAGAGAAAAAAATAAGGAGATCCCAATTGTTGATTCTTTGTGCTAGTTCACCTGAAACTGAGGTTTTGTTCATGAAATCTTTTCCTACGGCAGTGTCTTCAAGAGTTCTACCTAACCTCTTTTCCAGGCAGATTAGTGTTACTGTTTTAATATTTAGATCGTTAATTCATTTCAATTTTAGTTTAATGCATGATGAGAGATATAGGCCTAGTTTTAATTTTTGGCAAGTTGAAAACCAAATTTTCCAGCACCATTTATTAAAGAGTCTATCTTTCCTCCAGTGAGGGTGTTTAGCTCCTTTGTCAAAAAATGAAGTGGTTGAGTATGTCTGGAGATGTTTCTGTATCTTCTAATCTGTTCCACTGATCTTCAGATCTGTTTCTTTGACAGTACCATGCTGTTTTATCACAATAGCTTTGTAGTATAGTTTTAAGTTGGGGACTGTTTCATTTTTTGATTTCAGTTTTTGATCTTTTAGTATGATATTGGGTGTTGGTTTTTCATAGATGGCTTTTGTCAGGTTGAGCTAGAGACCATCTATTCCAATTTTCTGTAGGGTTTTTATCATGAATGGGTGTTGGATTTTGGTGAATACTTTTTCTGCATATAGATCATAGGGTTCTTGTCATTGGCTCTGTTAATATACTGTATTACATTGATTGATTTGCATATGTTGAACCATCCCTGTATCCCTGGGATGAATCTCACTTGGTCAGGCTGTATGGTCTTCTTGATGATCTTCTGCATTCTGTTTGCCAGTATCTTTTTGAGGTTTTTTGCATCTGTGTTCATTAGGGAGATTGGCCTATAGTTCTCTGTTTCCACTGGGTCTTTCTGTGCTTTTGGAATCAAGGTGATGCTTGCTTCCAGGAATGAATTCGGGAGTATTGCTTCCCTTTCAATTTCATTGAAGAGTTTAAACAGTAGTGGCAATAGTTCTTCTTTAAATGTTTTGTAGAATTCAGCAGTGAATCCATCAGGACCTGGGCTTTTCTTCATTGGTAAGTTTTTAATTAGGTTTTCAATTTCATTAATTGATATTGGGTTGTTTAGAATTTTTAGGTCTTCTTCATGCAACTTTGGTAATTTATATGTATCTAGAAAGCTGTCCATTTCTTCTGTGTTTTCCATCTTATTGACATATAGGTTCTCAAAGTAGGCACTGATGATCCTCTAGATTTCTGCTGGGTCTGTTGTAATTTTACTTTTTTCTTTCCTAATTGCATGGATTTGGCCTTTTCTTTCCTGTTCTTCATAAGGCTGGCTAAGGGTTTGTCAATTTACTTTATTCTTGTGAAGAACCAACTCTTTGCTTCATCACCTTTTTATGTCATTCTCTTAGTCTCCATTGCATTGATTTCTGCTCTGATCTTTATAATTTCCTCCCTTTTATCAGCTTTGGGTTTGCGCTGCTCTGCTTTTTCTAGAAGATTGAGGTTCACCATTAGGTTGTTTATTTGAGCTCACTCTGTTTTCCTAATATGAGTATTCACTGCTATGAATTTACCTCCTAAGACTTCTTTCATTGTGTTCCATAGATTCGAATATGTTGTATTAGCATTGTTATTTAATTATAGAAATTTTCTGATTTCTTCTTTAATTTCCTCTGTGACCCATTGGTTGTTCAGAAGTGTATTGTTCATTTTCCATGTGTTTATGAAATTCTTATGGTTTATTCTGCTATGGAATTCCAATTTCATTGCATTATGATGTGATAACATACAGGAGATAACTTCAATTCCTTTGCATTTACTTAAACATATTCCATGAGCTAGTATGTGGTCTATTTTGGAAAATGACCCATGTGCAGCCAAAAAGAACTTGTATTCTGATTTTGTGGGGTGAATCACTCTGCAGAGTGATTCAAGTCCATTTGTTTAAGAATTTGGTTAAGTTCTAGTATTTTATTGTTTATTTTTTATTTATTTTTGGCGAGGGGGGGGCGGTGTACTGGGGATAGAACTCAGGTCCTTGCGCTCGTTCAGCAGGCAGCAAAACCACTAAGCTAAATCCCTGGCCCCTATTGTTTATTTTTTGTCTAGTTAATCTATCTATTTGTGACAGTGTGATATTGAGGTACCTCACTGCTGTTATATTAGTGCATATTTGATTTTTCATGGCTGTTAATGTTTGTTTTATATAGTTGGGCTAACTAGTATTTGGTGCATATATATTTATGATTATCATCTCTTCTTCTTGGATTTTTCCCTTTACAAGGATGTAGTTTGTCTCTCATAATTAGTGTTGGTTTGAAATCCATTTGGTCTGCAAATAGGATAGCTACTCTTGCTTTTTTATGGGTTTCTGTCATGTGGAGTATTGTTTTCCATCCTTTAACTTTTAATCTATACATTTCTTTTTGAATTGTGTTTCATATATGCAGCATATTGTTGGATCTTGATTCTTGACCCATTTTTCCAGTCTCTTTCTTTTGATTGGTGAATTGAGACCATTAATATTGATGGTTATAATTGATTATATATTGACATCATTGTCATGACACTTTCTGTTGTTGGAATCCCCACTTTTGCATTTAATTTCTTGTCTTGCCTGATTCATTCTGTTGGGCTTTGTGGGGTTGTGACCCTTATTGTCTTTTTGTAGGATACTGTTTAAAATTTTTTGGAGTGCTGGTTTGATATTCATGAAGTTCCTCAGGTGCTCTTTGTCATGAAAGTATCTTATTTCTCCATTGATTTTGAAAGATAGTTTTGCAGGGTACATCAGTCTGGGTTGGATGTTGTTTTCCTTTAGGGCTTGAAATACTTCACTCTAGGCTCTCCTTGAATTGAGGGTTTATGTTGAGAAGTCTGCTATGATTCTGATGGGCTTTCCTTTGTATGTGATTTACTTCTTTTTTCAACTGTTTGTAGTATTTTGTTCTTCTGTTGGGTTTCTGGAATCTTGACTATTATATGCCTAGGTATAGATTTTTTTATCATGGCTAGTTGGAGTCTTACATGCTTCATTTAGGTGTTTGTCACATTCTTTTTCCCTGCTTGGGAAGTTTTCTGCCATTACTTCAGTGCAGTTTTTTTTTTATATCATTTTCACTCTCTTGTTTCTTCATTGACTAGGATCAGTCTTATGTTATTCTTCTTTGCATCATCTGGCAGCTGCTAGATTGATTTCTCATGGTCCCTTACTATTTTTAAGAAATCTTTTTTTTCCTGGTCATTAATCACAATCCTGTTTTCTATATCTGATATTCTGTCCTCACACTGCCTCATTCTGCTACATAAACTATCAGTGGAGTTTTTAATCTCCTGGATATTTATTTGCATCTGCTTTATGGATTCCATTTGTTTCCCATGTTGGGATTCCACCATGTTTCTCAGTTCCTCTATTTTTTTTTTATCTGTGCCTGCTCTAGAGTTATTAATCATGTCTTTCATTATGGTCACAATCTCTGTTGTTATCTGAGAAATTATTTCTTGTTTTATTTTTTCCAGATCCTATTCCTTTGTCAGTTCAGGGAGTCCAGCTGGTTGAGTACCAGATTTTTCCATCTCATTGCCCTTTGGGGTTGCCTTAGGTGATCTGGAAGTCTGGTTTTGAGACTTGTTTATGTGTCTTCTCATTTCAACAGATGCAGCCTGATGTGCCTGTGTTGTGGTGACTTTTTGCTCACCCAGTGGTCTTCTATTCTCAGCAAGCCACCAAGAGGTCTTTTCTCTGGTCCTCACTACTGCACCAATTCCTGGATTCAGAATGGTGGCCTTCTGGATCCCTACTCTGCCCTATTGTCTCGGCAGGGTTCTGCATGGGGCCTGTACACCCTTGGAATGGAAACTGGGTGGGCCTCTGGCTGTTGCTTGCCTACCTGCATAATTCTTTTCTAGGTGAGTCTTTGGGCCCAAACTTCTGGGGTCTGGTGTGGCCCTGGCTGGGACCTGTGCCCACCAGAGCAGCTCTGGTCCACTTAGGCTTCTTGCTGGGATCTGTGCACGCTCACAGATGGAATCTGGGTGGACCTTTGGCTGTTGCTTGTGCACCTGTGTAGCTCTTTTCAGAGTGGGACCCTGGCTGGAAAATGCAGGCCCCTGTGCAGCTCTGGTCCATGCAGTTTCTTGCTGGGATCTACACACACTTACCAATGGAATCTGGGCGGGCCACTCTTCTTAGACATTTTCTAAATTTTCTTTTTTTCTTTTTTTTAGGCAGGGTCTTCCTATCTCACTATGTGGTTCAAGATGACCTTGAACTTACCAGGTAGCCCAAGCTGGCCTAGAACTACTAGTGATCCTCCTGCCTCAGCGTCCCAAGTGCTGGGATTACAGGCATGTGCCTGCATGCCCAGAAGTGCTCCCCTCTTTATTCTTACTTTTGTCAGGCATTTAAGGTTTCCACCAACTAACATCGGCTAATTCTTCATTTACAAAATTGCCAGTTTCCTAGGTCATTTAATTCACATTCATGGGCTTTCTGTTTTTACCTTCTTTCTTCCTCTCCCTGTGGGTTTACACCTTTTTAAAATGGAAAGCAGTTGGATGTTTGTTCCGCTATCACATTTCTGTTGTCATCTTCCCCTCCATCATTTCAATTAAATGCTGATTCAGGATCTGATATGTCAAATACTGCCTATGACCATCCTACCAACTGGGCCCTGTATATGGAACCACCCTTCTTCCCATCAGTCAGCCCCCAAAATCACTATAATAATTCCTTTCTTTTGTCACATAATGCTTTTCTTTCATGGAGATCTGGCTTTTTTTAATTCTGAAAATTCAGTATGTATTTGTAGAAGTCCTACTTTGTATTCCTTTTTGAAGAAACAAAGAGATATGTTCATTGGATTCAAGAAACTTCCATTGCAGTGGCAGGGAGAAAAATAGCTGAACAAATGATGATGATGATGATGATGACAATAGTGATCAGTAAAGAATCATTGCCACCACTGAGAACGTATGTAGTACCAGCCACTATGCTCAGTGCCTTAATGCATTCTTTCACTTACTCCTAACTACTTGTTGAAAAATCTATTATCGTTATTTTATGCATAAGGAAACAGCTCAAAAGGCAACATATCTTTTCCAAGACACTATATATATATATATATATATATATAGTAAATGCATGATCCAAAATGCTAACAGTAACCAGGAGCAGTAGAAATTAATGCTAACTAAAACATGAAAAAAATAATGAGAAAATGGTTTTCCAGGGCTGGGGTGTACCTCAGTGCTGAAGTGCTTGCTAGCATGTGTGAAGCTCTGGATTTGATCCCCAGCACTACAAACAATAACAATGACATTTTCTAAGTTTGCCCTTTCCTTTGGATTCCCGTCACCACCACCATACACTAGGTACCCAAATGGTCAACTCTTTGCAAGTCTTTTTGTACCCAAATCTTAATTTTCTCAACTTGCTACTAATAGCTGACATTTGCTAACATATCACTCTCATTCTGTCATTTGTACATTTAGTTTTCTGGGCCTACTTGCAATGGCCCCAGTAACCTGACCATAGATACCATTTCCACTTTGTCACCCTAAAATCCACAACATGGGGCACTTCATTGTCTATAGTCTTTCTTACTCTGTTTTAATGAAAAGTGTCCTCTCTAATTTCTGTGTTCTCTTATGGCCCCATTTTTTGATAAAGCCTTTCTTAGCAGCTCAATCACACTGAGAGTGGTGCTTCTCCCAAAATCCCACAATGGTTTAGTGCTGCCCAGCTGTGCAAGAAATAAGATCCTTATCATGTGAAAGCTAATGCAGTGTCAGTGCCAGCTTGACTCATATGCAAATTAGTCAGACTCATTTCCATCTGTGGAAATATATGTTTCCAAAGCACCAGCGGTATACCCAAAATATTTCCTTTTTAAAGGGTTTATCTTTCAGAAAGTCATTCTGGGGAAACTCATAATTTTCTTGAAGCATCATATGCTATGGTCATTACTGTTGTTTTGATACATAATAATCATAGTGCATCAAGCTCATAATATCCTTCCATCTCTGGGTGTTCTTAGTTTCATGATAGAAGATTCTTGGATAAATTCATCATGTATTACTCTTCTTTGTATAATTTACATCGAGTAGGTACAAGCTTAATATATGTTATTTTTAATAAAATTTGTGCATAATATTTTTCGGAGATGAACTGCAATATAGTATTAAATGTCATATTACATCAAATATTGGATGTTATCTATTATAGCATTTACCATTAACTTATGTACCATGAGGATAGAAAACAATGCTGCCAAAATAACCATGATTTGGCAGTGATCACAGTATGGATTCCAATTCCAAAGATGTTAAAAGTCAAGTGAATACCTTGGTATTGTTGCATTATGTGATAAAATATGGCCGCTGTTAAATTATAATGTAATACATTGGTACTGGGCATCTTAAAATTGTCAGTAATAATCCAGATATTTAAAAGACATGCACTGTGCCATCTACATGCAAGTCATCATGTCAGAAGATACAATATGTGCAAATAGTGATATAACCATGGCCCTGCTCTAGTTTACAGTCCAATGGAAGGGACATGGAATGCTATATAAATAAATTGCTATAATCCAAAACAGAAAGTGATCAGAGCTCTCTAAGAGCTTAAAGTAATTAAATTTAGTTTGGTTTGGGGTTTCTTTTTTAAATTATTCCTGGAAGAAGTGCTGTGTGAAACAAGTTTTGAAAGATAAGTAGAAATTTGTAATTATTCACAGGCATGAAGGCATGCCACCCGGTAGAAATAATATGCACAGAAGCATAGAAACAGGAGAGGATTGGCATGCTTAAAGAGCAGCAAATAACTCAGATTGGCTGACAGTAGAATTGCCTAGCATTTCAGAAGTCACTAGGCAAGCCCTTATGTGCCTTGTCCGGGAAGGCCTTGTGTGCACAGCTGGAGACCTTAAAGCCTTTGCAGGCCATGGAGAACCACTTACAGCTTCTTCCCCGGGGAGTGGCTTGATGAGACCTGTTCTTTGCAAGGTCGCCTCTGTCTCAGGTTTTGAATATTAGTTGAAATGTTCTTCTCTCTAAGTGGAGGCACAACTGTAACTCCAAATGGCCACGTCCAGTCCTATGGAGCACTTATCACTGGCTGCTCCAATACCTGTCGTCCAACCATATTATAAGTTCCATGGAGGGGCAAGGAACATGATCTGTTCCCTTTTATACTCCCAGTCCTTAGCACGCCGCTCTGCTTGATGACCTCTCACTACATGTGGAGACATCTAAGAGTAGCTTCTACAAGTTCAGTACTTCCCTCAAAACAATAACAAAGATTATGTGAAAGTATCGATTCCTCTGAGATAGGAAACCAGGAAACACATCCTTTTTCCTCACAACTGATCCCTTATGTGTCCTTGGATAAGTCACTAACATTCGAGCCCTCTGTGTCTTCCTTGAAGTTGTAGGCCTGCTGTAGCTGACTGCTGAGGTCTTCTTGTCAGAAATGCTGCATCTCTGATAGGCAAAGTAGGGTCCGATGTGAGGATACAAAGGAATGGCCACAGAGGTTCATTTCCAATTTGTTCTACAGGGATACAATATAACTGAAGGGATGAGAAGGGTCCATGTGTAAAATTGCTCCTCTTCTCTGTGCAGCATTGATTCCCTGGGGCTGGCTCCTCTTCTCGAAGACCTTTTCCTGCTCCTTCTGTTTCATTTACCCAAAACCTTTTAGCCTTTCATGCAGGTGTCCAGACCCGGTGGTTCTATCTTCTTCCCTCTTCTCCTCTCCGTCAAGTAAGTCATCATTCCTCTTGAGTCCCCCCACTGCTTTGCTCTTTGAACACCAAGAATCCAGAACAGCATACAAGGCTGTCATTCCACTCTGTGGTACTTCACACAGTGTCCCCTTCGCTGCATTTCCTGGTACTTCTCACCGGGCTTGTCACAAAGTAATCACTTGTTGGCTAAATAAATAATAGTCCATCCATTCCTGCCTCCTCTTTGTCAAATCTCTCCTCTGCCTAAAAGCCACCTGGCCATGATGAGTTTCCCATCTGCCCCTGTTCCGCTCATCTCTCCACTGCTAATCTCAGAATGGGCTCAAAGCTGCTCATTCTACAATCTCTCAGGGCTGAACCTCCTTAGGATTTTATTGGTTTTTTTCTTTTTCATGGCATTATTTGTATCTGTGTAATATTTTAATCATTTGTCAGCTCTTCTTGCTCCCTTTCCAGCTAGATAATTGCCTTCCTATGGACATGAATTTGGCCTTTCTCATGTCCTGATTACCAATAAATACATGAATTAAATTTGAGTTCTATGGTAAAACATTAAGAATAATACAGTAGAATTATGTGACACTTGCGCAATGTTTTAGATTTTAGGAAGTTGTTAAATAACAAAAAAATACTAAGTGAAAAGATGTGGCTAACAAGAATATGAAATTGTCTCACTGAAAGTATGTAACCATTCCAGTATTGGATGGTAAATTTGAGGCCACATTCATTATCTCAGTATCCAGTGTACTTGGGAGTAGAGCATTCCTCAGGGAAAAAAGTTGTGTTTATATAAAATATTCTAATAATCATTGAGAAATTGCTAAAAATCTGAATATTTGCTTCATCCTAGGTGCTACACATTGTTTTCATTATAAACAAAGATATTTTCTAAGTTATATATCTTATTGAACAGTTATACATTTACTCATTGAAACTATGCTTGATATGTCCCCAAGGAGCAAATTCCTTAATTTTTCTCTTGCTTTGCTTAGTTGAAACTATGCCCATCAACAAAGAGGCACATTGTCACGTAATATTTATCAACACTGTTAACAACTAGAGTATAGCTATTAATAACTAGAGTATCTTAGCTTTTCAGGCTGCTGTTAAAAGTGCCACAGATATATGTGTTTTTGTTTGGTTGATTGCTTGGTTGATTGGTTCATTTGTTTGTTTTTGTGGTACTAGAGATTGAAACCAAGGTCTGTGCACTAAGCTATATCCATACCTCTTTTTCCCTTTTGAGACAGACTTGCTAAGCTGTTACATTGAACAGGTTGGGCTCAAGTTTACAATCCTCTTGCCTCAGCCTCTCATGTGTGCTGGGATTAAACTCATGTGCCACCATGCTCAGTTTAGTGGATGGTTTATAAACAACAGAATACATTTCTCACAGCTCTGAGTCTGGAAAGTCTAAGATCAAGGCACTAATAAATTTGTTTTCTGAGAAGGGCTGCATCCTAGGTGGCCATCGCTTCACTCATCTGACCTAAGGGCCAAGGGATCTCTCTGGAGTCTCTTTTGTAAAGGCATCAGTCTCATTCATGAGGACTCTTCCTTCATGATCTCATCACCTCCCAGAGGTTTCCCCAGTCTAGTACTATCACATTGAGAATTAGGCTTCCACATAGGAGTTTTATGGGGAGACACACACATGCAAACCAGAGTAAGGAGCTTTGGGTTATTGAACAATTCCAACAAGTGATAAACAGCTTACCCATTGTGCCATTTAAATCTCATTACAATCTTGTTTTACGAATGAAGTACTAAAATGTTGGTTAATTGTTAATTAATTGCTATGTGTCAAGAGCTGGGCCGCCAAGTCGGGCCTAACAAATTTCAAACCTCTCGCCTGCCTGGCTCAAAGTTCTGGGCCAGGGACGCCATCCCCCACATCCAGCCCAGCCCAGCACCACACCAAATAGTGTTGTCTTCCCTCACCTTCCTGACGTAACCTGACTGTGAGAAGGAGGTAACACGGAGACCTCAATTCTCAACTTTTTGTTGTTGCAGGGAGAGAAACTGAACTACTAGAGAAACCTTATGGACAGTCTCCTCACTGGGTAAGCTATTTCCTTTTTCTATGCTATGGAGAAAAAGTCTATTTGCACTTTTCCACTTTCCATTAAATTTTCTATCCATTTGTGCTAGTTTTTATCATCTAAAACATTAGAGCCAGTGGATGGAGCAGTTTCCCCGAAGTCTGTTTCTTCTTGGCTCATCCGGGTTTGCGTAGACTTCTGTGCTTTTCTTTTCGCTTTTGTTGTTGGGGGAGATGATTCGAAAACCTGGGGGCAAGGCATGGCCTGTCCACATCTTCATGCTGAAGGATTTAGTCAGTATGTCCCCCCGGCATCTGGGGAGTTCTGCAGTGCGGACTGTGCTCCAGAACAGTGGCTCTCGTCCTAGGAACAGCAACCCCAAGCCCTCCAGGAATGTGTTAGAAATGCAGTTTCTCTGTTTCCACCCTGGACCTACTTAATCAGAAGCTGGGATGATGAGGTCCAGCCTTCTGGGCAACTCCAGTGTATTCTCAAGTTTAGGAAGCAGGTTGTGGAATTACAGACTTTCCTTCCATTTATTTCTCTCTGGTTTTCCCCAACACCCCCATCACGTTCATGTTCTCCATATTTTACTCTAGTGGATCTAGCCCGCCCCCAACCCTAGGTATTTCCCAAAGGCAGTGGGCACATTATCTTTGTTTCCCTTTTCGAATTTCAGGTCCTCCAGCTGCCTCCGTTGTGCAGAGCCTCTTCTTCCTTTGGGAGCTCAATTTCATCTGCCTGTTCTGCCCTTTCCTCTACTTATTGCTATGGTTGGGGCACTTCCCAGCTACTCTGTATCATTCAGCACCCCAGGCTCAAAGCCCTCTTGACTTTCTGCATTTAGTCATTCTCAGCTACATTTCCATCTCCTTCCACAGCTACATCCTAGACATAAATACTGGTACAATACAGATACCATCTCTCAGCATTCCAAGTTTCTTATGCTTCAGGATGCCAGGTTACTGGCTCTGGTTCTTCTTCCCCCCTTCTTTCTAACCTCATTAGGATCTTTGGCCCCCAGGATTCACATTAAATAATTAGTTAAATAAACTATTTAGGGGATGCTAAAAAGGCAAGATGAAAGGTAAGATGAGAGTAGGGTGGTAGGGCTTGAAACTGAGGTCAGAAGGCAAAAGAAGTAGCCAATGAGAAGTCCTTGACCCTTTTCTGGCAGAGAGATGCCTTTTATATTCTATATTGATGTTTTTAATAAAAATTATGGTGGTCCTTAATATAGTTATCTACCCTGTCCTAGAAAGACACTTAAATTTAAAGATTTAAAAGAAGGCCAGTATGGCTGTGAATAAAAATGAGATGATATGCTAGAGGGTTGTATATGCCATAAAGAAGACCTTGTTTATTTTTTAAGATTCTTACAAGTTCTAAGTGAGTTACTGCAGTCGGCACTTATAATTTCATTATGGTTATGTTCTATAAAGTTGCCTCAAACAATGAGCTAGTGAATATGGAACCATTGGTCACAAGGGAAATACAGGTGTAGGTTCCCGTGAATCTCACATCACAACATTTTCATCAACCAATCAATGCATACACTCACTGTGTGTGTGTTTCTGCTTCAGGCACATTATTTAAAAATATGTTAATTCACTGACTGGGTTCAGAGCTAACAGCACCATGTCTCATACCTGAATGGAGCTATTCAACACACATACTTTCTCTGCAATGCATAATACAGCCTTCCTACACTTATGATCTCTAGACAGCACTCCAGCACTCGGCTTAGGACCTTTGAAACAATGAAACCACTAAAAAAAGAAGAAAGCAAAGGGAGGAAGGAAGAGAAAAGGGAAGGGGGGGGAGAGGGAAAAAATGCACCAAAGAATGACACTAAATAGATTACAAAAAGACGTTTAGAGCATAAGAGCTAAAACAAGGAGGCAGACAATCAGTTGTCTTGTTTGAGCTTAGGTAGAAACATGTACATCAGAGGACTCACAGTTTTTGCCATTCTGTACATCCAAGAATGAGCACACAAGCACTGTCAATACTAATTTGGGGTTACTAATAAGTCTGATCAACTGAGTGAATTCACAAATACAGAATCCACAATTAATGAAGGTCAGTTGCATATGTAATTTCAGTATCTTGTGTATAAGAAGCTCTATGTAAGTTTGATATTCTTTTGTTACTATGTGTTGCTAAATATCCCGAGGGCCCGGGACACCTCTGAAAAGTTTCATGGAGAGGGAGTGACAGTGATTCAGGTTTGTAGTCTGAGAAGATCCTGTGACTTCTGGGTGGCAAATGTCTTGGAGGAGACACAAGTGAGTGGGTAAGGTGACAGCACAGTGATTGCAGTGAGGAGACAGTAGGGTCTTAGGATACTGGCAGCGCACGTAGGAGGAGAGGCTTAGGATAGCCTGGCAGAGGTAGCATTCGTACCCCATGCCAGAGCCCCCCTGGTATGGACCCTGGAGATCCACCACCAGCCCCAGCTGCAGACCTGCACTGGAAGCGTCAGGAGATTACTTCAGGGCTCCTTGCCCTACACAGCTTAAGCACTTTATATTACTGTCTGGAACACATGGCTTCTGAGAGCAAATATGTGGGACTTTTGCACAGCAAGCAGATCCTCCAACTCCGGACACCAGCTGAGTGTCCTAAAATTTCATTCAGTTCTGTTTCTGTCTGCCTGGAGCTGGTTGCCATCAGATGCTGCGAGTTAAGGGCTCAGTCACACAAGACTGCTGCACTTCATGGTTTTTAGACTTGTAGATGTATGATAGGTATGTATTTTGTCTGATTATAAATGGTCTTAGTTCATCATGATAGTAGTAAAATAATGTATTATGAACATTCATTTTCAAGTTTTCTTATTTTATAAGAATTTTACAGAAGAGCTGTACTTTTTTTTTTTAATTCTTTTATTGGTACATTGTAAGTATACAACACAATTACATTTCTCATTGGGAATTGTACCTTTACATAATGCATCTTGGTTCTTATTTTTTCCCCATTCCTAGCCCTCCCTTCACACCCTCCACCCTTCCCTATTTACAAAGACTTTATTTCCATTTTTTCCATTTCTCAGCATTTTTCCTTTCCCTTCTTTCCTTTCCCCTGCCCCTCCCACTACCCCTACCCCTTTGGACCTTTTCTTCCTATTTTACATTATCAATTATTCATTCTAATCATTGGTACATTTTAGGTATACAATATAATGACATTCGGGCCGGGGATTTAGCTCAGTGGTTTCGTTGCCTGCTGCGCAAGCTCAAGGACCCGAGTTCGATCCCCGGTACCAAATATATATATATATAATGACATTCATCATTGGAAATTTGCACCTTTACCTTTAGTCTCTCTTGGTTCTTATTTTTCACCCTTGCCCAGCCCTCCCTTCAACCCCTCCAGTCCTCCCTGTTTACAAAGATTTTGTTCCTATTTTTCCATTTTCTCATATTAATCCCATTCCCTTCTATCCTTTCCCCTAGCCCTCCCACTTCCTTCCCCTTTGCCCCTTTTCTTTCTATTTCACATTACCTATTATACATTTTGTCCTTATCTACACTTTCAGTTTCTCACACCAGAGAAACTATTTGGTATTTATACATGTGTGTCCTATTTATTTCACTTAAGAGTATCACCTCAATGTGCAACCACTTAGCTATAAATGTCTCTAATTTCTCATTTTTTATGGCTGAGTAGTACTCCATTTTATAAAAAAAACCCCACATTTTCTTGATCCAGCCTCCAGTTGATGGGCATTTGGGCTGTTTCCAAGTTTTAGCTATTACAAACTGTGCTACTATGAACATGGGTGCACATATATCACTGTGGTATGATTCTTTTAATTCTTTGGGGAAGATCCCCAGCAGTGGAATAGCTGGGTCAAATGGGACTTCCAGTCCTAGTTCTTTGTGGTATCTCCATACTGATTTCCACAGTGGTTGCACCAGTCTACACTCCCACCAGCAGTGGAGCAGGGTTCCTCTTTCCCCACAGCGCTGACAGCATTTGTTATTGGTTGATTTCATGATAGCAGCCATTCTTTCTGGAGTGAAGTAGAATCTCAGCGTTGTTATCTCGAATCTATAAAGAACTTAAAAAGATCAGACCTCCCAAATTTAAAGACCCAATCTGAAAATGGGCATCTGAAATGAACAGACATTTCTCAGACAAAGAAGTAGAAATAGCAAATAAATACATGAAAAAATGTTCGACATCACTGGTCATTCGAGAGATGCGAATGAAGAGCCGTACTTTTCCAGAAGGTTTACAGAAGAATTTCAAAGATGGTACAGAGCGATTCTACACATGCTTCAGTCTGCTTCCTCGGATGTTACTAGCTTTCATACCATGCTCCATTTATCGAAACTAAGACGTTAATATTAGTACTGTACTTTTTCTCCACTGTGGCCCCTTTTCTAGGATCCAGTCCAGGATAGCATATCTCAATGAATCGTTGAGCCTCTCTGAGCTCCTTCAGTCTCTTTTTCTCACTTCTCAGTCTTCTATGACCTTGACTCATCGGATGAGCCTTGCTCAGATACTTGGTAGAATGTGATTAAACTCGTGCTTATGCTAATAAGGTGATTTAGGCTGGGGCCTTGACAGCTCAAGGTAAGGACAGTCACCAGAAAGGCCAAGTAACAAGAGGCTTTAGCTTTCAGTCCCCTTGATGGACCTCTGGTGGGTGGGTGGGAGGATCTGAGTAAAACTCTCTAAACCCTCACAGACTCTCTCCAGTTGGCCAGGTTGGTAAATGCACCTTTGCGGGAGGGTGGAGCACCCCTACCCCACAAGAAAGAAGCTCCTGCTCTTGACCTTTTTGGACTTTACCTTAGACATTTCATCACCTCAGTGCTCATCCTTATCTGTTACGACTCAGCGTATAACAAACCAGCAAATGTGAGTAAAGCATTTCTCTGAGTTCTGTGAGCCATTCTCACAAATTATTGAGCCCAAGGCAGGGGCTATCTTGGGAACCCCAAAGATGCTCCTGGGACTGAGGAAATCCGAAGGGCTTGGGAGCTCTCTGTCAAGAACCAAGAAGAAAGACTGAATGTAGTTTTTTTTATTGCATCACAACTCCTGATATGATTTTATATGGGTAGTTCGTTTGTTCACTGCTTAGTTGTAATTTCAGGGACTAAACCTGAACTAAAGCCTTTTGACTGAGCTACATCCCTAGCCCTTTTAAATTTTCATTCTGAGACAGGGTCTCACTAAGTCACAAAGTTGCCCAGGCAATACTTGAACTGGAACACTCCTGCCTCAGCTTCCCATAGTGCTGGGTTTATAGGTGTGCACCACCGTGCCCCACAGATGTGTTATTTATTTATTTTTTGACCAGTTGGTCCTTCTGATATTGAAGCCATAGAAATGAAGGTGTAAGGTTTTCTCTGACACATTTAGGCAGATACCCCACCAAAGACTGGGCATGCTGAATTTGCATTGCTACCTGAACCAAAGTGTGGTGAATTAGTCTAAGAAGCTGAGGTAAGGTGAGTTTCATCAGATGATCCTATTACAGTGATGGCCAAAGCATAGCAGAAGAAGGTCCACTGAATCCACATGGAAAAGATAGAACTGTACACACTGAGTGGGCAAACGTCCTCTTCATTCAGACTTTAGAAGTCATCTTCTCATGTAGACTCTGCCTGAGAATTTTCCGGGGCACACACACCCATTTTCTCAGAAACTAAAAGCCATCCCAGTCATACCCTGGCTCAGCACCACTGCAGTGCTCTGGTAATGATCCCTGAACTACAGGCCCAGTTCGCAGATCAGTTCTGATTCTTCCCCAAACAGTGCCCTACCTGAGTAGCTAAATTTAGGGCAGACTAGGTGATGGAAATCTGACTGGATGTGAGATTGTGTGTGTGAATGGTTGGCTCTCTGCAAGGTCTCAGGCACTTTCTCTTCAGACCCATCTGTGATGGCTTGCATGACTCTTTCAGCATACATGCATGGCTCTCCATACCCATGGGTTCCACATCTGTGGCTCCTACCAGACCCAGATGGAAAGTGTTTGGGGGAAAATGTTACACTGCTGCTGACATGCACTATCTAGTTAAGCCTTCAGTGGGTGCATCTGTACTGAATATGTACACACTTCCTTGTCATTAATCCTTGTTGTAACACTATTTACATAGCTTTCCATTGTATTAGGTATTATCAGTAAGACCTAGGGATAATTTAAAGTATATCATAAGCAGCCAACCATGGTGATGCACACCTTTAGATCCAACACTCTAGGAGTCTGAGGCAGGAGGATTGCAAATTCAAGCCAAACCTGGGCAACTTAGCAATTTATTAAGACTCTATCTCAAAATAAAAAATAAAAAACAGTAGGGGAGGTAGCTTAGTACAAAAGCCCTGGGTTTAAGGTTCAATCCCCAGTTCATTCTCTCTCTCTCTCTCTCTCTCTCTCTCTCTCTCTCTCGATAGAGATATAGATAGATAAATTGCAAGGGAGGATATATGTAGGTTATATGCAAATACTACACCACTTTTCTATAAGGGACTTGAGCAGCCAAGGATTTTATCACCTGGATCTTGTGGAACTAGATCCCTATAGACACCAAGAAACAAGTGCACATCAAGAGCACATTGATAAGCACATGAAGATATCTTGATTACCAACTCCAGGAGTTTTCAATTTTTTTCTTTAAATAACTGAATCAGACTTTCAATGAGGTACTTGGTGGGGGGGGTGTTAGAGATGAATTTCCTGCTGCTGCATTGATAGTGGGGCATGGATTATAGTGCCCGGCACCCCTGACCACCACTCACACCCACTGACGATGCTGAAGAGCATCACAGTATTATGGAAGGTAATGTGAAGGTTCTTTTGTGCTCACACTTTCTCCAGTGGCAATTTAGGATATCTATTTAAAAGGAGCTTAGAAGCTTGGAGAGACACCGTGAGACTCGCCCTGAAGTGACTGATGAGGGGCCAGCAAACTTGATGGAAATGATTGAAGCGCGGATGTCCTTCAGTGTTCAGTGGGCACCCTAAGCCTCCCCACCCTCTGACCTGTCCCATGTCAGTTCTGCAGCAAACACAACATGCGCGTCAAATGACACTGACTTTTACAGAGTCACACTGAGTCACTCACTTAGCCCGAGCACCTTTGGCCAAGATGTTAACTATTAGGTAAGGTCCATCTAGGAGCAGCAACCTGCCCTTTCTGACAGGGGATGGTGTAGGGATGGTCATTTGGTTATGCAGGTGTTGGAAGAGCTGAGAAGCCAAATGAGATGGTGAGGCGACACAGGCTGCCCAAGCGGGGAGACCTTTGTTCCCGCTGTGGTTTGAAAATATGTCCCCTCCCCCAACTCGTCTTGAACTTTAATCCTCAAAGCAGCCATGCTGGAAGGTGGGGCCACCGCAGCAGTGTTTACACCAGGAGGGCTCAGGCCTCATGGTCAGATGAGTGTGGTTATCCCAGAGCAGATTCCTGACCCTAAGGTGACTTACACTTGCCTTCTCAAACTCACCAGGGCCCCCTTCTTTCTCTTTCACATGTGCACCAGTTCATACCTGCTGCCATGTTGCAGTGTAGCAAGGAGGCCCTCATCATGTGGAGCCTCAGACCCTGAACTTCCCAGCCTCCAGAATGGAGAAATAAATTTGTTTTCCTTATAAATGACCAGATCTGCATATAGCAGCAGAAAGTGGGCTGAGACACCACCCAACGCCAAGAGACAGAAGCAGCCCCTAAAGCCATGGAGAAGGGCTGCAGAGTTGGTGCCACGGAGGGAGGAGCTGTTGGGCATCTAGAGCTGTGAGAAGATAGAGACAGGGAAGAGAGAGAAAGGAAGGAATCCCCTGGATTCTCCCTTCTTCCCCTTCCAGTCTTCACCAGCCCTTTCCACGGGTGGAAAGTAGACCCAGAGGGCAAGGGAGCCTCAGCAATATGGCGCCCTGACAATCTGAGCCAAGCAAAACGAAGTCAGGAAATGGATCAGAGAGCAAACTGGCCATGGCAGTACAGTGTCTCGGGTTTGTTCCAGCCACTCCTCAATCATTTAATGTTTAGTTTGTTCAAACGAATCCCATATCTTTAGATACTTGGCTCATTCCAATTTTTCCCTGTTACACCCCCATAGACAAGGATAATAAGGTAAATATAAATTAGAACATAGAAATAAGCAAGTTCTGGAAAAGAGATAGTTTTTAGACATTTAAGACATTGTAAAAAACTGCACCAGTTGTGGATGTGATTGGAACAGTTACTACAGGTAATAGTTTCTGCCCCAAACAATGTTCTAACCAAGTGGTAATGTGGGTCAAGTTGGTTTGGCCCAAATCGCTTGTCACCAAAAGAATCCAGCACTAATGCTTGTGACCTCACCGTTTGCCAGATGCTCACCAAGCCACAGGCTTCTTAAGATGTTGACCTCCCTCTTTAAAGAAAGTGCACTTAAGCCAACCAGCAACTTAGCAAAACAAGGAGGCCTGAACTGCCTTCCTACCTTTACAGCACAAAAACAGTGGTTCGCAAAGTACAGTCCCCAGGCAGCCTCAGCATCATCTGGGAGCTTGGTCTCAGGCCCCCTACAGACCCAGGTGGGTGCTTAAAACCCTGTGCTCTGCACTCTGTGTGACTTCTCGGATCCTCAGCCTGTGCCCACACACCCAGCCTTTACTCAGTAACGACCTGGATCTCACCTACTCCCTGCAGGAGCCTACTCAACAGGGATTAATATCCAGGCAACAGGGACCTACCTGGCTTCTCAGAACTTAGCCAGAACAGCTGGCTGTGGTGGCACATCCCTGAAATGCCAGCACTCTGGGAGGCTGAGGCAGGAGGATGACAAATTCAAGCCTAGCCTGGGTAACTTAGCTACTTAGTGAGACCCTATCTCAAAATATAACATAAAAAAAAAGACTGGGGATGTAGCTCTGGGTTCAACTCCCAGTACAAAACCCCCCAGCAAGTGTCCAAAGGGCTGACTGTGACTAGCAAAATTGGGCAGTTCTGTGTACATTCTGATACATTCTAAGCTAATCGTTCATTAAAATTTTGCCATTTCATATACAATATTCTTAATAAAACACAAATAATAAGCATTTTTCCCCTTAAGCCCTTCCAGCTGGGCCACGTTTACTTTGTGGTTTTTACCTCCCAGTTCACAGCCTTGTGCCCTCCCCTTGCTCACACCATGGGCAGCCACAGGGCTGCGAGCAGCACCGAGTGGGCTGCAGGGAAGAGCAGCCTCGGGAACTGGCCCAGCAGCCTCCTGTCCACCAGGAGGGAGAGCTAGACCTGCCCACACTCCACACGCTCCTTCCTGCCTCAACCCCTTCCACAGAATGTTCCCCAAACATATGAGGGTGGAGACGGACAGCGACCCAGAGGTTTGATGAGTGCTTGTGTGAAAGGAGCCTGTGCCTGGTTACAGGAGCCCTTTGAATCTGCCATGCTCTGCCCCGGCTACGGAATAAACCCCATATGCCTGTCCAGTGCTGCTGGAAGCCCTGCCAGATGGCGGTGCCCTGGCCACCAGGACTTGAAGGTGACAGTAACTGTCTACAGTATTTACCATGTCACCTGCTCCTAACTTTGCCAAGTGGCTATTTGTGCCACAGCCCTTGAGTTTTTGAGGCCCTTTCTCTAAAGTCCCGCCCTTTAAAATAGAGCAATAACTAGTAAATACCGCCATCTGGTGGTGAATGGGTGAAACCACACCTATAAAATTGTGTCAAAAGCCAAATCAAAAGTTGCGTAAGTTACTGGCACACAGACTGCTTCTTGTGGTATAATCCGGTGAATTCAGAAAAACAAACAAACACCCAGAACCTACCAAGAGAGATGCCAGGACATAATCCTAATATGAAAACAATAACCACAATATTAATGATAGGAACACTATCCCACTGTCTAAATTTATAACCTTAGGCAAGTAGTATAAACCTTCTGTGCTCATTTGCTTATCTATAAAATACTGATCCCCAAGCAGGCATGGTAGTGCACAACTGTAACCCTAGCACCCTGGAGACCGAGGCAGGAGAGTCACCACAAGTTTGAGGCCAACCTGAGCTACACTGTGAATTCAAATTCAGCCTGCACTGCATAGAAAGACCTTAACACAAAACACCAAAATAATAATAATAAGTAAAATACTGCTCCCACTTAAAAGAGTTGTTGTAAAGTTTAAATTCATGAGTATGAAAAGTCCCTGAAACACCTTGATACATAGTAAACACACATGTTAACTGCAATGTTGATTACACACACTGACAATATGCCAGACATGATAGTAAATGCTTCACATATTTTTATTGTATGAACTTAAAAAACAACCGTGATAAGCCGGGACTGTTATCATTCCTTTTTGCAGATTAGACAACAGGAGTTCACAGAACGAAGAAACTTGCTGAGAAGTCACTGCCTAAGCCAGCCACATGGTGCACGCTTGTAATCCCAGCACTTAAAGAGGCTGAGGCAGGAGAATAGTAAATTCAAGCCTAGTTTAGGCAAGTTACAGATTTAGTGAGACGCTGTCTCAAAACAAGAAAAAAGTCCCCATCTATCCTTCCAGCACTCTGGGAGACTGAGGCAGGAGGGTGGCAAGTTCAAGCCCTGCCTGGGCAACCCAGTGACTTAGCCTATGTCTCAAAAGAAGAAAAATTTTAAAGAAGTCTGGGGATATTGCCCAGTGCAATGGCCCTGGTTCAATTCCCAATGCCAATTTAAAATTTTAAAAAGTCACAGGCTAATAAGTGGGGCAAGAACTCAAGTCTGACTTCAAAGCATTCACTGACTACTGTGCAGGGCTGCCCGTGTGGTGAGAGGACTCTTTCTGGGGTTTACATAAACTCCATCTGCTCCCTACCTTTTACCTGGTCCCCTCCCTCCTTGCATGCAGGCATGTGCGCAAACACCATATGAAAGTATTGTGTGAAACATACAACTCCCCTCATGATAACAGCTATCATCTTGATAGTAGTTTTCCCCAAAGTATTCCACAAAACATAATTTCTGCTGGTTGCTAATAAGTTTGTTATGAAAAAATTTCTGTGGTCAAATAATTTTGAAAAATCCTGGTCTAAGCCACCTGCTGGCAAGACATATGAATTACAGCCCCATTGTGAGCGTGTTGAGCAGAGTGAAATAGTTCCTCTGTAATACCGTGGATGTGTTCATTTTAATTTCCATTGTTCCAGGCAGGATACCAGCCAGCCCCTTTTGGAGAGGAAACCTATGACTTTACCTCTGTATACAAATGCCTGGTGCTAGGTGGCGCTAACACCTATGTATGGTAGCACATCAACTATTGAGAATGCATAAAATGGATTATTTGATGGTGCTGATAATAAAACCCTTAAGATAATCTTTCTCCAAAACAATCAAATCTCAGCCCCTTCAGGAGAAATATAAACATACCAAAAATGCTTGTCTGTATGTTTTCAAAGCTTGCTCAAAAAGGAAGAAATGACTCTGCCAGAGGAAATAAGCTGGGAGGACTGCAGTTTATCTTCTAGTCCAGGAATGGAGAACCTTTGAGAGCTTTCAGTGATAACCAGCGGCCTGCTGCAGTGTGAGTGGCACAGGTTCACCACCACTGTCTCTGTCCTTTTTCACCAGTGCCCTGTGTATTGTCTGGGAAGCTGGACCCACAGTCTCTAATTTTAGTTATTTTCATTCATTCCTCTTGAGTCAGGAGCTCTGTACCCATACCCGGCAGTGGTTCATTAAATACTTGTCAACTTCACCTGCTTGCCAGATTCCAGAAAATCCAGTATTAGGCTTTCTAAACACTAGCAAGTTGGGGTTTTTTTTGAAAGCAGAGTTGACATTTAAGCATTTCATTTTATTATAGGCCTCTTGCAAATACTCCAATTACCTGCTATAAACTCCAACTGCTTCCCAGCAGGTGCTTTGAGGTCCTGTTTAACATAACCCTTGAAGCAGAATGTCCTTGACCCTTGGAACTGTGCCAGGGAAGGCTGGCTGTCTGCCCAGCTGGGAAGGGGGAATCAGTCTCTCCCATCCCTCTCAGGTTGTGCCTTGGCCTATGGCTTGGGAGCAGCAGGTCATATAAGTGTGAGATTTGATCATGGAAAGGAACAGACCCTCTACTGGAATAATTTATAAAACCTAAGCACTGCCCACTTATTCCCATCAGTCACTCACCAAATAGTGCTTCCTTTGAATAACTTGCTCCATGTGAACTGGACTCAGGCTTGTAGAGGCATTTCCCGTGAGCAGCTTGTGTGCCACTTGGGGACACAGACTGTGACCCACACCAGAGCACTGGAATGAGAGTCCCTCTCTGGATGGAGCAGCAGCTTGAGGACAGCATTCTGACCCCCTATTGCTTCCAGAGTTCTAGTGCCTAGGACTGTATGTTGGGCGAAGTCTCTGAAGAGATGCACACAGTGACACCCTGTGAATTCAGAAAGCCTGGTAGTTTTGTGTGCTCTTTTCCAAGATCTTTTTCCATGGCCTTCTTTAAACAGAATATCTTAATATCAGTATTTTCCTAGAGGTTTTTGGGTCCTAATCCAGAATGAGAAGAATAAGAACTGATGTTAGATCAGTGCTTTTTCCCTCTTACGCTTTTGACATTATTTTAGGCTGAACAGAGAAGTTGTAAGAAAAATGCAAAGAGCCCCCATATATCCTCTACCAGAACTGCTAAATAGGAACATTCTCTTCCATAACCCTAATGCAACGCAAGAAAGCAGACAGACTATTCCTTTGGCTCTCATAATAATATTAGAAAATTAACATTGATTTAATACTATTACCTGCACACTTTATTCACGTTTCTCCCACTTGTGCTAATAATGCCCTTTATCAAGAAAACTGTGTAGTACATTCAGTTGTTATGTCTCCTTAGTCTCCTGCAATCTGGAATAGTTTCTTTGTCTATCTTTTTTTTTATAGAATTACATTTTTCTTTTTTTTTTTTTTTTTTTTTGGTGCAGGGGATCAAACTCGGGACCTTGCACTTTCAAGGCAGGTGATGGAACCACTGAGCTAAATCCCCAGCCCAGCATTACATTTTTTAAACAAGACAGACCAGCTGGTTTACAGAATGTCCCTCATGTTTCAGTGGGGTGTAAGCAATTTGGGCAGGAAAATCCCAGAAGGGATAATGACTTCCCAGTGTACCCTGTCAGGAGCTCTAATTGATTAGTCTCATTCTGGCTACATTACATTGATCACCTGGTGAAGAGTCAGTGTACCAGGTGTCTCTACCCTAAAGATACCATTTCATCCTTCAGCATGTTGGATAGGGGTGTGAGAAGACACTTTGAGGCCACCTATCCTGTTCTCAAACTCTCGCTCATTGGCCCCAGTATCCACTATAATTCTTTTTTGAATCAATTATTATGATGAGAAAAGTCATATGATGATTTTTCTAGCTCTCTTGTCCCTTGTGTGTCTGTTAGCAGGATTTCTACTTGTAAGGCAGAGCAGGCCTTTCCATTATTTATCTCATTGTAGACCCATGAATCCTTGTTACCTTTGAGGGACTGTAATCTTTTCTATTAGTAGTGTTCATTTTGGTATTCTAATGGTTCCAGACATGGCCAGTAAGAACCCCTCCAGTCCAGCTTCTGTGTTAAGTACATTTTTGTCTGTTCCTGTCACTCTTCACAATAATCACTGTTTAAAGGCAGCTTTTTCTGGGTGGATCGAACCCTTTCCTCTATTCCCTGCACTTCCTGATGAACACTGTCCATTTCTCTGCCTGATTAGAAAACTTTTGCCTCTTCATAGTCTTCCTCCTTCCCCCACATCCCTCATTGTGAAACAAGGAGACTCTACCAGTAACTGATGAGCATTAGCATGGGCATCTTCAAACACGGAATTATTTAATTCAACACAAAACTCAGGACAGTCAACCCCCCACACAGAGTCAACTCCCAACACAGGAGCAGGTGGCACGAGCAGTGGAGAGACACAGCCACCCTAATGGTATTTGTTTTTGCCCTGTGTAAACCAAGTGATGGTTGTGAAGGATTTGCCCTTTGCTTCCCTGTTGCTTTTTTATATTCCAAACAGAAAGCAAATTTTGATTCTGCTTAGCAATAAAGGGCACACAACAATCGAGTTCTTAACTTTAAGCTAGCTGTTGCCAAAAGGGAAGCAGAGGAGAGCAGGTAAACTGCTCCGTTGGGACTCAGTCTTATATTTTTTCTACTTTCATGTGACCATGCTGGATGAGGAGTATTTCCTTTCTGCCCCTGGACAGAAGAGAAGTCCTTGCTAAAAGTACTATGTGGGTATGTGGTGACTGAAAAGGAAAGTGAATTGAATTGGATCTACCACATCACATGAGGAAGAATAGGTGCAGATATGGACATGCAGGGACTGGGACTGGTTGCCTTAGTCCCTCCCTGCCCACCAGCAGGTTATACAACCTTGGACAGTAGAGCTGTCTAAAGAATGTTGCTGGAGAGGAAAACACAGGGTGATGAGAGGGCAGAACCTGGAATCAGGAAGAGTCTGCCTCCACTGAGCTCTATACGGTACAGAAGCATGGCCATCCGGTAAGGACGGGGTCTACAGGAAACCCATATGGTGAGCCTGAAAGGGAAGTTGGGTGTGTGTTGGGGACCAAGCTAGGAAGCAGATCCTGAAAGGGGAAAGACTATGAAAAGCCTGGAACGGCATGACTCTGAAGAGCAGTATAGATCCTGTGCTTTTCAAGGGAGGAAGGGGAGACTGAAAGCCACCTATGTCTAAGAAGCAGGGAATGATGATGTGGGAGTTGGGCTCTTAAATTCCCGCAGTCAGATAGGCTCTGTGCCATCGGCCCCAGCAGCACGATGTTGGAAATAGGGCCTCCAGCTTCAGCTTGGATAGGGGTCCTCAGGCCCAGCCTCTGGGAATCCAGGTTATCAATCACGATGTACCTCCTTCCCTTCCTTCTCCCCGTCTCTTCCTCCCCTCCTTTCTTCATTCCTTCCCCTTCCTTCTTTTCTTAACTTTCTTCCCTCCTCCTTTCCTTCTTCCTCCCATTTTTCTTCTTTCCTTCCCCACTTACTGCTCTTGAACTCAGCACCATAAAGCTGACCTGAAATTTTTCAATGATTAATATTTTACAATGGCTACAATTACATTATCACAATCCACAATCTGCCCTCTTTGTTTCTCACACACTTCTGAGCCCCTTTCTTCTTTTCTTGAACTTTTTCTTTAATACCTCCGCTACTGCTTGCTTTCCTTAGAAGAGTCCTAGATGAGCAAAGGCATTGCCAGCAGGGAAAGGGTAAGGATCTCAGAGCCAGTGCAGAAGAAGGAGAGGATGAGACAGGGGGAGAGGAGTTGAAGCTGAGGAAGAGGTGCCCATGGTCCATGTTATCTATCCTGTTTGCCCATCTGACCTATGAGTTAGCAGCAGAACATGGGGGCATAAGTGGGGAGCTGGGGCTGGGAATAAAATCCTGGGCTTTGAAAACTGGATCATTTAACTGAGAGTACTTCAAGTCTCTCAGTAATTTCTGTCTCTGTGGAACTGATGTTGTGCCTGGAGCTTATGTCTTGTAGATGTGTCAGAGTTGATAGAGATATGAAACTTGCCCCTTACTCCAGAACCGAAGACTCTTGGGCATTGTTGATACTGTGATTAGTGTTATTAGTCATACCAATTAGACTGTATCTTTCATAAGTGCAAGGTGTGCATCTTTTTGAAAAAAATTTAATATGCTGTATTTAGCAATGCTAGATAATAAGTGATTTATGCTTACTCTGAATATTAACTTGGGTGCATCCCAACAATGCTATCAGATAGGTATATTGTTTATCCCTGTGTAGAGATGAAACAGCTGAGACCCAACCAGGGATTTCTCTTCCAGCACCTACTCATAACTCTTAGGTGACATGGTCACCATATGAGAAATGTCTTGATTGGTCACAGGTTCCCCCAAAGGCTTACAGGTCCTGTCCTCATTTTTAAGCAGTAGCCATTAGAAAATCCATTTGCTCCACAGGTATCTGTTACATGTCCCCAGTGCAGGCCCTGTCCCCAGAGCTGAGACTCTGCTATAAGAAAGGCCCTGCCTCACAGCACTCCCTTCCTGGTGTACAGAGTGGATCAGATTCAAACCTGTGATTAAATGCCCTGTAGTAGTAACACCTTCTAGGGAGGAAAAGGAAGGACCATCAGGAGAGGAAGGTGACAAATGATGTTCGAATGACACAATGGACAATCTACTTATTTGTTAGTCTTCCCAGGAAGAGTTAAACAGAGGATTTGGTGCCCAAGAATGGAGTGACTTGTAAATGTGTTTATTCCCTGTACTGCTAGAAGAAATTATTACAGATTTGGGAGTTTAAAGCAACTGAAGTAATTTTCTCAAGGGCCTAGGGGACGGAAGTCTTGAAATCGGTGTCACTGTGCTGAAATAAAGGTGATACCAGGGCCATGGTCCTTCTTAAGTTCTAGGGGAGAATCCGTTCCTTGCTTCTTCTTTGGCTTGTGATCTACTTGCTCTAATCTTTGCCTGAGAGATGACATTGCCACCTCCTCTGCAGTCTGTGACCAAGGCCCCATCTCATAAGCACACATGGAATTGTACTCCGGGTTTACCTGATAATTCAAGCAAATCTCTCTATCTTAAGATTCTTAACTTAAACGCAGCTTCACATCTGAGAAGACTTTGTTATTCCTTGTTAGGTAATATTCACAGAGTCAGAGATTAGGGCAGAGATCTCTTTTAGGGGTCTGTTTTTCAGCTTTTAACAAGTTATTTGCGGATTTTATTTTTCAATGTAGTAAATATAGTCCCTTGTAACCAACTAACCAATCTATTACCCTTAAGTGCCTAGTGTTCCATTTTTGGAACACCCATAACAATAGAACATAAGAAAACTTTCTCTTCAAATTCTTGTTCCTTGAATTTTTCTAGGTAATATATATATGAATTTCATGTAAAGACTCAAAAATTGCAATCTTTAGTGTAATGGTTTAATTTTTTTATTTTAAGGAAGAAACTTCATTGAAAATAATATCAAATATACAAGAAGAACAGTCATTTACATAAGACTACATAATTAATATTACATAATTACAAATTTGAACTGAGGATTTATTAGCAAGGAAAAAAGAACAAATCTTTTCAGCCCTGGTTTTTTTAAGTTAATTTCCTATTAGAATAAAAGTGATACCAAGTATCTGCTCTGTAGACCAAAAGAAAAATGACAGCACTTAAGCAAGTGTCATTTTTAAAGGATCCTTATTCACTAAAAAATTAAAATATGCAAAAATTATAACTACCACCATATTACAAATACACATCCTTCACCCAGACACTACATGCATGAAATGGAAAAAAAATTATATTAACAAGAAAAAAGAATCTACTTACTTACGTAATATTGCTTAGAGAGTACATACAGAAATACCACATTTCAATGCTTCTTTGCAAAAGTAGAATTCAAATGCACATAGATCTACATTAAAAATGACCCAGTGAGTGCAGTGGCACTTACCAATAATCCCAGAACTCTAAGAGGCTGAGGTGGGAGGATTGCAATTTTGAGCCCAGCCTGGGCAACTTAGAAAGATTCTGCCTCAAAATACAAAATAAAAAAGGTTTGGATATGTAATTCAGTGTAAAGGCCCTTGGGTCCAATCCCCAGTACGCCCCCCCCCACACACACACACAGGCACACACACACAACCAGTAATAAACATAATGTATTTATAACTTTCATTGTAAGTTTTTCAATGCCTTTGATTAGAATAGAGAGGACAGAAGATAGTCCCATATTTTGACATTTATTGGTATCTTTCTATCTATGCATTTGCTTTTATGCTCAAAATGTTCTGTGAGAAAAGAAAAGTTTTCCATCCTCCCTGTACAGGATTCTTCTCCAGTATGCATACTATCATGAATCTGAAAGGAATTGAGATGTTTCAAGGCTTTCTCAAATTCCTTCTTTTCATAGGGCTTCCCTCCAGTATAAGTTATTTCTTGTATTTGAAACTGAGCAAAAGTAGAGAAGGCTTTACCATACTATGTCATAATGCTTATGTCAGTGAATTCTTTTTTATTCAGAATTGAACTGGCACTATAAAGTCCCATCTCACATAACTCACATTCACACGGGTTAGTGCCAGTGTGTAACCACATTTGTTTTAATTCTTATAAGAGAAGTGCTTTCCCATATTTCCTATAATTACAGGATTCCTTTCCACTTCCAATTCCTGCCTGCTTTAAAAACAAACTGGCAGAATCAATAGATTCTCCTCATACCTAGCATTCATAATCTTCAACTAAATCCAAGAGGAGTAAAGTCATTCCATGTTGCCTGCTTTTATTAATAGGGTTCAACAACAGTGAGCCTTTCCTGCATGTGAATGTAATTGAAATAATACGTTTTATTATATTGCCATTCATTTTATTTCTTTCCAGGGTCTGTTATTCCATGTATTTGAAAGGAATTAAGAGCATGAAAGTATTCTTCACATACTAGATACTTGTAAGGCCTGTGTCTAGTGTGCATTGTCAAACATATTTGAAAGTTTAGACCAATTAAAATTTCTTCGTATTTCTTTCACTAGTAGAACTTATTTCAGGAATGGGCCATTGTGTTTACCTAAAGAAAGAGCCAGGAAAGCTTTCTTACATTCCTCTCATCCATAGGAGTTCTCCCCATCAATTCCTGTGCTCAAAAGAAATTTGAATGTGTCCAGGCTTTCCAGGATTGGTTACATTCATGTTTGGCTCCACGGTGAGTCTTTTCATGCACTTGAAAAGAAGCAGAATCCTTGAAAGCTTTCACACATTGCTTACACCCACAAGCTTTCACACTAGTGAATATATTAAAAATGGGGGGGGGACCAGAATGAGCCAAGGCTTTGACACACAGATGAAGGTCATAGTTTTCTATCCAGTGAGGATCCTTTCATGGACTTAAGAAGAGTAAGAATCCATGAAGACTTTCCCGTATTCCTTTCCACATTCTTACCATGCTGATTTTATTTTTTTGGACTTTCTCTCCAGTGTGAATTATTTCACAGACTTGATAAGGTCCACAATTCCTGAAAGCTTTTCTGTACTGCTTACATAAACAGACTTTCTCTAAATTGAGAATAGTTTCATGAACTTGAACCAAAAAACCTGAGTCTTCACATTCCTTACAGTTATAGAGATCCATCTATAACTGAGTTATAACTATTCATAACTAAGTTTTTTATTGAGTTCTAAAGGAACTAGAAGAGATGATATGAAAGAGATTCATGCTCCAGTTTGAGTCTTTTCATTGACTCAAAAAGAATTAAAATCCCTGAGGACTTTCCCACATAGTTTACATTTATAGGGTTGATCTCAGCTGTGAATCCTTCCATAGATTCTAAAAGTACTAGAAACCCTGAACACTTTCTGACATTCCTTATATTTATAGAGTTTCTCTCTAGAGTAAATATTTTCGCTAACTTTAAAAGAACTAGGGTCACTAAAGGAGTTCCCATGTTCTTGACATTCATACAGTTTCTCTCACTTATGAATCCTGTCATATCTTCTAATGGGCCTATAACATGTGAAAACTTCTCCATGCCATTTGCACTCATAGGGTTTCTCTCCTGTGTGAATCCTTTTATGGGCTTAAAAATGACCAGACTGTGCAAAGGCTTTTCCACACCCTATAAATTCATAGGTAAACTAATTCATTTAATCTTTCCAATGAGATCCTTCATGAACTTTCAAAGAACCAAGGTCACTGAAGAATTTCCCACGTTGTGCACAATGACACAGTTTCTCTCCAGTGTGAATCCTTTTATGACTTCCGGTGGTCCTAAAATGTGTGGAAGCTGGTCCATGTTTTTCACAGCAATATGGCTTCTCTGCAGTGGGAATCCTTTCCTGCATTAGAAATGAACTGTAACTAAAAATATCTCTTCCATGCATCTGACATAATGTCAGTATGTCTTGTGTGACTTTTAAGAGAATTGACTGATTCTGCACATTCATTAAAATGGTATGTGTTCTCTGCCCTGTGATTCCTTTCATGTCTTGGAAAGCAGTGGTGATAAGTGAAGCCTTTACCACATTGTTTATAGGTATATGATTTGTATTCATATTCTTGATTCTCATACTGTTTGTACCAGGTGTCAGTCACTATGCAGCTCTTAAGAGATGAGGGACACATGGAGAGTACTCCAGAAAACTTGCAATCATACGGTTTTACTCCAATGGGAATCTTCTTGCTAAGACTAAGATTAGAAATATGGGTAAAAATTTTCCAGAATACCAAACATTTTTACTTTCACAAGCTTTCTATACATTGCTATTCACAAATTAACCATGTATCCCATTTCATAAGGCAGCTTTCGTGTGCTTTGTAGTCCCACCTAGTCAGGAGGCTCAGGTGAGAGGGTCCCTTGAAGCAAAGAACTTGAGACCAGCCAGGAAAACATGAGATCCCATCTTACATTTTCTTTCCAGTTTTTACACCAAACTTACAAATTATTATCTTCTAACTTTTTTCTAAGAAATATCAAGCTTGTAAAGATTCCTGACATCAATCTCTATGAAATTTCTGCTGTGTGGGATCCAGCAGTGCCCATTCCTCCTGAGTGAAGTCTACAAACACATGCTCCAAGGCCACTGAGTCCTTTCCCAGCTTCCAGGGTGTTCTGGAAGCCTCCCCATAGTTCCCATGGTCAGTGAAGGTCACGGCTGAACTGTGAGAGGCACCCAGAGTTCTTATGGGTAGAGGGAGACACATTAGAAAAATCATTTGATCAGATGCTGACCTCCATGCAGTGTAATGAGATGAGCAGCACCCCACAATCCATTCTTAGAAAGCAACAGTAATTTTCCTTGTAGGAAAAGGCATATAGGGTAGCATCCTAAGAAATACAATCATGATTGAAAGAAGAAGGGAGAACTCTTGGCCTGATACCGGGCTTGAGTGAAAACTGAACACTTGACCATGGGCCACAAGATCACCATGGACCTGCATTGCTATCATGACCTGGGTACTATCTCATCCCCCAAGTCATATGGTTGGAGATGCACAGCAATAGTCTATCATTAAATGGAAGGGATATATGTGTGATTGACCCAGATCAATTCCAGAGGGTACAAGTAAGTTACATGAGGAAGTTGCCTAGATGCCTATGGCTCCTATGCCAGGTCTATTGCCTTCTGTTTCCCAGCATGCACCTATGGCCCCATGAGGTGGACCATAAGATCAGCTATCAGAGGAAGAGTAGGCTAGGACCTGGTTTACGAAGGCTCTGAATGTTATACTGGCACTACCCACACATGGACAGCTGCAGCATTATAGCCCCTTTCCACGACATCCCTGAAGGACAGTGGTGAAGGGAAATCATCACAATGGCCAGATTCGGGCAGTAAACCTGGTAGCATATTTTGCCTGAAAAGAGAAATGGCCAGATGTGTGACAGTGTATTGATTCATGGGCTGTAACCAATGATCTGGCCAAATGGTCAGGAACTAGAAAGGAGCATAACTGGAAAATTGGTGACAAAGATATTTAGGGAAGAGGTGTGTGGATAGACATCTCTATAAGGGCAAAAGCATGTAAAAATATTTGTTTTCCTTTGTGAATGCTCACCCCAGTGTGACCTCAGCAAAAGAAGACTTTAATAATCATGTGGATAAGATGACCTGTTCTGTGAATAGTGGCCCATCTCCTTCTTTAGCCACCCCTGTCATTGCCCATTGGGCTCATGAATAGAGTGGCCATGGTGGCAGGGTTGGCGGTTATACACAGACTCAGCAACATGGACTCCCACTCACCAAGGCTGATCTGGCTATAGCCACTGTTGAATGCACACTGTTCCAGCAGCAGAGGCCAACACTGGGTCCCCAACATGCCAGCATTCCCTGAGTTGACCAACTTGCCACCTGGTGGCAGGTTGACTATATTGGACAATTTTCATCATGGAAGTGACAGTATTTTGTCCTCACTGGCAAAGAGACATATTTTCAATATGGATTTGCCTTCTCAACACATAATACTTCTACCAAAACTACCATCTGTGGACTCATAGAATGCCTTTACCACCATCCTGGAATTCTGCAGAGCATTGCCACTGACCACCAAGGAATACATTTTACAGTCAAAGAAGTGAGGCAATGGTCTCAGACTCATGGAATTCAGTGGAACTGGAACCGGAATTCACCATGTTCCTCACAGCCAGAAGTAGCTAGATTAATAGAAAGTTTCAATTGTCTTTTGAAGACACAGTTACAGCACTAGCTAGGTGCCAATAGCTTGCAGGGCTAGGCCAAGGTTCTTCAAAAGGCTGTATATGGTTTGAATCAGCATGTACTACAAGGTACTGCATCTCCCACAGCTAGGATTCACAGGTCCAGGAATCCAGGGGTGGAAGTGGGAATGGAACCATTCAGCATTACCTCCAGTGATCCACTAGCAAAACTTTTGCTTCCTATTACTTCAACCTTATGTTCTGCTCACTTAGAAGATAGAGTCTTAGTTTCTGAAGGGGAAGGTTTATACCAGGAAGCACAATAATGATACCACTGAACTGCAAGCTAAGACTTCCCCATGATAATTTTGGTCTCACTATGCCTCTGAAAAAACAAGCTAAAAAAGGAGTCACAGTGTTGTCAGAGGTGATTGACCCAGACTATCAGCAGGAAATTGGACTACAACTCCACAGTGGAGGAAAAGAATATACTTGGAGTGCAGGAGGAGATAATGCCTCTTGGCATTATCATGCCCCATTATTAAAGTCAAGGGGAAACTACAAGACCCTAATCTAGGCAGAATGATAAATGGTGCAGACCCATCAGGAGTGAAAGTATGGATCACTCCACCAGGGAAAGAACCAATGCCTGCTGAGGTACTTGCTGAAGGCCGAGCCAATACAGAATGGGCACTAGAATAAGCTCATTCTAAATACCGGTTTCAAACCCATGATAGCTACGGAAATGAGGGTTGTCACTGAACTATTTCTCTCCAAATACCGGTTCTATGTTATAATGTTCAAGTTATCAAATGTTAGGAACAAGCATCACCCAGAGACAACTTGTCTTCTATTCTGGGGAGGGAATCAGTGCCTTTCTGTTGTACACAGGATAGTTCTAACATGTTAGGCATAATTATGAGCTTGTCTTTGCATCTGGATGCCAGATTAAAGAAATGTGCCTGGTTGCCAAGTTGACAAAGGGTGGATTGTGATGGTTTATGGATTACGTCAGTTTAGAAATTGGGTAAAGAGAAGCTTAACTAATTCCAGCCCCTTGGGCCTAGAAGACCTAACTAAGGGTGGCTCTTGCATGCCTCACCCTTGGGTGATTCTTGGCCTGGATGTTGGAAAAGGGAAGCGAGGAAGGACACTGCTGCTTCTGTTCCTTTGGAGGAGCCCCAGTCTTCACCTGGGAGGTCATCTCCTGCCTTCTAGGGGACTCTTCCACTTCCAGCCCACATCCAAAACCCCTCCAGTGTAGACTCTCAGTCTTCCACGGTAGACTCATCACCCTCTTCATATAAACTGCACTCACTTGGGGCACAGCAGTGAGCTCCAGATCTTCAACTAAATCCTCAGGTCTCCAGTGTGCAGCCAGACCCTCTGCACTCTTCCTCATCGGACTCAGCAGGTGTTCACTGTAAGTCAATTTTGTAAAGTCATATGTATTTGTATAGTTTGTGTTATAACTGTAAATTCTGACTGATAGGACATAAAAGGAGGGAAAGTTTGTTTTGGCTCATATGATCAGTTGACCCTGTTGTTTGGGGCATATGGTGATACAACTTGTGGCAGAGGAGGGCTGCTCAATTCATGGCACCTGGGAAGTGAGAGAAAGAGGACTGGCCAAGATCTCTGCCACTAGGACTGTATGATCCAGCAGATCGATGTCAGAGAGGTGACATTGTCCTGGGTATACAGTGCCCTCCCTGATCCATATGTTACCCTTTGTTGAAATTTTCAACTCTTCATTTTGAGCATTTGGGAGAATAAAAGCAAACTGAATTCCTGCTACCATGCCATTCATGATGTTCTCTCCTTTCTATACTTTCTTTTCCAGGTGGTAACAAAAATTAATCCAGATGGGGTGTAAGTGCTGTAAAATGATACAAAGGTAAAGTTGAACAAAGCCTTGATTCAAATGGAGGAATCTGTGCTTATTAAGTCACTTTCAAAGACCATGCATGTAACAGCAGTTCAAAATAATAAGAATATTATCAAAAACCTCTTACATACAAGTATGAAAATACCATGTTGAAATCCAATATGAGATAAAATTAACAGACATTAGCAATATATTAAAACAATAATCATAACCATGATGATAAAGGCCATGAAGGCATTCAGTGCATTTAGATGGCCTGGGTTTCAATCCACAGTGCTATTCATTGTGAATTTGGCATGATTTTGATCCCAGAGGACCTGCCTGTGTTCTAGATTTTTAAACTTTTCCTCACTGCCCAGAGCATGGGGCAATCGCTGTCATTCTCTGTGACTGGGTTCAGTTTGGATCAAATATCCATTTCTCCAAAGAGCTTTAAGAAAAGAAAAGCTTGGTTTTCAGATGATGCCTGAAATGGGATCTATGAAAATAAACACCCCAGGTACATATGTACCTTTGTTTTGTCTGTATTATATTTCAGAAAAATGTAATATGAATCCCAAAAGAAGGGAATGAAATTAACTGATAACCTTGCTTCCTTAACAAATACTCCACACATACACATATATGTTTTACTGTACCATGGTCATGTGATATTTGGCTCTATTCAGATATTATGCCGGGCATGCTGATGCATATCTGTCACAACAGCACTAAAGAGGATGAAACAGGAGAATTTCCATAAATTGAAGACCAGCCTGGACACATAGGAAGTTCGTGGCCAGGTGTATTGCATAATGAAACACTGTCTCAAAAAAACAAAATAAAGTAAAATATTGGTTAGAAGTATATTCAGTCCCCTATAACCATGGGTTCCGTAGTCATAGAACCAACCATAGACAGATCAAAAATATTCTGAAAGAAATTACATCTGCACTAAACACATAAGCACTTGTTTCTTTTTATTCCTCCCTAAACAATACACTGTGATAGGTATTTATGTACCATTTACATTGTATAAAATTTAAGTAATGTAGCACTGGATTATTGAAGCAGAAGTGAAAATGTACATAGGTCATATGCACATGCTGCTCCATTTTCTGTAGACAACTTGAGCATGTACAGATTTGGGTCTTGAAGGCCATATAGGCAGTTCCCCACACATAGTGAAGGAACAGCTGTTTTCTTTATGTTGCTACAGATTTCACACTTATTATTTAAGGACTTCACAATGTTGCATTGAAGTGATGTAGCTTCAGTACTTAACACTTGCTTTTCCTCTTAGAGGACAGCTGTTCCTCTTAGTTTTATTTTAAAATTTTGTGAAAAACCTTGTACTTTTCCATTTCCCTCCTTTTAGATCTCTTCTTAAGCTCTCTTTCTAGTAGTAGGACATTCTTATACCAAAAATGTCTCTGATTTAGACATAGGATTAAAAGCGTAATTCCAGGAGCTAGGGCACATGACTGTGGGCTTCTCCATCATGATGCAAAACTGACTGATTTTTGTTCCTCTCACCTGCAGCTACCTCTGTGACCCAGCTCAAGTACCGTCCCCCGATTATGTGAATGAAGTAAGCAGTTCCAAGTTGGATGAAGACCATACTGTTAAATTAAAAGGCCATCTGAGCAGCGAGGTTTTGGTGCATAACAATGCCCTGTCCAGTGAGGGCTTGAGGAGAACTGAGAGCAGAGGCAGAGAAGCTGGCCCACAGGAGCCCTGCAGGCCTCAACAAGGATCAGTCTCTCAGGAGGACATGGGACATGGACACTGTGCCAAGCCTGGAGGCACTGCCAATGGCATCGTGCCCAGAGCCTCTCCACAGTTCCTCAGGAATCCCCAACCCAGCTCTTGGGTCATCACTGCAGAAGACATTCACCCATCTCAGCCCTTCCTGGAAGGCAGGGATACCAGGAGCCAGGACTGTGTGCTTCCCTCCTTGGAAGAGACTCCAGCCATGGGAAAAGGAGACTGCAGAGCTCCTGCTGAGACAGAGAGTCCAGTCTTGGAAGAACAAGGCCACAGCTTCCTGTTGCCAATGCCGGATTACCCTCCACTGTGGGACCTGGCTGCAGACAGCCATGGGGAGGTGGGGGATGAGGATGAAGCGGTGGCAGAAGCCCTTGCAGCATTAGAAGCAGCTACTGCAGGAGAAGATGTGGATGAGGCAGATTAGCAGGCAGAAGTGCTGTGGCCAGTGAGCCAGTGCCATGCTGAGTAAGAGGAGAGGCCTGTGCTCCTTGGAATGCAAGCTGAGCATTGGCCAGCAAGCCCTAGTGTGGTTTAGGAGTTGTTTACATCCAGCATCTGTTCCTATTCTGGGTGCCTGAGCTGTGCTGCTTCTCCAACAGTTGTAGCCTCACTGCATCAATGGGCCCTCACTGCGGACAGGAGAATGAACATCAGAGTGAGCTGCTGTGCCCCTGTCCATGGAACATGCAGAAACTGAGCACCCTGCTTGCCAACTGTCACAGTCCTTGGAACATCTGGTACAGATGGCAAGAGAATGCTATCCTGTCCCCACTCCCAATCCCAAGGAAACACAATCACTGAGCATCTGGTTCAACTGTAAATCCTTTGCCTTGCTTGTGAGAGCCAAATTTTGTACCAAGCCTAGTAAAGGTAACTCCCCCTTCAAAGTGCCTACCATATTCAGGGAGACACCCAGGGAATTGATAGCTAACCACTTGTTGGACACCAGTTAGGTTGAGCAGCTTTCAGGAGGACTGGAAGTGAGCAGGAAACAAATGGTTAGTCCTTAGTGTGAAAGGAAAACACCTGGACCTTAATGTTTTTTACACTGTGACTTTTTAAAAATCTCCTTTGTGACTGGGGAGCTTGGGCAAAATCATTGTGAAAACTTCTTGTCTCATATTTGGGCATTAAATTCGTGAGTTTTAGGAACAGGAAAACCATATATGGATAGTTTTATGCCATTAAAAGTCTGATCCCAATTAAAATATACCATTTTCTTTGTCTCGGTATGACTCAGGTGGTTCTGACATAGCTCCTTGTAGAACTGAGAAGAGTTGAGATGGTCAAACTTGTAGAGAAAAAATATAAACATGCCAGGTATTTTAGTTTGCTGTTTTGTAACCTAGGCCCTGAAATTTCACTGACCTGCAGCAAATAATTCATCTTTTCTCATTGCCTATCTGTTAAGTGAAAGCCTAATAATATGTACTGTAAAGATTCACACACTTGCCTGGGACACAGTAGGCAACCAGAAATGATATCTTATGAATTAGATTTATAAAGATTTTTACAACCTCACAACTGAACACTATAATATGGTGAAGTATTTACACTGCTCTCGTTTCATTTCAGTACTTATTCAACAGTTATAAAACATGATTTCAAGTGTTCTAGCATCTTTAAGGATGGTGCTCTTACAGATGCTTAATAAAAAATTCACAGCCTGGAGTTGCTTGGTATTGCAATGACAAACCATCTCTACGTACCTAGTTTCTCAGAGCCCTTCAAATACAAACTATTGGCCTTATTTATTGCATTCCATGTGTATTTAAAATTGGACTTAGTATATCAGATGCGTAGGAATTCTGATTGTGTGTTACTTCCCACAGTTTCCCAAGTTCCTCAGCTGAGATTCTGTGCAGTCACATGTGCTGAATGGAAGTCTTTTCACCTCTAAGAGGAGCAATCCAGCTTAGGAGAGCAGACCTTGAATCTGTGACTTCCGTGCTCCTCCTGTCATGATAGCTTCCTTTTAGTTCCTCATGATTCAATTTGACCCATGCCTATGGCTCCCTCATTTGAAAATGAGGCTCAAACCCAGACGTTACATATGAGAAAAAGATGAAGGGTCAAAAATACTTTTCTCTTTAGGACTTTCCACGTGTATAATTCACACTTTCCACTTCCACTTCATTGGTCTACATCTGGGTATTTGGCCACATTAGCTGCAAAAAGAATTAAGAAAAGCCATCATTCTAGCTGGGGGTTTGACTTTCCCAAATTCATTTGAGATATATTTACAGAGAAGACCAAAAAAATGGATTTTGAGTGTTTATTGTTTTGGGGTTGTGTTTGTTTGTTTTGGGGGGGTTGAGGTGGTCCAACTTACACTCTACCACACCAGACTCTCAAGTCCCAAAGGCCTGGCATACAGCTGGTTTACAATAGGTTGAAAGTTTGTGTTCATATTGAGCATGACATAGAAGGAGATAAAGACTTCCATTCTAGGGAAGAAGGAATGGACACCTCCTGCCATCCCAGCTTCCTTCTGGTATCTCCAAAATGCACGGGAGAAGAATATTCAGATAAGGGGTATTGGTCCAAACAGAACATCCCTTTCCAGAAATACCCTTCTGCATGGCGCACACATACCATTTGACATTTGAGAGCTGCTGCAAAGTGCACATAACTGGCAGCTCTCTTAAGTGGCAAAGATTCTCTGTCAGGTAACTAACTGCTTCAAAAGGTTAAACAGCCAGCAAAAATCTTAATCTTTCTTAAACATATCTAACCCTTTTCATCTTTATTGCAATACTGAAGCTGCACCAGATGACCTCAGAGGAAAAGTCAGGATATTTCGTTGAAAAGAAATTCCAAATTGCAGCTTTATCTAGCAAGTAGTCTATGGCTGTCTGAGCATCCTGCTCTGTGTGGTGTCTTCTGTTGTAGCCTGGTGCCACCTCCTTCAGAAAGTGATGATGAACATAAATGAAGCTTTTCAGATATTCTGGACAATTATAGACACAAATGCATTCTGACTGGGAAGCACTAAGTATCATTAGGCCCAGACTTCACAATTCTCTACTCGTCCTGGCCAGTTACATGGCATGTTGTTTCTTGATTTTGATTTAAGATTATTTTATTTCTCTATTTTAAATGAAATAACATTTAAAAATACATATAAAATTCTCTTTTACAAGGGAATTTAAACTATCAAATAAATATGAAAGGAAGTGTTTTTCCTTGGTTGCCAAGGCAGAGAGTAGTGAATTGTTATACCTCACAAATCAGATGCATAAATGTGTGAGAAGTGGAGGTGTCTAACAGATGACATGCCCATTTTCCATGCTCAGTAAGAGTGGCCACTGGTCATTTCCCTTTCTACCCCACCCTACCTCTCTGCCTTTCTCGGTTCTCTACCTATCTCACCCATCGGTACCAACTCTTGCTCTTGACCTTAGGTTTAGGTTTCTTAACTTTTCTGAGCCTTAGTTTCCTCATGTGTAAACTGAAGATCCTTCCAATTTTCTAGCATTGACAGGAGTGCTTGCTAGACCAGCAGATTTCTGGACCTCACTTCTTTTTTTTTTTTAATTAATTCTATTGGTATATTTTAGGTATATTATATAATGACATACATCATTGGAAATTTGCACCTTTACATAATCTCCCTTGGTTCTTATGTTTTCCCACATTCTCCTGCTCTCCCTTCAACCCCTCCATCCCTCCCTATTTACAAAGATTTTGTTTGCATTTTTAAATTTTCTCATGTTAATTCCATTCTCTTCTTTCCTTTCCCCTACCCCTCCTACTTCCCCATCCCCTTTGCCCCTTTTCTTTCTATTTCACATTATCTATTATACCTTTTAGTCCTTATTTACACTTTCAGTTTCTCACACCAGAGAAACTATTCAGTATTTACACGTGTGTCCTGTTTATTTCACTTAAGAGTATCGCCTCAATGTGCATCCATTTAGCTAGAAATGTCTCTAATTTCTCATTTTTTATGGCTGAGTATTCCATTTTATAAAACAACCACATTTTCTTTATCCAGTCTCCAGTTGATGGGCATTTGGGCTGTTTCCAAGTTTCAGCTATTACGAACTGTGCTGCTATGAACATGGGTGCACATATATCACTGTGGTATGATTCTTTTAATTCTTTGGGGAAGATCCCCAGCAGGGGAAAACAGGGTCAAATGGGACTTCCAGTCCTAGTTCTTTGAGGTATCTCCATACTGATTTCCACAGTGCTTGCACCAGTCTACACTCCCACCAGCAATGGAGCAAGGTTCCTCTTTCCCCACAGCCCCGCCAGCATTTGTTACTGGTTGATTTCATGATAGCAGCCATTCTTTCTGGAGTGAAGTGGAATCTCAGCATTGTTTTCATTTGCATCTCTCGAAGGACCAGTGATGTTGAACCTTTTTTCATGTATTTATTTGCTATTTCTACTTCTTTGTCTGAGAAATGTCTGTTCATTTCAGATGCCCATTTTTGGATTGGGTCTTTAAATTTGGGAGGTCTGATCTTTTGAAGTTCTTTATAGATTTGAGATAGTAGACCTTTGTCTGAGGAAGAGCAGGTGAAGATTTTTTCCCACATTGTGGGTTGTCTCTTCACCCTGCTGGTGGTTTCTCTTGCTGTGCAGTAGACTTTTAATAAGAAGAGATCCCACTTGTTGATTATTTGTGCTAGTTCATGGGCAACTGAGGTTTTGTTCATAAAATCTTTTCCTACACCGGTGTCAAGGATTCTACCTAACCTCTGTTCCAACTGGTTCAGAGTTTCTATTTTAATATTTAGATCTTTAATCCATTTTGATTTTACTTTAGTGCATGGTGAGAGATACAGGTCTAGTTTTAATCTTTGGCAAGTTGAAGCCCAATTTTTCCAGCACCATTTATTAAAGATGCTATCTTTCCTCCAGTGAGGGTGTTTGGCTCCTTTATCAAAGATGAGATGGCTGAGTGTGTCTGGAGTTGTTTCTGTATCTTCTAATCTGTTCCACTGGTCCTCAGGTCTGTCTCTTTGCCAGTACCATGCTGTTTTTATCACAGTAGCTTTGTAGTAGAGTTGCAGATTGGGGATTGTGATACCTCCTGCCATGTCTCTGTTAACTAGAATTGCTTTTGCTATTCTGGATCTCTTCTTGTTCCAAATGAATTTTGGGATTGTTTTCTCGAGGTCTATGAAGTATGCTGCTGGGATCTCATTTGGAATTGCATTAAATCTATATAGCAGTTTTGGAAGTATGACCATTTTCACTATATTAATCCTTCCTACCCAGGAGCAGGGGATGTCTGTCCATTTTCTGATATCATCTTCAATCTCTCTTTTCAGAGTGCCATAGTTTTCAGAGAAGAGGTCTTTGATTTCTTTCATTAGGATGATTCCTAGGTATTTCAGTTTTTGGATGCTATTGTGAAAGGAATTATTTGCCCTATTTCTCTCTCAGTGAGTCTGTCATTCATGTAGAGGAAAGCTATTGATTTTTGGGTGTTGACCTTGTAACCAGCTACTTGACTGAATTTGGTTATTAAGTCTAGAAGACTTTTGGTGGAGTTCTTGGGGTCTTCTTTAAAGAGTACCATGTCATCTGCAAATAATGACAATTTGACTTCTTCATTTCCTATCTTTATTCCTTTTATTTCTTTCTCTTGTCTAGTTGCCGTGGCTAATGTTTCCAGAACTATATTGAACAAGAGTGGTGATAGTGGACATCCTTGTCTTGCTGCTGATTTGAGTGTGAAGGATTTCAGTTTTTGACCATTTAGTATGATATTGGCTGCTGGTTTTTCATAGATAGCTTCTATAAGTTTGAGGTAGAGACCATCTATTCCAATTTTTTGTAGGGTTTTTATCATAAATGCATGTTGGATTTTGTCAAATGCTTTTTCTGCATCTATGGAGATAATCATAGGGTTTTTGTCCTTGGCTCTATTGATATAGTGTATTACATTGATTGATTTTCATATATTGAACCATCCCTGCATCCCTGGGATGGATCTCACTTGATCAGGGTGTATGATTTTCTTGATGATCTTCTGCATTCTGTTTGCCATTATCTTATTAAGGATTTTTGCATCTATGTTCATTAGTGAGATTGGCCTATAGTTCTCTTTTTCGGTTGGGTCTTTCTCTGCTTTGGGGATCAAGGTGATGCTTGCTTCCAGGAATGAATTTGGGAGTATTGCTTCCCTTTCAATTTCACTGAAGAGTTTAAACAGTAGTGGGAGCAGTTCCTCTCTAAATGTCTTGTAGAATTCAGCAGTGAAGCCATCAGGGCCCAGGCTTTTCTTAGTTGATAAGGTTTTCATTACATTTTCAATTTCATTGCTTGATATTGGGTTGTTCAGAATTTTTAGGTCTTCTTTGTTCAACTTTGGTAATTCATATGTATCTAGGAATCTGTCCATTTCTTCTGTGTTGTCCATCTTATTGGCGTATAGGTTCTGGAAGTAGGTATTGATGATCCTCTGGATTTCTGCTGGGCCTGTTGTCATTTCACCCTTTTCATTCCTAATTGCATGGATTTGGGCCTTTTCTTTCCTTTTTCTGACAAGGTTGGCTAAAGGTTTGTCAATTTTGTTGATTCTTTCAAAGAACCAACTCTTGGCTTCATTGATTTTTTTGTATCGTTCTCTTAGTCTCCATTGATTTTTTTGTATCGTTCTCTTAGTCTCCATTGCATTGATTTCTCCTCTGATCTTTATAATTTCCTCCCTTGTATGAGCTCTGGGATTGTCCTGCTCTTCTTTTTCTAGAAGCTTAAGGTTTGGCATCAGGTTATTTAATTGGGCTCATTCTGTTTTCCTAATATGCGTATTCACTGCTATGAATTTCCCTCGTAAGACTGCTTTCATTGTGTTCCATAGATTCCGATATGTTGTATTGCCATTATCATTTAATTGAAGGAACTGTCTGATTTCTTCTTTAATTTCCTCTGTGACCCATTGGTTATTCAGAAGTGTGTGGTTCAATTTCCACGTGTTTATGAAATTTTTGGAGTTTCTTTTGCTCTGGATCTCCAATTTCATCGCACTATGGTCTGATAATATACAGGGGATAACTTCAATTCCTTTGCACTTAACTTAAACATGTTCTATGTGTGAGTATGTGGTCTATTTTGGAGAATGATCCATGTGCAGCTGAGAACAATGTGTATTGTGATTTTGTGGGGTGGAAGACTCTGTAAACATCTGTTAAGTTCATTTGTTCAAGAGTTTGATTGAGTTCTAGTATTTCATTACTTATTTTTTGTCTAGTTGATCTATCTATTTGTGAAAGTGGGGTGTTGAGGTCCCCCACTACAATTGTATTAGTGCATATATGACTTTTCATGTCCGTTAGTATTTGTTTTATATAGTTGGGTGCACTAGTATTTGTTGCATAGATATTTATGATTGTCATCTCTTCCTCTTGGATTCTTCCCTTTACAAGGATGTAGTGTCCTTCTTCATGTCTCTTAATCAGTGTTGGTTTGAAATCTACTTGATCTGTGAAGAGGATAGCTACTCCTGCTTTTTTTCTGGTTCCTGTCGCATGCAGTATTGTTTTCCACCCTTTAACTTTCAGTCTATGAGTTTCCTTTTGAATGAAGTGTGTTTCTTGAATGCAGCATATTGTTGGATTTTGCTTCTTGACCCATTCTGCCAGTCTATTTCTTTTGATTGGTGAATTGAGACCATTAACGTTGATGGTTATAACTGAAACATATTGACTTGTCATTGCCATGACTTTTTCTTTTTGTTGGGTTCTCCCCCTTTACATTTAATTTCTTGTCATGCCAGATGGGTTCATTCTGCTTTGCTTCCTGGGGCTGTGATCCTCAATGTCTGTTCCTAGGATATTGTGTAAAATTCTTTGGAGTGCTGGTTTGGTATTCACAAAGTTCCTAAGGTGCTCTTTGTTATGAAAGTATCTTATTTCTCCAGCCATTTTGAAAGATAGTTTTGCAGGGTCCATCAATCTGGGTTGGAGGCTGTTTTCTTTTAGGGCTTGGACTATGTCACTCCAAGCTCTTCTTGCCTTGATGGTTTGTGTTGAGAAGTCTGCTGTGATTCTGATGGGCTTTCCTTTGTATGTGATTTGTTTCTTTTCTCTGACTGCTTGGAGAGCTTTGTTCTTCTGTTGTGTTTCTGGAATCTTAACAATTATATGCCTATGTGTAGATTTGTTTTGATCAAGGCTATTTGGAGTCCTATATGCCTCACTTATCTGTATGTGAATTTCTTTTCTCATGCTTGGGAAGTTTTCTGCCATTAATTCTGTGAAGAGATTTTTTATGTCATCTGCACTCTCTCCTGTTTCTTCATTGAGCCCAATCAGTCTTATGTTATTCTTTTTTGCATCATCTAGCAGCTGCTGGACTGATCTCTCATGTTCCCTTATAATTTTGAAGCAATTTTTCTTTTCCTGGTCACTAATTGCCATCTTATCTTCTATATCTGAAATTCTGTCCTCACATTGGCTCATTCTGCTGTGTAGACTTTCATTGGAGTTTTTCATGTCCTGGAAATCTATTTGCATCTGTTTTATGGATTCCATTTGTTTCCTATGTTGGGATTCCATCATGTTCCTGAGCTCCTCTCTAGATTTATTAATCATGTCTTGCACTAGGGGCACAATTTCTCCTGTTATCTGAGAAATTATTTCTGATTTCATTTTTTCCAGATCCCCTTTTGTTGCCAGTTCAGTGGATCCAGGTGGTTGAGCACCAGAGTGTTCCATCTCATTTCCCTTTGGGGTTGCTCTAGGTGATGTGGAAGTCTGGTTTTGAGACTTATTTATGTGTTTTCTCATTTCGACTGGGGCGGGGGGCTGTTAGCACCTGCACAGATTACCTCCTCTGAGCTGGGTGAGGTGGGCCAGGGGCCGGGAGCAGTGGTAGGGATGGTGACCCAAAAGCCCTTTCCTGTGGGCTGGGAGCAGTGGGAGGGATGGTGGCCGGGAAGCCCCTTCCTCTGGACCAGAAGCAGTGGGATGGCGGCTCAGAAGCCCCTCCCTCTGGGCCGGGAGTGGTGGGAGGGATGGTGGCCTGGAAGCCCCTTCCTCCGGGCCAGGAGCAATGGGACAGAAGGTGGCCCAAAAGCCCTTTCCTCTGGGCTTGGAGCAGTGGGAGGGATGGTGACTGGGAAGTCCCTTCCTCTGGACCAGGAGCAGTGGGACGACTGCTCAGAAGCCCCTACCTCTGGGCCAGGAATAGCGGGACTCAGTACCTTGGTCTGGTGGTCTGGTGTCCTCTGCGTCTTTGTAGTGTGGAACCAGGTGGCTGCCTGTCTGCAGCGGAGTGATTCGGTGTCTTCCGCGCGACTCAGGACCTCAGTAGGGGGTGCCTGTGTTCACTATTGACAGAAACCCAAACCCTGAGAGGAGAAGAGGAAATGTCCTGGACATGTTTAGGAATCACAGAAAGGCAGCTGTGCCACAGGCTCCAAAGCAACCAGGACCTCCGTCTTTCCTCTGCAATTTCCCTTCCTTTCCAGATGGCCTCCACCAGCCCCCAGATCTTGCCATCAGAAGTATCAGCCACTTTCTCTAATTGCCATTTGTATATATCCCAAGGAGGTGCTCCTTCAAGCCTGATTGTAGCTGGGTACCACGCTCACCCTGGCCATGTCCACTTTTGGTCAGGGGAGCAGGGCACCCAGGGTCTTCTAGCAAGAAGGAGAGCAGCTTCCCAGAAGGGGCAGTGTTGGGCTGATAGGGTCTCAGCATCTGCCTGGACACCCTGCCTCATCATCCTCAGGTCTTCCTTCTACCCCTGGCCTGTGTGTCTTCACAGTGTGGACCCTCCTTCACTCTGTGGTCAACTATGATGACTTCACATGCTGACTGGCTATGTTCAGAACAAGAGACTTGCTGGCTCGGCTAGATCTCTAGACAAAGCTAATATGCAGGGCCACTCACTGTCCACTTTTACCATCTGTAGAAGTACAGAGGCACAGACTCATTACCAAGCACTATGGCCTAAAGGCACACTAAAATTTTATTTATTTCCAGTGTAAGTGTGTTCAGGAGGGGTGGACCATGAAGAGGTAACTTGGACATAGTGGCTCCATCCACATAAGTGGATTGGTGCCTTTCTTTAGAGTCTGTTAAGTTGCTTGAGAAATAATTGCTTCCCTTAGGATTACATTTGGTATTCTGAGTGTGCATTAGTTACCTGGAGAGCAGGTTGTTACAAAACAAGATCATGCTGGTGTTTACTCTTCTACACATGCTCATTTGGCCCTCTGGCTCATACTCCTACCATATGATGTGACTTGTCTTGCTACCATGACACAGCATGAAGACTTCAACAAATGTGGTTTTACAAGCTTGGACATTTGTCCTCTAAAATCACAGGGCAAAATAGACCTCTTTTCCTTATAAAGCCCTCAACACCAGGTATTTTGTTACAGCAACACATAAGTCACTGACTACGACTTCCAACGGAGGTGACTTCCAGACACTGATATGGACATTATGGCAGACACTATAACTTTGCATGCATGTTTCCAGGCTTAGAAACCTCTATGAGACAGGTCATTGTGAAGAGGAAGACATTGAGGCTCAGAAAGATTAGGCAGATTCCCCGATATTACAGGAGTGCGTGGCAGAGCTGGGTTTCAAATTCAACAGCAAAAGTTGGGCTGCTTCTTTGAAACAAAATTGCTTTGAATAGTCACATCAATTCCATGAACAGATTCATGGGATGGTCTTCCCCTGAAACGGAATGCAGTTATTTTTGCCAGTATCCAAAGCAACACCCATAGCAGACAGGACACCAGGTAAGATATTGAGCTTCTGATGTGAAAAGCAATAAAGATGGGCTGGCAGTGTCAGAAAAAGGGACTGAAAAGCTCAAACTTGATATTTTATCTCATAAAATAGCTAATGATATTGTTTAATGCTTATAGGTAAAATTTTGTTTATACAGTTATATATTTTGTTGTTGTTGTTGTTGTTGTTAAAAAAAAAATCAAGGGTGCTTTCTGCACAAGAGGGCCTGAAAAGGACAGCATCACCAAGAAATAGCCAAGAAGCAATCTCCCTGCAGTTTTCAGTTGTGGCCAGTAGATGGGGCAAAGTTCCTCTGTGTGCAAGGTGGATGATTGGCCCATCTGGATACCTGCTCAACCAGGTGAACAAGGACACACCTGGGCAGCTGATGTTGCTGTACAAAAGGCCCCAGGTGTCCTTTCATGTGCTTGTAGACACAGTGAGGGAGCCCCAGGGAGATATGATAAGAGAATGGGAAACGTGGAAAGGAGAAAATACTTGGATAAAAGTCACCCTGCTCCACCAAAAACAAAAGACAGAGGATGCAAGGAGTGGAAAGGGGACCCCCATGTGCAACACATCATGTGGATGGCAGCCAAACACTCTGCAACAAGAGTTTAATTGTGTGATCCCACTGCAAGCCCCCAGCACTCAGCTGTATGGGCTGGAAGCCCTCCCTGTCCTGGCTTAGAACAGAGCAGCATGGCTAAGTGGCCAGACATGGGATGAGAGTATGGGAGCAAACCAAGCAAGGCCAGGGGCAGACCCCCTGACAGAGTTACTGGGAGCTGCCAGTGTGCTAACATGAGGAGTTGGCAGAACAAATACCCCAGGCCTGCATGGCCAGTAAGCATGCATCGTCGTCTACATTTGCAATTATGCCCTACTCCCCAAGGCCCTGAGAGATGACAGCTAGTGACTCATCACCACCCATTCTGCATTGGTCAAATTGGCTGACCCCTTTCTACAAAGACATGGTGAATGTCAGTCATTTCTGAAGCCGTGCCTCATGCTTATATTTTAGATCATAGGGAGCCAACCACATCAGTTTTTCCAGTTACACACACACACACACACTTCCAAATCAACTTTCAAGGAGACATGACAAAAGTGACCTTTGCTATATCTACATTTAAAACAGGATATGAATTTTATATTACCAATAGTGACAAATAACCCTGTTTTACAAGGGGATTATGTAACTCCACTGGAGAGGATTGAAATAAAAGAGCCATTCTCAGTCATGTTAGCAGAGTTCTGACTGGATACCTGAAGGCTAAAAACAAAAAGATGTGTGTACCTGGACTAAATTGATGAACATATTTCTCAAGGCTGTATATGTTCAAACTCTATGTAGGCTAGGAATGTTAATACATTTCTTATTGCTGAGACATAATACCACACACAAATTAAAGGAGTTTATTTTGGCTCATTGTTTCAGTCCACCGGGCAGTATTCAATGCAAGAATGACAGGGGATAGGGCCCAAAGTGAAGTACAAGGTGTTCAATAAATGCCATTCAGGAAGCTGAGAGAGAGACAAAGAGACAAAGAAAGACAGACAGAGAGATAGAGACAGAAAGACAGAGAGAGCGAGGAGTCAGGAACAAGAATACACTCTTTCACATCATGCCTACATTAACGGATCTCTTCCCCTCCTCAAAGCTAATCAGTTACAGGACTCATCACAGGATGAAGCAATCAAAGATTTCAGTGCCATAAGATCCAAACACTTCAAACACACATGAGGGTTTTGGGGGACATTTTAGGTCTAAAATATAACATTAGATATGCACATGCCACTGACATACTGCATATAATATATCCAGGTTTTCTTACCATATGTTGTGGCTTCTGTTTAGATGTCCCCCAAAGCCTTGTGCTTTTTCAGAGGTGGCTGAATCGAGAGTGTGTGATTGATTTATGGTGGTGCTAAGCCCAAGAGCACTAGGAGTAAGTGTGTGAGTGCTACACACCCTAAGTAGTCTGAGTATGATAAAAGGGGCAGGAAGATGCTGTTAAGTTCCCTGGTTGTTTTTCTACCATCTGTCTGCCAGGATCTGTTGCCACTCTGCACCCATACTTGGAGCCATGAATGAATCCTGTGATACCAGGCTGCCTGGCTTTGACTCATCACTATTTTGGTGATAACTCCAAACAAGATATTTCAACTCTACTTAAGACTTTCAACTGCAAAATGAGGTACTAAATACGATCCAGCTATTGCTGTCATATGATTAAATTAGTTAACACGTGGAATGGCCTGTCTATGTAAGTCGGGTGCAGAGGACCACAAAATCACAAGTTGGGGACTATGATACCCCTTAACATGTCTCAGTTGCCTAGAATTGCTTTTGCTATTCTAGGTCTCTTCTGATTCCAAATGAATTTTGGGGTTGTTTTCTCTACTTCTGTGAAATATACTGTTGGGATTTCAATCAGATTTTCATTGAATCTGTATAGCAGATTTGGAAGTATGGCCATTTTCACTATATTGTTTCTTCCTAACCAGGTATAGGGGATGTCTTTTCATTTTATTTCCTCTTTTCTTCAGAATCCTGTAGTTCTCAATGTAGAGGTCTTTCATTTCCTTTGTTAGATTGATTCCTATATATTTCATTTTTTGGATGCTATTACTAATTTCTCTCTCAGTGAGTCTGTTATTTGTATACAAGAAGGCTATTGATTTTTGAGTGTTTACCTTGTATCCAGCTACTGTACTGAACATGTCAATTAAGTCTAGAAGTGTTTTGGTGGAGTTTTTTGGGTCTTCTATGTACAATATCATATCATCAGCAAATAATGACAGTTTAACTTCTTCCTTTCCTATCTTTATTCCTTTTATTTCTTTTTCTTGTCTAATTGCTGTGGCTAATGTTTCCAGAACTATATTGTACAGGAATGGTGATAGTGGACATCCTTGTCTTGTTCCTGATTATAATGTGAAGGTTTTCAGTTTTTGATCATTTAGTATGATGTTGGCTATTGGTTTTTCTTAGACAGCCTTTATCAGGTTGAGGTAAAGCCCTTCTATTCCAATTTTCTATAGGGTTTTTTATCATGAATGGGTGTTGAATTTTTGTCAAATGCTTTTTCTGCATCTATTGAGATGATCATATGGTTTTTGTCCTTGGCTCTGTTAATATAGTGTATTACATGTATTGATTTACGTATGTTGAACCATCCTTGCAACACTGGGATAAATCTGACTTGATCAGGGTATATAATATTCTTGATGACCTTCTGTATTCTGTTTGCCAGTATCTTCCTGAGAATTTTTGCATCTAGGTTCATTAGGGAGATTGGCCTGTAGTTCTGTTTTTTGGGCGGGTCTTTCTCTGCTTTTGGAATCAAAGTAATACTTGCTTCCAGGTATGAATTTGGAAGTATTGCTTCCCTTTTGATTTCATTGAAGAGTTTAAACAGTAATGGCAGTAGTTCCTCTCTAAATGTCTTATAGAATTCAGCAGTGAAGCCATCAGGACCTGGGCTTTTCTTTGTTGGTAAATTTTTAATTACATTTTCAATTTCACTGATTGTAATTGGGCTGTTTAGAACTTTTATATCTTCTTCATTAAGCTTTGGTAATTCATATGTATCTAGGTATCTGTCCATTTTTTCTGTGTTTTCTATTTTGTTAGAGTACAGGTTTTCGAGGTAGGTATTGATGATCCTCTGGATTTCTGCTAGATCTGTTGTGACTTCACCTTTTTCATTCCTAACTGCATGGATTTGAGCCTTTTCTTTCCTTTTTTTCATAAGGTTGGCTAAGGGCTTATCAATTTTATTTATTCTTTTGAAAAACCAACTCTTTGATTCATTGACTTTTTTGTATCATTCTCTCAGTCTCCATTACATTGATTTCTGCTCTAATCTTTATAATTTCCTCCCTTGTATGAGCTTTGGGTTTGTCTTGCTCTTCTTTTTTAGGAGCTTAAGGTTCAGCATTAGGTTGTTTATTTGAGCTCGGTCTGTTTTCCTAATATTAGTATTCACTGCTATGAATTTCCCTCATAGAACTGCTTTCATTGTGTCCCATAGATTTCTGTATGTTGTATTTGCATTATCATTTAATTGTAGAAACTGTCTAATTTCTTCTTTAATTTCCTTTGTGACCCAATGGTTGTTTAGGAGAGTGTTATTCAATTTCCATGTGTTTGTGAAGTTCTTGTGGTTTCTTATGGTATTGATCTCCAGTTTGATTGCACTATGGTCTGACAATATAAAGGGGATAACTTCAATTGTTTTGCATTTACTTAAACATGTTTTATGAGCTAGCATGTGGTCTATTTTGGAGAATGACCCATGTGCAGGTGAAAAGAATGTATATTCTAATTTTCTTGGGTGAAACACACTGTAGACATCTATTAAGTCCATTTGTTGAAAGGCTTGGTTCAGTTCTAGTATTTCATTGTTGACTTTTTGTCTAGATGATCTGTCTATTTGTGACAGTGGGGTATTGAGGTCCCCCACTACAATTGTATTCGTGCTTATTTGGTTTTTCATGTCCATTAGTATTTGTTTTGTATAGTTGGGGGCATTAGTATTTGGTATATATATATATATATATATATTTATGATTGTCATCTCTTCCTCTTGGATTATTTTCTTTACAAGTATGTAGTGACATTTTTGTCTCTCTGAATTAGTTTTGGTTTGAAATCTACTTTGTCTGCAAATGAGATAGCTACCCCTGCTTTTTTCTGGGTTCCTGTTGTGTGGAGAACTGTTTTCCATCCTTTTACTTTCAGTCTATGAATTTCTTTTTGAAATAGGTGTGTTTCTTGTATACAGCACATTTTTGGATTTTGCTTCTTTTTTTTCCCCTCATTAAGTTCATTGGTACATTTTAGGTATAAAACACAGTTACATTCATCATTGGGATCTTGTACCTTTACGTGAGTATCTTGGTTCCTCCCCCCCCTTCCCTTGCCCTCCTTTCACCCCCTCCAACCTTCCCTATTTGCAAAGACCTTGTTTCCATTTTTTTTCCTTTTCTCATATTTTTTCTTTTCCCTTTTTTCCTTTCCCCTACTCCTCCCACTTCCCCTGCACCTTTAGACCTTTTCTTCCTGTTACACAATATCAATTATACATTTTTAAAATTACAATATCAAGATCTAGGAGACATTACCACAGATTTTACAAAATTTAAAAGGATATAGAAAGCATATTTCAAAAATCTATTTTGAAATAAATTTGACAACTTCTAAGGAGTACCTTGGAAGGCAAATTAACGAAATGAACTCTAGAGGAAACATCAAATTTGAATAGCACCTATTAAAGAAAGTATATTCCTAGCTTGAAAACCTACCTATATGACAACAGCAGGCTCATATACATTTTAACTGATAAATTATATCAAACAATTAAAACAGAAAAAAGAAGGAACATTTCTCCCCTCATTTTAGGAAATCAACATTGTGCTAATCCTGAAACTGGATAAAGATAATAGAAGAAAAAAGGTATGAACATAGATAGAAATTTGTTTAACAAAACAAACTATTAGAAGTCAGATCTGGCAGGATGTAGAAAGTGGTTTTGTTATAGGGATGGCAGTGTTGGTTCAGCATTGGAAGATCCACCCCCAAAAGTCATCATTTTAACAGAGGAAAGGAAAAAGCCATATGATCCTGTCACTAGTTGGAGAAAAAGTATTGGACTAAATTCTACAGCTGTTCATGGTAAAAGCTATCAGGAGACTAGAAGTAGAACAGAACCTTCTCAACAGATTAAAGACATACTCCATACTTCCAGCAAGAACACCATATATGAATGGAGAAGATACAATGCTTTCTCCTTAAGGTGGGGAACAAGGGCAGATATGCTTACTCTTTATCTGTCCATTAAACTTTGAAACCTAGTCCCCACCAAAATAGTCTGGCAATAAAATGACACAATTAGAATAGGATTGGCAAGGTAGAAGCAAAATCTTTATATGTAGATGAAGTGATCATCTACAGAGAAAATACTAAGAAATCTCTAGGAGCCCCTAGAACTTGTACTTGAATTTAGCAGGATTAGAAAACACAGGGTATATATAAAAATTCAAGTCTGTGTATACTTGCTATAAATGAAGAATTGGATATTGAAATTTAAAAGTTATGTACTAGTACAAAGGACCTAGAAAAGTTAAAACAAAAACAAAACAGTGTTGGAAGACGTTTAGTACCTAATTTTAAGACTTCTTCTAAAGCTACAGTAATCAAGGCAGTGTTGGTGTAAGGAAAGACATATAGATCATTGGAATAAAACAGAGAATCTAGAAATAGAACCACACATATATGGTCCACTGAGTTTTGAAAGATTATTTAACATTAGTATTTTATAGAATATAAACTCAATTCAACAGCCGAGGAAGAGATAGTGTTTTCAGCAAATAACACTAGAACACCTGGTATCCATATATAAAAAATTAACCTCAACCCTTTATTTCCATACATGAAAATAACTTGAAGGGATCTATGAACCTAAATAAGAAAACCTAAATGTATAAAACTTTAAGAAGAAATTATAAGGGAAAACGTTTATCAATTCAGGGTAGGCAAAAACTACCTAGTATACAAAAGACATGAGTCTAAAAGAAAAAACATTTGATAAATCAGATTCCATCAAAATTTAGAACTTTAAATGACATCATTAAAATGAAAAGTAGTCCTTAAACAGACCAGATTTACAATGCATATAACCTATGAGCAGAATATGTAAAGAATTCTTAGAGCTCATTAATAGACAACCCAATTAAAATGTAGACATAAGAAGATGATAAATAGCCAGTACAGCACAAGGAAAGCTGTGCAACTCTAGAATCAGAAAAATACTAATCAGTACAATAACAAAATTGAATTATACACTCATTAGGGAGATGAAGTTAAAAGTTTTAAAAGCCTTGTCATGACTTTTTCTTTTTGTTGGATTCTCCCCCTTTGTGTTTAATTTGTCATGCCCAGTGGATTCATTCTGCTGGGTTTCCTGGGGTTGTGATCCTCATTGTCTTTTCCTAGGGTATTATCTAAAATTTTTTGGAGTGCCGGTTTGATATTCATGAAGTTCCTTGGATTTTGCTTCTTAATCCATTCTGCCAGTCTGTTTCGATTGGTGAATTGAGGCCTTTAACATTGATGAGCATAACGGATATATATTGACTTATCCTTGTCATGTTATTTTTCTGCTGTTGGCTCTTTTATTTTTTCTTTTTCCTCATCTCCCTTAACTGCAAGAGTCCTGAGCAATACTTGCTAAAATACAGCCTGAAATCATTAAATGATCACAGGGCCCAATATCCCAGGAAGAGAACAGGATTTGGAGGATTCAAAAACCAAAGTGAATCTAGGTTGAAAATTTCAGCAGATTTTTCTTAATTTGTTTTTCCTTTTTCTCAAATTCAATTTGTTATATGTAAGGTTTTATATACAAGCAGTGTCTGCTCCTGGTCCAGAGGAAGAGGCTTCCGGGCCACCATCCCTCCCATCACTCTCGGCGCAGAGGTAGGGGCTTCTCAGCCGCCATCCCACTGCTCCTGGTCCAGAGGAAGGGGCTTCCCAGCTACCATCCCTCCCGCTGCTCCCAGCCCACAGGAAAGGGCTTTTGGGTCACCATCCCTACCGCTTCTCCCCGCCCCTGTCCCACCTCTCCCAGCTCAGAGGAGGTAATCCGTGTAGACGCTAACAGCCCCCCGCCCCAGTCAAAATGAGAAAACACGTAAATAAGTCTCAAAACCAGTCTTCCAGATCACCTACAGCAACCCCAAAGGAAAATGACATGGAACACTCTGATACTCAACCACCTGGATCCACTGAACTGGCAACAAAAGGGGATCTGGAAAAAATGAAATCAGAAATAATTTCTCAGATAACAGGAGAAATTGTGCCCCTAGTGCAAGACATGATTAATAAATCTAGAGAGGAGCTCAGGAACATGATGGAATCCCAACATAAGAAACAAATGGAATCCATAAAACAGATGCAAATAGATTTCCAGGACATGAAAAACTCCACTGAAAGTCTACACAGCAGAATAAGCCAATGTGAGGACAGAATTTCAGATAGAGAAGATAAGATGGCAATTAGTGACCAGGAAAAGAAAAATTGCTTCAAAATTATAAGGGAACATGAGAAATCAATCCAGAAGCTGGTACATGATGCAAAGAAGAATAACATAAGACTGATTGGAGTCAAGGAAGAAACAGGAGAGAGTGGAGATGACATAAAAAAACTCTTCACAGAAATAATGGCAGAAAACTTCCCAAGCAGGGGAAAAGAGCTTGACATACAGATAAGTGAGGCATGTAGGACTCCAAATAGCCTTGATCAAAACAAATCTACACATAGGCATATAATTGTTAAGATTCCAGAAACTCAACAGAAGAACAAAGTTCTCCAAGCACTTAGAGAAAAGAAACAAATCACATACAAAGGAAAGCCCATCAGAATCACAGCAGACTTCTCAACACAAACCATCAAGGCAAGAAGAGCTTGGAGTGACATATTCCAAGCCCTAAAAGAAAACAGCCTCCAACCCAGATTGATGGACCCTGCAAAACTATCTTTCAAAATGGCTGGAGAAATAAGATACTTTCATGACAAAGAGCACCTTAGGAACTTTGTGAATACCAAACCAGCACTCCAAAGAATTTTACACAATATCCTAGGAACAGACATTGAGGACCACAACCCCAGGAAGCAAAGCAGAATGAACCCATCTGTCATGACAAGAAATTAAATGTAAAGGGGGAGAATCCAACAAAAAGAAAAAGTCATGGCAATGACAAGTCAATACATTTCAGTTATAACCATCAATGTTAATGGTCTCAATTCACCAATCAAAAGAAATAGACTGGCAGAATGGGTCAAGAAGCAAAATCCAACAATATGCTGCATTCAAGAAACACACTTCATTCAAAAGGAAACTCATAGACTGAAAGTTAAAGGGTGGAAAACAATACTGCATGCGACAGGAACCAGAAAAAAAAGCAGGAGTAGCTATCCTCTTCACAGATCAAGTAGATTTCAAACCAACACTAATTAAGAGAGACAAACAAGGACACTACATCCTTGTAAAGGGAAGAATCCAAGAGGAAGAGATGACAATCATAAATATCTATGCAACAAATACTAGTGCACCCAACTATATAAAACAAATACTAACAGATATGAAAAGTCATATATGCACTAATATAATTGTAGTGGGGGATGTCAACACCACACTGTCACAAATAGATCAACTAGACAAAAAATAAGTAATGAAATACTAGAACTCAATCGAACTCTTGAACAAATGAACTTAACAGATGTTTACAGAGTCTTCCACCCCACAAAATCACAATACACATTGTTCTCAGCTGCACATGGGTCATTCTCCAAAATAGACCACATACTCACACATAGAACATGTTTAAGTAAGTGCAAAGGAATTGAAGTTATCCCCTGTATATTATCAGTCCATAGTGTGATGAAATTGGAGATCCATAGCAAAAGAAACTCAAAAAATTTCATAAACACATGGAAATTGAACAACACACTTCTGAATAACCAATGGGTCACAGAGGAAATTAAAGAAGAAATCAGACAGTTCCTTCAATTAAATGACAATGACAATACAACATATTGGAATCTATGGGACACAATGAAAGCAGTCTTACGAGGGAAATTCATAGCAGTGAATACGCATATTAGGAAAACAGAATGAGCCCAATTAAACAACCTGATGCCAAACCTCAAGCTTCTAGAAAAAGAAGAGCAGGACAATCCCAGAGCTCATACAAGGGAGGAAATTATAAAGATCAGAGGAAAAATCAATGCAATGGAGACTAAGAGAACGATACAAAAAATCAATGAAGCCAGGGGTTTGTTCTTCGAAAGAATCAACACAATTGACAAACCTTTAGCCAACCTTGTCAGAAAAAGGAAAGAAAAGGCCCAAATTCATGCAATTAGGAATGAAAAGGGTGAAATGACCACAGACCCAGCAGAAATCCAGAGGATCATCAATACCTACTTCCAGAACCTATACGCCAATAAGATGGACAACACAGAAGAAATGGACAGATTCCTAGATACATATGAATTACCAAAGTTGAACAAAGAAGACCTAAAAATTCTGAACAACCCAATATCAAGAAATGAAATTGAAAATGTAATTAAAAACTTATCAACTAAGAAAAGCCTGGGCCCTGATGACTTCACTGCTGAATTCTACAAGACATTTAGAGAGGAACTGCTCCCACTACTGTTTAAACTCTTCAGTGAAATTGAAAGGGAAGCAACACTCCCAAATTCATTCCTGGAAGCAAGCATCTCCTTGATCCCCAAAGCAGAGAAAGACCCAACCGAAAAAGAGAACTATAGGCCAATCTCACTAATGAACATAGATGCAAAAATCCTTAATAAGATACTGGCAAACAGAATGCAGAAGATCATCAAGAAGATCATACACCCTGATCAAGTGGGATTCATCCCAGGGATGCAGGGATGGTTCAATATATGAAAATCAATCAATGTAATACACTATATCAATAGAGCCAAGGACAAAAACCATATGATTATCTCCATAGACGCAGAAAAAGCATTTGACAAAATCCAACATGCATTTATGAGAAAAACCCTACAAAAAATTGGAATAGATGGTCTCTACCTCAAACTGATAGAAGCCATCTGTGAAAAACCAACAGCCAATATCATACTAAATGGTCAAAAACTGAAATCCTTCACACTCCAATCAGGAACAAGACAAGGATGGCCACTATCACCACTCTTGTTAAATATAGTACTGGAAACATTAGCCACGGCAATTAGACAAGAGAAAGAAATAAAAGGAATAAAGATAGGAAATGCAGAAGTCAAATTGTCATTATTTGCAGATGACATGATACTCTATATAGAAGACCCCAAGAACTCCACCAAAAGTCTTCTAGACTTAATAACCAAATTCAGTCAAGTAGCTGGTTACAAGGTCAACACACAAAAATCAATAGCTTTCCTCTACACAAATGACAGACTCACTGAGAGAGAAATAGGGCAAATAATTCCTTTCACAATAGCATCCAAAAAACTGAAATACCTAGGAATCAACCTAACAAAAGAAAACAAAGACTTCTTCTCTGAAAACCATGACACTGTGAAAAGAGAGATTGAAGATGATATCAGAAAATGGACAGACATCCCCTGCTCCTGGGTAGGAAGGAGTAATATAGTGAAAATGGCCACACTTCCAAAACTGCTGTATAGATTTAATGCAATTCCAAATGAGATCCCAGCAGCATACTTCATGGACCTTGAGAAAACAATCCAAAAATTCATTTGGAAGAAGAAGAGACCCAGAATAGCAAAAGCAATTCTAGGTAACAGAGATATGGCAGGGGGTATCACAATCCCCAATCTGCAACTCTACTACAAAGCTACTGTGATAAAAACAGCATGGTACTGGCAAAGAGACAGACCTGAGGACCAGTGGAACAGATTAGAAGATGCAGAAACAACTCCAGACACACTCAGCCATCTCATCTTTGATAAAGGAGCCAAACACCCTCACTGGAGGAAAGATAGCATCTTTAATAAATGGTGCTGGAAAAATTGGGCTTCAACTTGCCAAAGATTAAAACTAGACCTGTATCTCTCACCATGCACTAAACTAACATCAAAATGGATTAAAGATCTAAATATTAAAATAGAAACTCTGAACCAGTTGGAACAGAGGTTAGGTAGAATCCTTGAAGACATCAATGTAGGACAAGATTTTATGAACAAAACCTCAGTTGCCCGTGAACTAGCACAAACAATCAACAAGTGGGATCTCTTCTTATTAAGCTTCTGCACAGCAAAAGAAACCACCAGCAGTGTGACGAGACAACCCACAATGTGGGAAAATATCCTCACCTGTTCTTCTTCAGACAAAGGTCTACTATCTCGAATCTATAAAGAACTTCAAAAGATCAGACCTCCCAAATTTAAAGACCCAATCCAAAAATGGGCATCTGAAATGAACAGACATTTCTCAGACAAAGAAGTAGAAATAGCAAATAAATACATGAAAAAAGGTTCAACATCACTGGCCCTTCGAGAGATGAAAATGAAAACAATGCTGAGATTCCACTTCACTCCAGAAAGAATGGCTGCTATCATGAAATCAACCAGTAACAAATGCTGGCGGGCCTGTGGGGAAAGAGGAACCCTGCTCCACTGCTGGTGGGAGTGTAGACTGGTGCAACCACTGTGGAAATCAGTATGGAGATACCTCAAAGAACTAGGACTGGAAGTCCCATTTGACCCTGTTTTCCCCTGCTGGGGATCTTCCCCAAAGAATTAAAAGAATCATACCACAGTGATATATGTGAGCCCATGTTCATAGCAGCACAGTTTGTAATAGCTAAAACTTGGGAACAGCCCAAATGCCCATCAACTGGAGACTGGATAAAGAAAATGTGGTTGTTTTATAAAATGGAGTACTACTCAGCCATAAAAAATGAGAAATTAGAGACATTTATAGCTAAGTGGATGCACATTGAGGCCATACTCTTAAGTGAAATAAATAGGACACACATGTGTAAATACCGAATAGTTTCTCTGGTGTGAGAAACTGAAAGTGTAAATAAGGACTAAATGTATAATAGGTAATGTGAAATAGGAAGAAAAGGGGCAAAGGGGAAGGAAGTGGGAGGGCTAGGGGAAAGGATAGAAGGGAATGGGATTAATATGAGAAAATGGAAAAATAGGAACAAAATCTTTGTAAATAGGGAGGACTGGAGGGATTGAAGGGAGGGCTGCGCAAGGGTGAAAAATAAGAACCAAGAGAGACTATGTAAAGGTGCAAATTTCCAATGATGAATGTCATTCTATTGTATACCTAAAATGTACCAATGATTAGAATGAATAATTGATAATGCAAAATAGGAAGAAAAGGCCCAAAGGAGTAGAGGTAGTGGGAGGGGCTGGGGAAAGGAAAGAAGGGAAAGGAAAAATGCTGCGAAATGGGGAAAATGGAAATAAAGTCCTTGTAAATAGGGAAGGGTGGAGGGGGTGAAGGGAGGGCTAGGAATGGGGAAAAGATAAGAACCAAGATGCATTATGTAAAGGTACAGTTCCCAATGAGAAATGTAATTGTGTTGTATACCTACAATGTACCAATAAAAGAATTTAATAAAAAAAAATACAAGCAGTGTGCAATGGAACACTTTGTATTAAAATCAATCAAGCTTTTCTAAAATGTTCACCTAGCTGCATACCATATTTGACAACATTACCAATACAAAAAGAGAAAACAAATGGATTCATTAACTTTGGGCTGCTTAGATTCTGAGAGTGTCATATACCTATCCTTTTCAACCAAATATGTCTGAAAAAAATTTTTCCAGAGGATGAAGTTTAGATATTGATGCTTTGTCCTAACAACTACAGCTTCTCCTTCATCTGCATTCATAAATCAGCATGACTCTGCCTGTTAATAAAACACTGTGGTCAAGAGTTGCATCATTTTGCTGCAAGTGCTAAACAGCACTCAATTTTCTTGTGACTTGTGCAACAAAAGCATGAAACTCAAAGGAATTAAAATCATAATGATAATAACAATAATAACAAAAATGGAGGTGTTTCTTGAGTGCATAAGTGCCCCAAACAGGTCTAAAACCTTTACCTGACTCACTTTTTGAGTCTTCACTGCAACCCTATGAGGTGAGTATGACTGTTATTCTCACCGTAGGCATGGGGAAACCGAAGCACAGAGCTTCAGTAACATTTGTAAGCAGTAGTGCAAGGATTCAGAGGAGGTGGCTGCAATGAATCAGGCCCCTCTGGCCAGAGGTTTGTCAGTAGTAAAAGAAGGTGTCTTGGTAACAGCTTTTTCTCAGTGCTTCTCCTGTCCCCAGCCTGGGCCTCTCCAAAGGGGCCCTTAGGAGTGAGCTCCCTGCAGGAGCCTCAGAACTCTAACTGCAGGAACTTCAAACATGGTTCATATCAGGTTAATGTGCTCCTCAAATTGCAAGATGTTCTTTCACAGGGAAGTGGTACTTAAGGACTGAGAAGCCCAGGACCCAGTGGAAGTAAAACAGAAGGAAGCAGTCAGCTCAGTTTGCTATGAGCTGATGTAGCAGAGACTGCAGCGTGCCAGATCCCTCTTGTCTCTTTTCCCTGGCACCTGGCAACAAGGGATTTTCTGCCTGTCCACCAGCCAGGTGTCACCAAGTGCTTCATTCTAAGAGTGACCTGTGAGCCACAGTGACATGTACCACTCCCAGGACTATCTTGCTAGAAATCCCTGGTGCATAATTCTCCATAAACCCTCTTCTGCTCACAAACCTGGTCCAGCCATGGGAGGAAGGAGCCTGGGACTGGAAGAAGCTGATGTGCCCACACTGAGCTCCTCCAGGGCAAAGGGCTGTGAATGCCTTGTCTAGCCCAGTACTCAGCACACAGCAGGCACTCAATACATGCTCCTTTTTGGAAAAATGAAAACTGTACATTTATCCTTAATTATGAAGGAATGTGGTGCACAAGGACCATAACCTAGAATCAGAAATATAAAATTACATTGTAGCTGGCATGCTCACACAAATTGTTCTTAATCCCCATATTAAGAAGGCTATTTCAATGCCCAGGTACTTCACATTCTTTCTAGCAACGTAATGAAGTCAACACAAGACAGGATTATCTCCATTTTACAGATGGAGGACAGCAGCTCAATGTGGTCAGCAAATTCACTGAAGCATGGAAGTTCCCTTCACATATTAGATACTTGTAAAGTCTCAGTACAGGATACATTATCAGATATATGTGAAAGTTTAGAGCACTTAAAATTTCTCTACATTTCTTACACTAATAGGTATTCTTTCAGGAATGGATAATTGCATGGACCTAAACAAAGATTCAGGAAAGCTTTCCTACATGACTTGCATCCATAAGTGATTTCCCCAGGTGACTCAACTCCTGTACTCAAAAAAACCTTGAACATGTCCATGCTTTCCTGTAGTGGTTACATTGATATTTGGCTCCATCCTGAATCTTTCAAGGGACTTAAAATGAAACAGAATCCTGGAAAGCTTTCATGCACTGCTTATACCCATAAGCTTTTGCTCCAGTGAATATATTAACAAATGCAAAAAAACCAGAAGGAATTACAGCTTTGACACATAGATTAAAATCAGCATTTTCTATCCAGTGGAAATCTGTACGTGGACTTCAGAAGTACAAAAATCCCGGAAGGCTTTCCCTCATTCCTTTCCTCATTCTTACCATACTCATTCTAGTTTTGGAGTTTCCCTTCAGTGTGAGTAATTTCATGGACCTGATAAGGTCGACAATTCCTGAAGGTTTTTCTGCATTGCCTATGCAAACATAATTTATCTAAACTGAGAATATTTTCCTAGTCTTGAAAATAAAAAGCATGAGAGACTCCTCATAATCCTTACAATTATGGAGATTCATCTAGTCTGAGTTTTTTCAAGCTCCAAAGGAACTGGAAGAGGTGATGTGGAAGAGATTCATGATAGTCATAGGGCAACTCCAGTAGGAGACTTCTCATGGAATCAAAAAGATTTAAACTCTCTGAAGCCTTCCCTACATTGTGTACATTTACAGGGTTTCTCTCTACTGTGAATCCTTCCGTAGATTCAAAATGTATTAGAAAACAGAAGTCCTTCTGATATTCATTATATTTACAAAGTTTCTCTCTAGTGCAAATCCTTTCATGAGCTTTAGAAGAACTGGAATCATTTAAGGAGTTCCCATATTCTTTGCAGTCATACAGTTACTCTGTTATATGAAATCTGTCATGTCTTCTAAAGGACCTATAATATGTGAAAATTTTCCATGTCATTTGTGATCGGAAGATTTCACTCCTGTGTGAATCCTTTCATGGGTACAAAAATGACCCAACTCTACAAAGGCTTTTCCACACCCTTTAAATTCATGGGTAAATGAATTCATTTAATCTTTCCAATTTGATCCTTCATGAACTTCAAACGAACTAAAGTCACTGAAGAAGTTCCCATATTTTTTTTACAATAACTTGGTTTCACTTCAGTGTGAATGTTTTTATGTCTTCCAGTGGTCCTAAAATGTGTGGAAGCTGGTCCATGTTTTTCACAATAATATGGCTTCTCTGCAGTAGGAGTCCTTTCATGTATTAGAAATGAACAGGAACTGAAAAAGTCTTTTCCATGCATCTGCAATTCTTAAGGTCTATCTCTACTGTGCCATGTCATGTATGTCTTGAGTGAGTTTTGAAGAGAATTGATTGAGTTTCCACATTCATTACAATGATATCTGTTCTCTGTCATGTGATTCCTTTCATGCCTTGGCAATCATTCATGGTAACTGAAGGCTTTACCACACTGTTTATAGGTACATGGTTTCACTTCCTATTCCTCATTATCATATGCTTTCTGTTCTGTGTCAGTAACTGTGCACCTCTGAAGAGATGAATGACACAGGGAGAGTATTCCACAAAACTTACACTCATATGGTTTTACTCCAATGAAAATCTTCTTGCTAAGACTTAAATTAGAAATGTGCCAAACATTTTCCAAAATAACAAACCTTTTCACTTCTACAATCTTTCTGCACAAGGCTATTCACAAATTAACCATGTATCCCACTTCATGAGGCAGCTTTCATGTCCCTGCAGTGCCACCTATTCAGGAGTCTGAGGTGAGAAGGTCTTTTGAAGCAAGGGACTTGAGACCAGCTAGGGAAACACAAGACCCCATCTTATATTTGCTTCCCAGTTTTTATATAAAAGTTCCAAATAATTATTTTCCAAATATTCTAAGAAATATCAAGCATGTAAAAGATTCCTGACATCAATCTCTATGAAGTTTCTTCTAGAAGCTATCCAGAAGTGCCCATTCCTCCTGAGTGAAGTCCACAAACACATGCTTCAAGCCACTGAGTCCTTTTCCAGCGTGTCGTGGAGCCCTCACCCATCGATTCCATGGTCAGTGAATATCACAGCTGTACTGTAAGACACACCCAAACTTCCTATGTGTAGAGGGGGAAACATTAGCAAAATCATTTGATCTGACAGTGACCTCCATGAACTGGGAAGAGCATGACTGCACAATCTTAGAAAGCAACAGTCATTTTTCCTATAAACATCCTAAGAAATAAAGTAGCATCCTAAGAAATCTATCCATGACTGAAAGAGAAAGAAGAAAGAATGAGGGAGGCAGAGATAGCAAGTAATACCTAATTTCTTCCTGGTGTGCATAATTTTAGAGACAAGGAGTTCAGTGCTTTGATATTGTGGATGGTTAAGTTTAATTGTGTCAACTAGAGTGACCTGGGAACTGCCTGAGGGATCGGTGGAGCATACTTTTAGTGAGTCTGGGTGGGTCATGATGATGTGACCTTGGGTATTATATCTGGTCACTTGCCCTTTCTCCTCTGTACTGTTCTCATGCTGTGTTTCTTGGCTGTCAAGAAATAAGAAGCTTTGCTCCTCTATGCCCTTCTACCATGATGCTCCTGCCTTGGTGCAAGTCAGCCAGGTACTGAGACCCATGAATCGTGAACTAAATTTAACATCTTCTCTGTGTTGTGAGTGTTGGATATTGTGTGCCAGCAATGGGAAAGCTGACTAATAAAGTATTGCTGTTATTCTTTTTAAAAGCATGGGAATTAAAATGAAGGCTGACGTAGACATCCTTCCACACAAATTTTTGATTATTTTCTAGATAGATCAATGTGGCCAGTTTTACATAAAGTTATTTTGTTTAGAAGTAAATGGAGTAGGTGGGATCCAGCTTGGTAAAATGCAGGGGGCAGTTGGCAGGTGAGAACTGAGTCTGTCTTTGCCAAGAAATCCCAGAGATATTTCCTTGACCTGCAACACAACAGAGTTCAGAGATCATAACTGGATTCGCATTCCCTCAGTAATGGGAAACGTGCACATCAGTATAGAGAAACAACCTGGCTTCCATGAAGTGAATAGCTTTGATATAGATAGTTTTTCCTGCCATGATGCACTCCAGGACACAGAGCCAGAGCTATGGTAAGATGAACCAGGGACTGAAACCTCTGAAACCATGAGCTAAATAAACCTTTCATTCATTTGTTTATTTCAAGTAATCTGTCACAGCAACACAACCTAATATACAGCAGGAGTGAAGGTTTATTTGGGCTCACATGGTCAGGGGACCCTGCAGATTTGGGTAAATAGTGGTACAACATGTGGCAGAGGAGGCCTGTTCACTTCATGGCAACAGGGGAGTGAGAAAAAGAACAGTGGCCAAGATCTCTGTCACTGGGTCCATATGATGCACAAGATCTAATGGTACTTTAAGTGTCACTGGCTGGTGGAGACTGGGTTTGGAGTCTCTGGCATGGTCCAATAGGTGAATCACAGGAAGGCCTTTAGAATTCTGTGGCCGGTCTCTATCATCATCTGCAGACAGTTACTTTCCCTTTGAAAAACAGCTCTATGTCTACCAGTGGGTTGAGTGGAACTTGTACACTTGATTATGGGACACCATGTCCCCAAGCTACCTGTGTTGTCTGTCATGACTTCGATACTATCTCCTACACTGAGTCATATGATTGTACATGCACATCTACAGCCTCCCATTAAATGGAAGTGGTATATATGTAATAAATCCAGAGCAGGTCCAGAGGGTGCAAGTAAATTATGTTAGGAAGTTGCCCAGAGGCCTGTGGCTCTTATGGCTGGTTTATTCCTTCTGCTTCCCAGCATGTACCTTTGGCCTCTGGGGTGGACCATAAGATCAACTGGCAGAGGAAGAGTAGGCTAGGACGTGGTTTACTATGGCTCTGCATATTATGAAGGCATTACCCACTCATGGACAGTTTCAGCATTGCAGCCCCTTCCAGGACATTCCTGAAGGACAGTAGTAAAGGGAAATCATCACAGTGGCCAGACTTCAGGCATTGTACCTGGTAGTATATTTTCCTTTGAAGAAGAAATATCCAGGTTTCTGACTGTGTACTCGTACATGGGCTGTAACCTTTGAACTGGCCAAATATTCAGGAACTTGGTAGGAACATGACTGGAAAATTGGTGACAAAGATGATTGGAAAAGACGTATGTGGATAGATGTCTCCATACGGGCAGAAGATGTACAAATATTTGTTTCCCATGTGAATAATCCCCAAAAGTGGATCAGCAGAAGAGGACTTTAACAGTTAAGGGGATGAAATGACCCATTTTGTGAAGTGGCACACCTCCTTCTTTAGCCATCCCTGTCATTGCCCAGTGGAACTATGAAGAGAGGGACCATGGTGGCAGGTGAGGAGGTTATGCATGGGCTCTGTAAGACCTACGTCCACTCACCAGGGCTGATCTGGCTATAGCCACTGCTGAATGCAACTATTCCAGCAGCAGTAGAGACCAACCTTGAGTCCCCAATATGGCACCATTCCCTGAGTTCATCAACCTGTGACCTGGTGGCAGGTTGAGCATATTGGGCCACTTCCATCATGGAAAAGACTGGGCTCTGTTCTCACTTGTATGGACACCTATTCTGGATAAGCATTTGCCCTCCCAACATATAATGCTTCTGTCAAAATTACCATCTCTGCACTCACAGAATTCCTGGGGTGATTGACTCAAACTATCAAGCAGATATGGGACTACAACTCCACAATGGAGGAAAGGAAGAATATACTTGGAGTTCAGGAGATTCCTTAGGGTACCTCTAAGAATTTCCATACACCATAATTAAAGTCAAGGGGAAACTATAAGAACCTAATCCAGGTAGAACAATAAATGGTCCAGACACATCAGGAATGAAGGTATGTGTCACTCCACCAGGGAAAGGACCAATGGCCTCTAAGGTACTTGCTGAAAGCCGAACCAATACAGAATGGATAATAGAAGGAGGTCTTTCTAAAGACCAGCTATGACCCCTTGGTCAGCTACAAAAAGGATTGTACTATTGCTCTCTTAATATGGGATTTTCTGGATTGTCAAACCTGTTATAATATTCAAGTTATGAAATGTTAAGACTAAGATCACTCAAAGAAAACTTGCCTCCCATTCTGGGCAGGAAAGCAGTGCATTTCTGTTTGTATGTAGGATAGTTCTAACAAGTTATGCAAAATTATAAGCTTGTCCTTGTATCTATAGACTGATCTAAAGAAATATATCCATTGTCAAGTAGCCAAAGGCTGGATTTTGATGGTTGCTGGTTTCATCAACTTGACAACTTGATTAAGACAAGCATATGTAACTCCAGGCCCTAGGGCCTAGAAGATCCACCCTAGGGGAAGCTCTTGTACCACCCTGGGGTGGGGCTGACTCACCCTAGGGGAGCTCTTGGCCTGGATGTTATAAAAGGGAAGCGAGGAAGGACACTGCTGCTGCTGTTCCTTTGGAGGAGCCCCAGTCTTCACCTGGGAGGTCATCTCCTGCCTTGTAGGCCACTCTTCGGCTTCCAGTGAGCATTCCACAGCCTTTCAGTGTACACTCTTAAGTCTTCCTCCGCTGACCAAATACCCTACTGATATGCAGTGCACTGGCACAGGACATTGCAGTTAGCTCCAGACCTTGGACTTAATCCTCAGGTCTCCAGTGAGCGGACAGACCCTCTGCACACTTCCTCATCCATCTCTGCAGGTGGCCACTGTGTCAATCTTGTAAAGTCATATGTGTTTGTATAGCTTGTGTTGTTTCTCTAGTATATTCTGACTGACACAACATAAAAGGAGGGAAGGTTTATTTTGGCTCATATGGGCAGTTGACCCTGTTGTTTCAGGCATATGATGGGTATAACGTGTGTCAGGGGAGGCCTGCTCATTTTATGGCACCTCGGAAGTGAGACAAAGAAGAGTGGCCGAGATCTCAATATCACCTTTGCCGGCATTCCCTGCCGCATCCCCTCAGACCCAACTAGCTAAGCTCTAGCAAGGTGTCATCTCAGAACCTCCTGCAACTCCTGCAGCTGTGAAGTGGGCTGTGCCCTAGGACATCACCTGGGTCCTCCACAAGTGGCAATATGTGAGGCACAAGATAGGCCCACTCTCTTCCTAGCATTTTTACATGCGTATTTTACTCCTCTGTAAAAATGGGGATAGAATACTTAACTCATAGTGTTGGAGGCAGGGTCTGGAATAGACCAGTGTCAATAATCTTGAAGAAGTCTGAATTGGCCATGTCAGAGAGATGATGTTGTCCTCCGTATCCACTGTTATCCTCCTTGATCCATATGTTGCTCTTTGCTGAAATGTGCTACTCGTCCTCTTGAGCATTTAAGGGAATAAAAGCAAACTGAAGTCCTGCTACCAGGCCATTCATGATGCTGTCTCCTGTCTATACTGTTTTTCCAGGTGGTAACAAAAAATAATCCAGATGCAGTGTAAGTGCATTAAGAAGATACAAAGGAAAAGTTGAAAAAAGACGTTTTCCAAATTGACTGATCTGTGATTTTTAAGTCATTTTGAAATACCATGCATGTAACAGCAGTTCAAAAATAGTGCTACTATTACCGAAACCTTTCATATACAGGTATGAAAATAAAGGGCCAGGGATTTAGCTCAGTGGTTCTGGCACCTGCCTTGCAAGCACAAGGTCCCGAGTTTGAGCCCTGGTACCAAAACAAACAAACAAACAAACAAACAAACAAAAACAGGTATGAAAATATCATGTTGTAATCTAATATTTCATAAAATTAACAAACAGCAATATATTAAAATAATAATCATAAATATGGTAATAAAAGCCATGAAGGCATTCAGTGCATTTAGCTGGCGTGGGGTGCAACACATAGTGCTGTTTCTTCTGCATTTGGCATGATTTTGATCCCAGAGAACCTGTTTTTGTTCTAGATTTTTAAACTTTTGCTCAATGCTCAGAGCATGAGGAGATCACTGTCATTCTGTGTGACTGGATTTGGATTGGATCAAATATCCATTTCTCCAAAGAACTTCAAGAAAAGGAAAGCTTGGTTTTCAGAGGATCCCTGAAATGAGATCTATGAAAATAAACCCCCCAGGCACATATGTGCCTTCACTTTTTTCTTTATAGCATATCAGAAAAGTGTAATGTGAATCCCAAAAGAAGGGAATGAAATTAACTGATGACCTTGGGTCCTTAACAAACACATGGGCATATACATGTATGTTTTCCTGTAGCAGAGTCATGTGATGTTTGACTCTATTCAGAAAATACTTATTATGCCAGGCATGCTGATGCATATCTGTCACACCAGCACTAGAGAGGCTGAAGCAGGACAATTGCTATAAATTGGAGACCAGCCTGGGCTACATAGGAAGTTCATGGCCAGGCATATTGTATAATGAAACACTATCTCAAAAAAAAAAATCATAGAAAAGAAAATTAGGTTTAGGTAACATAGCAATGGATGTTAAAAGCATAAGGGAAAATGTGTGTAGGTCATAAGTACATGTTACTTGATTTTCTGTAGACAACTTGAGCATGTACAGATTTTGGGGTCTGAAAGGCCATATAGGAAGTTCCCCTCACATACAGAGGGACTGCTATTTCTTTATGCTACTGCAGATTTCACACTAATCATTTTAATGCCTGAATATTATTCCATTGCAGAGTTGTATGTTGAGTACTTAACACCTTCTTTTCCTCTTAGAGGACAATTGTGTCCTCTAGTTTTTATTTTAAAACTTCATAAAACACCTTATTTTTTATATCCCTAACCTTGTGGATCCCTTCTTAAGCTCTCTTTCCAGTGGCAAGACATTTTTGATACCAAACAAGGTTGAATTACAGGAGCTGGCCCACGGGATGCCTGTCTTCTCTGTCAGGAAGTGAAACTGCTTGATCTCTATTCCTCTCACCCCCAGCTACTTCTGTGTCCTACCTCAAAATCTATCCCCAGACTATGTCAGTGAAGTAAACAGCTCCAAGTTGGATAAGGACCACACTCTTCAGTTAAGAGGCCAGGTGTTGGAGCATAAAAATGCCCTCCCCAGTGAGGGTTTGAGTCAAGCTGAGAGCAGAGGCAGGAATGCTGCCCCACAGGGGCCCTGCGGGCCTCACCAAGGATCATTCCCTCAGGGGGACACAAGACATGGACACTGTGCCAACTCTGGAGAAAGCATGAATGTCATGGGCCCCAGAGCCTCTCCCCAGTCCCTCAGGAATCCCCATCCAGGCTTGTGGGTGAGCCCTGCACAAGGCATTCACCCAGCTTGGCTTGCTTGAAGGCAGGGAAACCAGGAGCCAGGACTGTGTGCTGCCCTCCTGGAAAGAGCCTCCAGCCATGGGAAAGGGAGACTGAAGAGCTTCCTGCTGAGGCAGACGGGTCAGTCCTGAAAGGACAAGCCCAGGGCTTCCCGCTGCCAGACTGGAATCACTCACTGCTGTGGGACGTGGCTGTGGGCAGCTATGGGGATCAGGGGGAGAGGAAGAAATGCTGGTGGAAGCCCCTGCATTTTTAGAGGCTGATACTGCCAGAGAAGATGGAGCAGCCAGAAGTGCTGTGGCCAGTGAGCCAGTGCCATGCTGTATAAGGGGAGAGGCCTGTGATCCTTGGGACCCAAGCTGAGCATTGGCCAGCATGCCCTGGTGTAGCTTAGGAGTTGTTTATCTCCAGCATCTGTTCCTATTCTGGGTTCCTGAGCTGTGCTGCTTCTCAAAGACTTGGAGCCTCACTGCATCAATGGGCCCTCACTGGGGACAGGAGAATGAACATCAGAGTGAGCTGCTGTGCCCCTGTCCATGGAACATGCAGAAACTGAGCACCCTGCTTGCCAACTGTCACAGTCCTCGGAACATCTGGTACAGATGGCATGAGAGTGCTGTCCTGTCCCCACTCCTAGTCCCAAGGAAATATAGTCACTGAGAAACCTGTTCCACTGTATATCCACTGCCTTCTTTTGATAGTCAAACATTGACCCCAATCTAGTAAAGCTAACTCTCCTTTCAAAAGTTCCTACCATGTTCAGGGACACTCACCCAGGGAATTGATAACTACTCACTTGTTGGACACCAGTTGGGTTGAGCAGCTTTCAGGAGGACCGGAAGTGACCAGAAAACAAATGGTTAGTCTTTAGCACGATAGTAAAATGCCTGAACCTTCACTTTTTTACACTGAGACTTTTTAAAATCTCCTGTGTGATTGGGGAGCCTGGGCAAAAGCATTGTGAAAACTTTTTTGCGTTACCTTTGAGCCTTAAGTTCATGAGTTTTGGGAACAGCAAAACCATGTATGGAGTGTGTCATGCCATGAAAAGTCTGATCCTAATTAAAATATAACAACTATTTTGTCTCTGTGTAGCGACTCAGGGTGGTTCTGACATAGCTCCTTGTGGAATTGAGAAGAGTGAAGATGGTCAAAATTGTGGAGAAAACATATAAGCATGAAAGTTACTTTAATTTTGTGCTTTGTAACCTAGGCCCTGAAATTTCACTGACATTGGGGAAAACATTCACCTTTTCACATTGCCTACCTGTTAATTGTAAGCTTAACACTATGTGCTGTAAAGATTCACATGGCATGTTGAATCTTGGTTTTGATTTAAGATGATTTAATTTCTACATAATAAATAAAGGACCATTTTAAAATACATATGAATTTCTCTTTTTTAGGGGAAACTAATCTAGTCAAATAAAAGTGAAAGAAGTGTTTTCCTATGGCAGAGAGTAGTGAAATTTTATACCTCAGAAATCAGATGCATAAATTTGAAGAGAATCTCAGGTGTCTAACAGATGACAGGCCCATTTTCCATGCTGAGTAAGAGCGGCCATTGGTCATTTCCCATTCTGCCCCAGTCTGCCTCTCTGCCTCCCTCCATTATCTTCTGACCTCTCTCAGCAGTACTGACAATTGCTGTTGACCTTGGGTTTAGGTTTCTCAACGTGTCTGAATTTTACTTCCCTCATCTATAAAAGGAGAATCCTTCTTATTTTCCAGTATTGAGAGGAATGCTTGCTAGACCAGCAGATTTCTGGGCCTCACTTTTTAAAAATGCAGATGCAGTAGGTCTGGCAGTGGGTTTGGGTGGGCTGCATACTCTGTAATTCCCTAAACAGCGTTAGAAACTCTAAGGGCCAGCAACAGCTAGTTAATCCTGTGCTGATTATCATTAAACATGATTGCACCCTCACTGCAATATATGCGTGTTGTAAGTAAATGTCCTGGCCTGTACTAGTAAAAAATAAACATTATAGAGCAATATCAGAAAGAGACAATAATTATCTACCAGAGATTTGGTATTTTCTTCCCATATTCCTGGGGGATAAGAAAACTTCTTTAAAAACCATTAGTGTAGAAGTTCAAACAAGCTAGTATAAAATCACTTTGTCAATAAACACAGTGAGGCTAAGATTTTTTAAAACAATACAGCATGCACAAGTGTGTGACCCATGCACTAGAGGATACAAGTATGCTTGAAAATGCACACCCTTAGGCCACTCATCTGCGACTGTGCACACTCACCTGCATGGCCCTGGAGCCTGGCTTTTAGGAGACTTCTGTATCTAGTGCTTTTAGGCATTTTAGAGAAGTTAATATCCAACAGGGGTAAAGGATGACACACAGACCCAAATGTAGTCCAAGAAATTTATTCTTCTCCCTTGTGATTGCTACACCATCCAAAATAAGGGGAAGGAGTCTGTTGAGGGATAGGCTGGTTCAAATGTTTGTTTAGCAGAAAGTCCATAAGCACTTACCCTCAGTCTGTCCTTAGAAGCTTCTGGTCCACAGAGTTGAGTCCATAGATGGCTGAAAACATCTGAGTGCCAAATCTGTGCTCTTTTGGGAGCTGTAATAGTGAGACATGGGCCAAGTCAAGGAAACTTATGGAAGTAGATTATTCTGAGAAGAGGAAGGGAAAGGGGTTGGATGAGAGCCTTTCAGAGCAGAAACACACCATGGCTGGAACTCCTGCCCACAGATGCAAGGCAGCCCTGGAACCTGTCAGCATGGAGCTGGGATCCAGGGCTTCATGATCACTGAGCCTCCATTACTCTTCATAAACCCATTTCTCTGTGAACAGTGCATTGGTCCAGAGTTTTTGTGTTTGTCATTGTTTTTGTCATTCCTATTGTTGGTGGTGCTGCTGTTTTCATTATTGACAGAAACCCAAATCCTGAGAGGAAAAGGGGAAATGTCCTGGAAGTGTTTAAGAATCATAGAAAGGCAGCTGTGCCACAGGCCTCCAAAGTAACCAGAACCTCTGCCTTCCCTCTGCAGTTTCCTTTCTTTCCTCTAGCCAGCTGGCCTCCACCAGGTCCCAGCTGTTGCCACCAGAAAAATAAACCACTTTCTCCACCTGCAGGTTGTGTAAATCCCAACAAGGTGCTGCTTGAAGCCAGATTGCAGTTGGGTAATGTGCTCATCCTGGCTATGTCTACTTTTGGTCAGGGGAGCAGGGCACCCAGGGGTCTTCAAGGACGAAGCAGAGCAGCTTCCAAAAGAAGTTCTGATGGACTCCCCCATTCTCTGGACCACCTGCCTCTTCAGCCTCAGGTCTTCCTTCTACCACTGGCATGTGCCTCTTCACAATAAGGGCCTTCCTTCACTCTGTGGTCAACTATGATGACTTCACATGCAAACTGCCTATGTTCAGAGCAAGAGGCTTAATGGCTCCATTTGATCTCTAGAAAAATCTAATGGCTGGGGCCACTCGGTGTCTACTTTCACCAGCTGTAGAGGGACAGGTGCACAGGCCCATTACCAAGCACTATGGCTGAAACCCAGATTAAAATTTAATTTCCAGAGTACCAATGTTGTGGGTGAGGATGGACCATGAAGAGATAACTAGGAAAGAGTGGCTCCATCCACATAAGTGGATTAGTGCCTTTCTTTAGAGTCGGTTGAGTTGCTTGAGAAATGATTGCTTCTCTTAGGAGTACAATGAGTGTTCTGGGAGTGCAATAGTAACCTGGAGAGCAGATAGTTGGAAAACAAGATCACCCTGGGGTTTTCTCTTCTGCACAAGCTCACTTGGCCCTCTGGCTCATGCTCGTACCATCTGATGTCTCTTGCCACGTTACCATGACACACCATGAAGACTTCCACAATGTGGTTTTCGCACTTCGAACATTTAGCCTCTAAAACCACAGGGCAAAATAAACATCTTTACCTTATAAATCCCTCAACACCAGGTATTTTGTTACAGCAACACATAAGTCACTGAGTATGGCTTCCAATGGAGGTGACTTCCAGAGACTGACGTGGACATTATGGCAGACACTGTAACTTTACATGCAATTTTCCAGGCTTGGAAACCTTTATGAGACAGGTCATTGTGCAGAGGAAGACACTGAGGCTCAGAAAGATTAGGAAGATTCCCCAATATCACAGGAGTGAGTGGCAGCGCTGGGTTTCAAATTCAGAGCAAAGTTTGGGCTGCTCCTCTGAAACAAAATTGCTTCGAATAGTCACATCACTTCCCTGAATGGATTCAAGGGATGGCTCTTCCTCTGAAAGAGAATGCAGTTAGTTTTGCCAGTATCCAAGGCAGCACCCACAGCAGACAGGACACCAGGTAAGAAATTGTGCTTTTGATGATAAAACCAATAGAGATGAACTACCAAGGTCAGAAAAAGGTATTGAAAAGCTCAAACTTGATATTATATCTCATAAAATAGCTAATGATATTGATTCATGCTTATAGGTAAAATTTTGTTCAGTTATTTATTTATTTATCAGCTTTAGAAAAAAACCAAGGATGCTTTCTGCACAGGAGGGCCTGAAAAAAGACAGCATCACCAACAAATAGCCAAGAAACAATCTCCCTGCAGTTTTCAGTTGTGGCCAGTAGATGGCGCAAAATTCCTGTGTGCAAGGTGAGATGACTGGCCCATCTGGACACCTGCTCAACCAGGTGAACAAGGACACATCTGGGCAGCTGATGTTGCTGTACAAGAGGCCCCAGGTGTCCTTTCATGTGCTTGTAGACACAGTGAGGGACGCACTGGGAGGTATGATAAGAGAATGGGAAATGTGGAAAGGAGAAAATACTTGGATAAATAACCACGTGTTCCACCAAAAACAAAAGTCAGAGGATGCAAGAACTGCCATCTTGGACCCCATGTGCAAGACATCATTTGGATCACAAACAAACACTCAGTAGCAAGCACAAAACTGTATTATCCCACTCCAATCCCCCAGCATTCAGCTGTATGGGCTGGAAAGCCTCCCTGTACTGGCTTAGAGAGGAGCATTATGGCTAAGTGGCCAGACCTGGGATGAGAGTATGGGAGCAGACCAATCAAGGCCAGGGGCAGACACCCTGGCAGAGTCACCCCCGAGCTGCCAGTGTGCCAATGTCAGGAGTTGGCAGAACCAATACCCTAGGCCTGTATGGACAGTGAGCCCATGTTATTTGCTATTTTCCCGAATGGCCCCTGACCCCCCAAAGAGCTGAGCAGATGACAGCTAGTGACTCACCACCACCTATTCTGCATTGGTCAAACTGGCTAACCCCTTTCAACAAACACATGGTGAACTTCAGTCATTTCTGAAGCCATGTCCGGTGCTTATGTTCTGGATCATGGGGCAGCAATCATGTCAGTTTTTCCAGTTACTCACACACACACACACACACACACACACACACACACACACACACTTCCAAATCAAAATTCAAGGGGACACTACAAAGAGTGACATTTGCTTATATCTACATTTAAAACAGGACATGAAAGTTATATTGCAGACAGTGAGAAATGATTGTTTTACAAAGCGTTCACAGAGCTTCACTGAAGAGGATAGGAATAAAGAGAGCAGTAATCAGTCACGTTAGCACAGTTCTCACTGGATACCTGAACATTAAACACAAAGACGTGTTTACCTGACCTACACCCTTAGTCCTAACTATATTTCTCCAGGCAGTACACGTTCAGACTCTAGATAGGCTAGGTATGTTAATACTTTTCTTATTGCTGAGATAAGATGCACACACAACAGAAAGGATGAGCTTATTTTAGCTCATCATTTAAGTCCACAGGGCTGTCTCCAAGGCAAGAACAACAGAGACTCGGGGCAAAGTGAAGTAAAATGGGCTCAAGAAATGGTGGACAGGAAGCTGAGAGAGAGACAGAGAGACAAAGAAAGACAGACAGAGAGAGACATTGGCAAAGAAGAGTCCAGGACAAGAATACAGTCATTCACATCATGCTCCCAGTAACCTACCTCTTCGCCTCTTAAAGGCAAATCAATTACAGAACTCATCATAGGATGAAGCAATTGAGGACAGCACTCTATGATCCAATCACCTTAAACACACATGACACTTCTGGGGGACATTTTAGAGCTAAAATATAACATTAGACATGCATACACCATAGAAATATGGTAGGCAGTGAATCCAGGTTTTCTTACCATATGTTGTGGCTTCTGTCTAGATGTCTCCCAAAGCCTTGTGCTTTTTCAGAGGTGACTGAATCTAGAGTGTGTGATTGATTCGTGGTTGTGCTAGGCTAGAGAGTACTAGGAGTAAGTGTGTGAGTGCTACCCACCCTAAGTAGTCTGAGTATGATAAAATGAGCAGGAAGATGCTGTTAAGGTCCCTAGTGTTTGCTACCATCTGTCCACTGGGAACTGTTGCCACTCTGCAACCCGTCCTGGGAGCCATGAATGAATCCTGTGGTACCAGGCTGCCTGGCTTTGACTCTAAGCTCATCACTTTTTGCTGGTAACTCTAAACATTTGACTCTGTACTTAAGACATTCACCTCTGAAATGACGCACTGACACCCATCTATTGCTGTCCTATGATTAAGTTAGCACATGGAATGGCCTGTCAAGCTATGCCAGGTGCAGAGGACCCCAAAAGCTGCATCATAATTACTTTCTTTCTTGGATCATGGGCATTCCTATAATGCTCTCTGCTTTCCATAATAAAAGTTTTTATTTTTAATTGCATAATTTCAGCAAGCTGGATGCTCAGAGTAGACCCTTTCTAGGACCAGTGTGTACACTGTGGATAACGACAGCACAACAGTCTGAATACCCTCTATAGGGCATCACCTGTATCCCAGGCACACCATTGGCATTGCCTTAAATCAATGTATTAATAATTTTATTTCAAATCCAGGAGAATAAGGGTTAAGGGCATTTAAGTACAATTTCCAAATAGTGAAGCTCTCCAATCCTCTTTTACATAATCCTGCGGGATGACAGTGTGCTTTGTAGACAATATCAAATGGTAAACAAGTTATATGTGGTTGAGGGTACAGATGATTACCTCAGATTCCCATTGTCAAAGGCAGACAGAATTTGGGCCACAAAGCCAGGTGAGGAAACCAAATTCCTCCCAACTTTCACAATTTTGGCCATGGTCTAATCCAGGGGAAATGTGACAAGAGGATCGATCACCTTTCAGTTCCTGCCAGATTGTGCCCGGTTCGGACACAAACAACCTGCTCCGTCGCTCAACACCCTACCTGCCCAGATAATGACCCCATCTTCACACACTGTTTATCACCCACACTTTCCTGGCAGCTCACCTGCCTGGGCTTCCTCACTTTGGACTTGAATAGACACTTCTCTTTCCAGACAAGCCCTCCCTGACTTTAATAGGGATGATTTTCTAATTTACCACGGTCATTCAGGAGTCCAAATCTAGCACCTAAGGTACTTCTTTCTCTTCTCCATAGAACTTCCTGTGATGACAGAAGTAATCTGTATCCAAAGGGCCAATTTGTATCCTGGCCTATTGTGGCTGCTGAATTCTTGGATGTGACTAGTGTAAGTACTTTTACAGGCCCAGGCAAGTTGGAAATATAGAGATGTGCCACATTCTGAATTAAATTGAGTCCTTTATTATGGTCATAAGCCAGCAATGGAGAAGGGATCATGCCAGAAATGCTTTGGACAAAGAAAGGCAGTTTGCAGGGGTCCCTTTAAGGGTTCTTTTTTTTTCATTAAGTTTATTGGTACATTTTAGGTATAGAGTAGAGTTACACGCGTCATTGGGAACTTGTACCTTTTCATGGTGTGTCTTGGATCTTATTTTTTCCCAACTCCCCAGCCCTCACTTCAACCCCTCAACCATTCTTATTTATAGACTTTGTTTCCATTTTTTCATTTTCTCATATTCTTTCCTTTCCCCAACCTTTCCCACTTTCGCTTCCATTTTAGACTGTTTCTTATCATTTCACATTGTCATTATTGTAATTGCTTCAAAATATTTGCTGGAAAGATTAATACTGTTAAGGAAGGTATTTCAGGAAAAAGTTTCTATTGAGGTTATTTTCTTTGATGTACCACATGGAAGATAACTGGTTTCCAATTCAAAGAATAAAGTATTGGTTCATTTGCTCCAGCCTTTTGCAAATCACACTCTACTCACAATGATGACAACAATAATTGTGATTTAGACTGAAAGATTTTTGTATATCCTTTTATTGGTACATTTTAGGTGTACAATATAATGACATTCATCATTGGAAATTTGCACCTTTACATACTCTCTTGCTTCTGATTTTTTCCCCCTTCCCCTGCCCTCCCTTCAACCTCTCCACCCCTCCCTGTTTACAAAGACTTGTTTCCATTTTTTCATTTTCTCATGTTAATTCTATTTCCTTCTTTCCTTTCCCCTACCCCTCCCACTTCTCCTTCCCCTTTGCCCCTTTTCTTCCTATTTCACATTATCTATTATACCTTTTAGTCCTTATTTATACTTTCAGTTTCTCACACTAGAGAAACTATTCAGTATTTACACATTTATTGCTAAATGGATGCACATTGAGGCGATACTCTTAAGTGAAATAAACAGAACACACATGTGTAAATACTGAAAGATTTTTTTAATGAAAATTTAATAAGCTGCAAATATTTATCAATTTATTATTTCATTTTTTAATATTCTGGTTTTTATGTCACTTTTTTTCTTTTGCTTGGTAACAAGACCCAGGCACTTCCTGCCTGTGGTTTCTAGCTCACTCCAGACCCCACCATTGCATACTGCTGTAGCATCTGTGCCCTCTAGGCTCATGGTCATGACACCCAATCCCCTGAAGGCACTGAGTCAGTGGCCTCTGTGTGAGTGCAAACGTGTGACCACTCAGCCCCCTCAGCCTTCCAGAAACGCTTTCCCATTCCCTGTGCAGGGTCATTCCCATGTGGCACAGACTGGCACAGGCTCTCAGCACCTCTGCCCACCGTGCACCACCACACCCCACAGCTGCCAAACTACAGCTCACCTTGTACTCTGTGCCACTCGGATCTCTCTTCAGCGGTGTCACAGGCACCTCCCCCTTGTCACTTTCAGTCCCTCTTCCAGACATCCAACTTCTCTATTTCTTGTGGTTTGACTTGTGTTTCACTTTTGTGACTAAATCTGAGGAGGCAAAAGAGGCGGTCTGGGCTGGGTGACATTGATGAATCAGTTCTACACACTGCTACCCATGTTGCACACCAGCAATAACAGAGACACACCTCAAAGGGGACTGTTTTTCTTTTTTCTATTCTTCTCTCTCACTTCTATTTTCCTCGTCTTCATTCCTCTCCTATCTTGTTCCTGGTTTTGAACTGTTATGCTGTTTTTCTTTTCTTGAATGTTCTTATTTTCATAGAGTATGAATACAGTGTTTAGTTTAGTTTTGCTTAGTTTCTTCTGTGCTTGTCTGTGTTCCTTCCTTGTCCCTTTTACTCCAGTCTTCACAATTTTCTCAGAGTTTGTATGCTCTTCCTGTGTCCTCTAGCTCTGTTTCTAAACTCTCCTTCTCCTCCTGTCTCTCTAACTCCCCCAATTCCTTCTAAGTCTTCTTTCCCTGGGGTAAAACCCCTATACTGAAGGACTCAGTTACTATAAACATACCTCTGGTTGGTCCTTGATTGCAATATGTAACCATGAGTCCAGTTTACATGGACAAATGTGTAAGAGTAATTGCTACCACAATTTGTCATTTTCCAAACTGTGTTAGATTCTATTGTTGATGCTGACTGTATTACTCTGGCCAATGTGGTGGGATTGCTGTAGTTAGTTGTCCTTCCTGGTATAACAAGACTGAGATTGCTTAAGAGCCATTACACGCTCACAACACAAAAGCCAACTATAAGTGCAAGACAATCCGAGAAGTAGTTATTCCCTAAATACTAGAAATAAAGTTATTTGCAGTAAGTACAAGAGCTGTTTTTCTGGGAGCTATTCTACTTAATTTGGGGGACAAATCATTTCAAATTTAAATTGTGATTAGGTCAGTCTGAGGCCTAGTCTTCTCTCCCGCAATGGGACTATGGCATGGGGAAACATAATTCCATTGTGCCTCAGGTCACAGCTGAGGCCTCAGTAGATCCATGACTCTCTGAAGCTCAAAGGCAAAATTCCATCTGCTGAAGACATCCTGGTTCTCTGTTAACAAACAGTAATAAAAAAAGAGAACAGTTTGCATCTGGGGTGGGACAAATTCCTTATCAGTTTAACTTATCCCACATACTGATGTAAGGACAAGGACCTTTTGCTCACTTCACTATTCTAATCAATTGAAGCTCCTCAATGACCTGATTTCCTCATCAGCACAAGATCCTCATTGTCATAGGATTACCACCACCCTGCCAGTCCTCTGATACTTCCTCCTATTATAAGATGCTCCTCAATTTAGCATTATGAGGGCCCCCAGAGTCATTGATACTCTCTCTGAACCCAATAAATTGTGTCAAGCTCACAGTGTTTTTCTCTTTGCCGGCTCTGAGGCACTGACCTGCTGGCCCCCCATACACTTTGAAATTATGCAAGTCACTATTGTCTTTTTTCTTTAGCTCTCATCATCTCTCTTTCTAGGCAATGGAAGGATTGATTGACCTCCAAGAGTGATCTGATAGCTTTGCTTCTCCACCTAACAAGAATAGTGAGTGAGTCAAAGAGTACTTATCTATACAGTCCATAACAAACTCAGCCAAATGTTAGGACAGCAGTGGAAAACATATTCAACAGGAGGGACATTTCTCCCCAGCAAGTCTCTCTGGGCCCTTCCCATCCCTCCCACTCCTTGTGACTTTAACACATCACAGGCTACACTGGTCGTTTTACATTGTATGAAAGTGCATTAGAAACAGATATTCAAATATTAAACAGCCTCAGCATTGTGCTTTCTAATAATGTCATGGGTCTTAACAATAGTTTCTTTAAACACAGAAGACTGGAGAAAAATATAACTGATTAACAAACTAGACAGTCGTAACCTAATGAGGCAGTAGTAAACAACCTCACAAAAATTCTGTCAGATAGTTTTAGATTAGTGCATACATGGGTGCGTGTGCACATACACATGCACGCACACATACACAACAGAAATGTGTTCACTCAGTACCAGCTTGTAGTAGGGTTGGGGGTTTGTTTTTGTGTGTTTCTTAAAGATCAACTTTTCCTTAAAGATTAAGAAGAAATATTAAAGAATTGAAGGAAGACATTTTCATTTTAAAAATTAGATAATTTTCTAGACTATTATAATCAAATTTTTACAGTCTTTCAATGGTATTTCTTTTTAGTTCTGCTCTAAATGTCCTTTAAAATGATGTGAAATAAAATTCTTTTCCTTGGTCCTAAATGAAATGACCAACTAAGAGGATGCAAATGAGCAGGGAACTATTGGATACACAGACCTATTCTGTTCAACTGAAAGACCCTTGAGCAATTCCTGCTGAAATACCAAAACCCTATGTAGTGGGTAAGACCGTTATTCTCACCGTAGGGATGGAGAAACTGAGGCACAGAGCCTCTGTAACATTTGTAAGCAGTAGTGCAAGGATTCAGAGGAGGTGGCTGCAACAAATCAGGTTCCTTTGGCCAGAGTTTTGTCGGTAGTAAAAGAAGGTACCTTGGAAACAGCTTTTTTTCAGTGCTTCCCCTGTCCCCAGCCTGGCCCTCTCCAAAGGGGCCTTAGGAATGAGCTTCCTGCAAGAGCCTCAGAACTCTAACTGCAGGAATTGTGATCATGCTTCATGTCAGGTTAATGTGTTCCACAAATTTCAAGATGTTCTTTCACAGGGAAATGGTACTTAAGGACTGAGAAGCCCAGGACCCAGTGGAAGTAAACTGAAGCAAGCAGTCAGCTCAGTTTGTTATGGAGCTGATGTGGCAGAGATTGCAGAATGTCAGATCCCACTTGTTTCTCCTCCCTGGCACCTGGCAACATGGTAGTTCTTGACTGCTTACCAGTCAGATGTGACAAAGTGCTGCATTCTAAGAGTGGATTGTGTGCCACAGTGACATGTGCCACTCCTAGGACTATCTCAGTAGAAACCTCTGATGCATAATTCTCCAGCAACCCTCCTTTGAACACAAACCTAATCCAGCCATGGGAAGAAGGAGCCTGAGTCTGGAAAAAGGTGATGACCGAGCCACACCCTGTTCCTTGATGCTGTGCTTACATTGGCATAACAGAAACAAAAGGTTTAGGCTTTGTATAGCTGTGGTTCAGAGTTCAGAGTTCAGAATCCTTTCCCTTAATTAATAAAACTTCTCATCTAGCAATAGCTACCTTTTGGGAGTCTCGCATTACTGAAAATGTCCAGATCAGAAATCATCCAAAAGCTCACAGGTCTAATCTGACCAATGCTTAGGAGCACATACTCCACATTTAACCCCTAGCAACCCATGCAAACCAGGAGAATTCTAAAGGACCTCACCTGCCTACAGACAGGACGGTGATTTCCCCTTGGTGTCATGGTGGTCAAGTCTCTCTGGATTTGTTGGTGGGTTTTATGAAGTACAGGCGCTTGTGCCTGCCCGGCAGACGTACATCTCATGCCACAGATCCAGACACAGTGTCCAGATGGTGGCCACAGATGTGCTTCCCTGAGGGTGGCCCCTGGTAACAAGGGCCCTCGACACATAGGGCTTCTGAGGGTGGCATAGGTCAGAGAGCTATGGTGGCTAGCAATGTCAAAGGAAATTTCATGAAATTTCATGAAAGAAATCCCAGCCAAAGTATTCTTTCCCTGTCATGTAAGAAGTATAATTCAAGTGGAATTAAAAAAAAAATTGTACAAATGGACTGTGGAGACTAATCTCAGACACAGGAACTGAGCTCTCAGGAAAACACACTGACAGCTCATTTCAGATAATCATAATGTGATTTATCATATTGAGAACTCAATGAATTAGCTACAAATAAACCATCACTTCTAATGATGACACAGTGGTTGACTTTGAAGTATGAGTTTTCTTTTCAAAACATGCATTTCCCTTCTCATGCAGTCATACTAGTTGCTCACACACAGCTCAGCATCTTCCTAGAGCTCTCAGCAGAATGATTCTCTGAACATTTATGCCCTGAGAGACTGAAAAACTGAAATTTCAATGGAATTATCAGAGGATTTCTAATTATAAGACTATTCAATCCAATGGGACTGTTGCATCAAAGGAAGAAAGCTTCAGGTCTTGTTATCAGCAGTGATGCTCAAAACAGATGCTGATGGTGTGGATATTAATAATGAAAAATTAAGATTTAGAATTCCAAGAAGTTTATGTTAAGGCAATTAGTCTTTATAAAACCTCATGACGTAACCATTAATAATTTTCGTACTTAAAATGGAACAGTGGTTTGGGCGTGGTGGCACACACCTGTAATCCCAAAAGCTGGGAAGCTAAAATCAGAGAATGGTCATAAGTTTGAGGCCAGCCTATTCTAAGTAGTGAGTTTACAAGCAGTGTGAACCACATAGTGAGACTCTAGCTCAGAAAGAAAAAGAAGAGGATTGTGGGGGAGGATATAGCTCAGTGGTAAAGGGCATGTTTAGCATTTGCAGGCACTGGCTATCATCCCCAGGACCACAAAGAGTAGAAATAAAACTGAGGCCACTCAAGCTTGGAGAAGCTAAGTAACGTGCAAAGAAGTGTGGATCAGAGATCCAAACCTAGAAAGTTGAATTGCAGGAACCACAGTGTCACTGAAAAACCTACATGGTGCTTCAGAAACATTGGAGACCACTTCTGTTCGTGTGTAAGAAATTTGGCCAGATCAGCTAAAATATAACATGCAGGTGTATGTAGGCCAGATTTGGCTCCTTTTAAATGCACATATCCAGGCTCCAGCCATTAGAAGAGGAAGGATTACAACAGGACAGGGTGAGACTGAGCAGGATTCAGCCTCTTTAGCATTACAGAGCCAGGAGCAGGAGACACAGAAAGAGACGGAAATGCACGGAAGGCACACAAAGGCTTAGGGTTGTTGACACCTACCAAACCCATTCTTGTTTTAAAGAGGTTCAGCCCACAAATAAGGGGACAGGATCCATGTCCAGCAAATCAAGTTTCATGGTGCACTCCAGGGATATTTTCTAAGTTTTTAAAAAGCCATAGCAAGAACCTATGTGAAATTGTCACCATTGGAAAGCTGCATTCATGCTTTACTGATAAGAATCAGCCTCTGGTGCATCAAAGACCTGACACATGAGACACAGAAAGGACCTCAAAGCCCAGAGAAGGCCAGCGACGGCGCACACCAGCTTTGGGTTGTTGACACCTGGCCAACTCATTCCTGTTTGAAAGAGGTAGAGTCCACGAGTGAGGGTACAGGATACACGATCAGCAAATCAAGTTTCCTGGTATAATCTAGGGATTTTTTTCAAAGTTTTTAAAAAACCATACCAGGACCGTCCAAGAGGGAACAATGTGAACTTGTCACTATATGATAGAAAGCTGCATTCATGCTTTCAACTACATTCATCCCAAGAGCATTATCAAGTACTACCTGCGTGTAAAACCTGATGACACCTGCCACAGAATCCCCAAAGATGACCAAGACAAAACAAGAAGCTGATATGGTCGTAAACCTAGGTATCTGAAGTGTGGGAGCAGTCTATGTCCATCTGTGAAGCACGTCACCAGAGTTTCCCAAGCTCACCTCTCTGCACTCAAAGGTCATCTCATCCCTCCAGGGTGGCACACACATTAATATTCAACCTGTGCAATGTGCGTACCCATCCATGATTCAGTAAAAGATCCAACCTCTTGCCATGGCTCTCAGTACCAGTTGGCCCTCTTGCCTTTCATGCTGCTGCCATTGCACATTTTCTGGCCACCCCAGGTCAAACACTGAGCCCTACATTTGTGTGCCCCATCCCCTTTTGCCCTGGACTTCATTCTTTCTATAAGCAGCTATGTCTCTGGAATACCTGCTTTAGGTGCTTTCTCTTCCCTAAGTCACTCTGACTTTTGTTGGCCCCACAGGGCTCCTAGATTCCTTGAAGTATGCCGCTCCTGCATCAGGTTCAGGCTCCATCTCCTGTAATGCCTTACATGCCCACCTCAGTGCCCACACTGAGCTTCTCCAGGGCAAAGTGCTGTGAATGCCATGTCTAGCACAGTACTCAGCACACAGCAGGCATTCAATACATGCTTCTTTTTGGAAAAATAAGAAGTATACATTTATCTTTATCTATGAAGGTCTATGGTGCTCAGGGATCATAACCTAGAATCAAAAATATAAAATTACATGTAGCATGTGTGCCCACACAAATTGTTTATAATCCCCATATTAAGAAGTCTATTTCAATGCCCAGGTACTTCATGTTCTTTCTAGCACTGTAATGAAGTCAACACAAGACAGGGTTATCTCCATTTTATAGATGTTGAACTGGAGCTCAGCATGGACAGCCAACTCACCCAACCATGGAAGTTGTCTTCACATACTAGAGACGTAAAGTCTCACTACAGGATGGAGTAGCAGACATATTTGAAAGATTAGAGCAATTAAAGGCTCTCTACATTTTTTTTACACTAGGTATTCTTTTAGGAATGGATCATTTCATGGACCTTAACAAAGATTCAGGAAAAGTCTCCTGTATTTCTTGCATCCATAAGAATTTTTCTCAGGTGACTCATCTCCTATACTCAAAAGAAACTGGAATGTGTCCATGCTTTCCTATATTCATTACATTGATATTTGGCTCCATCCTGAAACTTTACATGGACTTAAACTGAAACAGAATCCTTGAAAACTCTCACACGTTGCTCACACCCATTATCATTTACTCTAGTGAATATATTAATAACGGGGCAAAAAATGAGCCAAGGCTTTGACACATAGACTACAATCATTGTTTTCTGTCCAGTGGAAATCCATACATGGACTTCAGAAGAACAAAAATCCCTGAAGCCTTTCCCTCATTCCTTTCCACATTCTTACCATACTGATTCTATTTTTGGAGTTTCCCTACTTGTGAGTAATTTTATGAACTTCATAAGGTCCACAATTCACAAGGTGCAAAGGAACTGGGAGAGATGAAGGGGAACATATTCAGGATACTCATAGACTAACTCCAGCGTGAGTCTTTTGGTGTACTCAAATAGAATTAAAATCCCTGAAGACTTTCCCACATTGTTTACATTTTCAGGGTTTCTCACTGATGTAAATGCTTCCATGGATCCAGAAAGCTCTAGAAATCCTGAAGGCTTTCTGACATTCATTATATTGATAGAGTTTCTCTGTTGTGCAAATCCTTTCATGAACTTTAAAAGAACTAGAGTTATTTAAAGAATTCCCATACTCTTTACATTCATACAGTTTCTCTCACATGTGAATCCTGTCATATCTTCTAATGGGCCTATAATATGTGAAAATTTCTCCGTGCCATTTGGAATCATAGGGTTTCTCTCCTGTATGAATGCTTTTATGGGTTTTAAAATGTTCAAACTCTATAAAGGTTTTCCACACCCTTTAAATCCATGGGTAAATGAATTCATTTAATCTTTGCAATGAGATCCTTCATGAACTTCCAAAGAATGAGGATCACTGAAGAATTTCCAATATTTTCACAATGCCATCTTTTCTTTTCAATATAAAGTCTTTTATGTCTTCTAATGGTACTAAAATGTGTGGAAGCTGGTCCATGTTTTTCACAATAATATGGCTTCTCTGCAGTGTAAGTCCTTTCATGTATTAGAAATGAACAGAAACTGAAAAAGTCTTTTCCATGCATCTGAGATTCACAAGGTCTATCTCTAGCATGCAATGTCATGTATGCCTTGAGTGACTTTTTAAGAGAATTGACTGATTTTTCACATTCATTGCAATGGTACATTTTTTCTGACATCTGATTCTTTTCATGTCTTGGCATGCATTCAACATACCTGAAGGCTTTACCACATCGCTTATACGTATATGATATTACTTCCTATTCCCATTTATAATATGGTTTCTGTCCTGTGTCAATAACTATGCAGCTGTAAAGAGATGAGTGACACATGGAGAGTATTCCACAAAACTTACACTCGTGGTTTTACTCCAATGAGAATCCTCTTGCTAAGACTTAAATTAGAAATGTGCCAAAAAATTTTCAGGAATAACATACCTCTTTAATTTTACAAGCTTTCTGGATAATGCTATTCACAAATTAACCATGTATCCCACATCATGAGGCAGCCTTCATGTGCCTGCAGTTCCATCTACTTGGAAGGCTGAATTGAGAAGGTCACTTGAAGCGAGGAACTACAGACCTTCTAGGGAAGCACAGGACACCATCTTACATTTGCTTCCCAGTTTTTATATCAAACTTCTGAATAATTGTCTTCCAAATTTTTCTAAAATTTATCAAGACCATAATGATTTTCTGACATCAATCTCCAAGAAGTTTCTTCTGGGAGCCATCCAGCAATGTCTATTCCTCCTGAGTGCAGTCTATGAACATATGCTCCAAGGCCACTGAGTTCTTTTCCAGTTTCCAGGGTGCTGTGGAGGCCTCACCATTGATTCCATGGTCAGTGAATGTCACAGCTGCACTCTGAGAGCCATCCAAAGTTCTTATGAGAGAGACACATTAGCAAAATCATTTGATCAGATGGTGACCTCCATCTACTGGGACAAGCAGTGAACCACGATCTTGGAAATCAACAATCGTTTTTCCTGTAAGCAAAGGCTTATAAAGTAGCATCCTAAGAAATCTATCCATGACTGAAAAAAAAAGAAAAGAGAATGAGAGAGGCAGAGATAGCAAGTAATATGTGATATCTTCTGGTGTGTATAACTTTAGAGACAAAGAGACGGGTGCTTTGATAATGTGGATGGTTATGTTTAATTGTGGAAACTAGAGTGACTTGGGAACTGCCTGAGTGATCAGTGAAGCACACTTTGAGTGTGTCTAGGTGGGTCATGAAGGTGTGACCTGGGGCATTATATCTGGTCACTTGCCCTTTCCTCTCTGGTACTGTTCTCATGCTGTGTTTCTTGGCCACCAAGAAATAAACAGCTTTGCTCCTCTGTGCCCATCCACCGTGATGTACCTGCCTTGGTGCAAGTCAGCCTTGTATTGTGTCCCCTGAATCAAGAACTAAATTTAACCTCTTCTCTGTGTTGTGTGTTGGATATTGTGTGCCAGTAATAGGAAAGCTGACTAACAAAGTATTGCTGCTAATCTTTTTTTAAAACATGAGATTTCAAAATGAAGGCTGACATGGACATCCTTCCACACAATTTTTTTATGATTTTCTAGATAGATCAATGTGGCCAGTTATACAGAAAGAGGTTTTGTTTAGAGGTACATGGGGTGGATGCCATCCAGCTTGGTAAAATGCAGGGGACAGTGTGCAGAGGACAACTGAGCCTGTCTTTGCCAAGAAATCCCAGAGAAATTTCTTTGACCTGCATGACAACAGAGTTCAGGGATCATAACTGGATTTGCATTCCCTCAGTAATGGGAAACATGCCCATCAGTACAGAGAAACACCCTGGCTGCCATGAAGTGAATAGCTTTGATCCAGATAGTTTTTCCTGCCACGATGTATTCCAGGACACAGGGCCAGAGCTATGATAAGAGGAACCAGGGACCAAAACCTCTGAAACGATGAGCTGAATAACCTTTCATTCATTTATTTCAAGTAATCTGTCACAGCAACACAACCTAATATACAGCAGGAGTGAAGGTTTATTTGACCTCACATGGTTGGGTGGCCCTGTAGATTTGGTTGCATGGTGGTATAACAAGAGGCAGAGGAGGCCTGTTCACTTCCTGGCAATAGGGAAGTGAGAAAAAGAACAGTGGCCAAGATCTCTGTTACTGGGTCCATATGATGCACAAGATCTAATGGTACTTAAAGTGTCATTGGCTGATGGAGACTGGGTTTGGAGTCTCTGGCATGGTCCAATAGGTGAATCACAGAAAGGCCTTTAGAATTCTGTAACCCATCTCTACCATCATCTGCAGACAATTACTTTCCCTTTGAAAAACAGCTCTAGGTCTACTAGTGGGTTGAGTGGAACTTAAACACTTGACCATGGGACACCATGTCACCATGCTACCTGAGTTGCCTATCATGAGCTGGGTACTATCTCCTACCCTGAATCATATGGTTGGACATGCACATCAACAGCCTCCCATGAAATGGAAGATATATATGTGATAAAGCCAGAGCAGGTCCAGGGGGGACAAGTAAATTACGTGAGGAAGTTGCCCAGATGCCTATGGCTCCTATGCCAGGTCTATTGCCTTCTGCTTCCCACGATGTACCTATGACCTGATGGTGTGGACCTTAGGATCAGCTGTCAGACTAAGAATAGGTTTGGACCTGGTTTACAATGGCTCTGCCTGTCATACAGGCGCTACCCATGTGGACAGCTGGAGCATTACAGCCCCTTCCAGGACATCTCTGAAGGACATTGGTGAAGGGAAATCATCACAGTGGCCAGACTTCAGGCATTGTACCTTGTAGAATACTTTCCTTTGAAGGAGAACTGTCCAGGTGTGTGACTGTGTACTGATAATGGGCTGTAATCAGTGATCTGGCCAGATAGTCTGGATCTTGGTAGGAACATAAATGGAAAATTGGTAACAAAGATGATTTGTAAAGAGTTATGTGGCTAGATGTCTCCATATGGGCAGAATATGTACAAATATGTGTTTCCCATGTGAACAATTCCCAAAATGGGACCTCAACAGAAGAGAACTTTAACAATCAAGAGGACTGAGATGACCCATTTTGTGAAGTGGCACACCTCCTTCTTTAGCCACCCCTGTCATTGCCCAGTGAGAGCATGAAGAGAGGGCCCAAGGTGGCAGGTGTGCAGGTTATGTGTGGGCTCAGCAAGACCAACTTCCACTCACCAATGCTGATCTGGCTATAGCCACTGTTGAATACACACTATTCCAGCAGCAGAGACAAACACTGATTCTCCAGTATGGCATCATTCCCTGAGTTCATCAACCTGTGACCTGCTGGCACGTTGAGTATATTGGATAACTACCATCATGGAAAGGACTGGGTTTTGTTTTCACTTGTATGGACACCTATTCTGGATAAGCAGTTGTCCTCCCTTCCACCACATAATTTTTCAGCCAAAACTACCATCCCTAAACTCACAGAATTCCTGGGGTGATTGACACACACTATTAAGCAGAAATGGGACTACAATCCATAATGAAGGAAGGGAAGAATATACTTGGAGTGCTGGAGATCCCTTAGGGTGCCTCTTGTTATTACCTGCCCCATTATTAAAGTCAAGGGGAAACTACAAGAACCTAATCCAGGTAGAATGATAAATGGTGCATACCCATCAGGAATGAAGGTATGTCACTCCACCAGGAAAAGGACCAATGCCTGCTGAGGTAATTGTTGAAGGCCAAGCCAATATAGAACAGATAATAGAAGGAGGTCTTTCTAAATACCAGCTATGACCCCCTGATCAGCCACAGAAAGGAGGATTGTCATTGTCACTCTTAATACTTGTTTTTCAGGTTTGTCAAACCTATGTTATAATGTTTAAGTTATGAAATACTAAAGAGTAACACCCCTCAAAGCAAACTTGCCTTCTATTCTGGACAGGGAATCAGTGTATTTCTGTTTGTATCCAGGATAGTTCTAATATGTTAGGCAAAATTATAAGCTTGTCCTTGTTATCTGTTAACTGACTTAAGGAAATGTATCTGCTTGCCCAGTAGCCAAAGGGTGGATTTTGATGGTTGCTGGTTTTTGTCAACTTGACAGCTTGAGTAAGACAAGCATCTCCAACTCCAGGCCCTAGGGCCTAGAAGATACCCCTTAGGGGAAGCTCTTGTACCACCCTGGGTGGGGCTGACTCACCCTAGGGAAGCTCTTGGCCTGGATGTTATAAAAGGGAAGTGAGGAAGGACACTGCTGCTGCTGTTCCTTTGGAGGAGCCCCAGTTTTAACCTTGGAGGTCATCTCCTGCCTTGTAGGCCACTCTTCAGCTTCCAGTGAGGATCCTTCAGCCTTCCTGTGTAGACTCTTGAGTCTTCCACCGCTGACTAATCTCCCTCTAGATACCCAGTGCACTGCAGTGGATACTGCAGTGAGCTCCAGACCTTGGACTAAATCCTCCAGTCTCCAGTGTGCAGACAGACCCTCTGCACTCTTCCTCATCCGACTCTGTGGGTGGCCACTGTAAGTCAGTCTTGGAAAGTCATATGTATTTCTATAGCTTGTGTTATAACTGTTTCTCTACTGAATTCTGACTGATGCTACACAGAAGGAGGGAAGGTTTCTTTGGGCTCATAAGGTCAGTTGACCCTATTGTTTCGGGCATATGGTGGTACAACACGTAGCAGAGGAGGCCTGCTCGCTTCATGGCACCTGGGAAGTGAGACAAAGAAGTGGCCAAGATCTCAGTATCTCCTCTGGGGACAGTCACTGCAGCATCCCGTCAGACCTGACTAGCTAAGCCCTAGCAAAGAGTCATCTCAGAACCTCCTGCGACTCTTGTTGCTGTGCAGTGGGCTGTGCCTTAGGAAGTTGCCAGGGTCCTCCACAAGAGGCAACAGATGAGGCACAAGAGAGGCCCATTCACTCTCTAGCCTTCTTGCACCCATATTTTACTCCTCTGTGCAAAAGGGAATAAAATACCTAACTCATAGAATGGAGGCAGGGTCTGGAAGAGACAAGTGTCAACCATATTAGAGAAGTCTAAATTGGCCATTTCAGAGAGATCACGTTGACATTGTCTTGGGTATCTAGTGCTCTCCCTCATCCATATGTTGCCCTATGCTGAAATTTGAAGCTCTTCGTGTTGAGCACTTAAGGGAATAAACACAAACTGAACTAGTGCTACAGTGACATTCAAGATGGTCTCTCATCTCTATATTTCTTTTCCAGGTGGTAACAAAAAATAATCCAGATGGAGCACAAGTACATTGAAAAGATACAAAGGTAAGGTTGAATAAAGACTCCTTCCAAACTGAGTAATATGTGATTTTAAAGTCATTTTTACAAACCAAGCATCTCACAGCAGTTCAAAAATAAGAATAGTATCAAAGAATTTCATATGATGGTATGAAAATACTTTGTTGAAATCTAATACATGATAAAATTACCACACATTAGGAGTATAATAAAATAATAATGCTAACCATGAAAATAAAGGCCATGAAGGCATTCAGTGCATTTAGCTGGTGTGGGGTGCAATCCACAGTTCTGTTCATTGAGGATTTGGCATGATTTTGATCTCAGAGGACCTGTGTGTGTCTTATATTTTTAAACTTTTGCTCATTGCTCAGAGGATGGGGAGATCACTGTTACTCTCTGTGACTGGATTTGGTTTGGATGAAATATCCATTTCTCCAAAGAGCTTCAAGAAAAAGAAAAGCTTGGTTTTCAGAGGGCTCCTGAAATAGGATGTATGAAAATAAATCCCCCAGACACATATATGCCTTTTGTTTTCTCTATATTTCACCTCAGAAAAAAGTAATGTGAATCCTAAAAAATGGGAAAGAAATAACTGATGACCTTGCTTCCTTAACAAATACTCCAAACATATACATATATGTTTTACTGTACCAAAGTCATGTGATGTTTGGCTCTATTCAGAAAATATTTTTATGCCGGGCATGCTGAGGCATACCTGTCACACCAGCACTAGAGAGGTTGAAGCAGGAGAATTGCCATAAATTGGAGACCAGCCTCGTCTACATAGGAAGTTCATGGCCAGGTGTACTGCATAATTAAACACTGTCTCAAAAAAAAGGAAAGAAAAGCAATTTAGGTTTAATAATACAGCAATGGATATTTAAATCATAAGGAAAATGTGCATAGGTCATAAGCACACGTACTTGATTTTTCTGTAGACATCTTGAGCATCCACAGATTTGGAGGTCCAAAAGGCAGTTCCCATCACATATGGAGGGACAACTATTTTTTTATGCTACTACAGATTTCACACTTATCATTATAATGCCTGCATATTATTCTATTGCAGAGATGAATCTTCAGTACTTAACCCTTGTTTTCCACTTAGACGACAGTAGTTTCTCTTAGTTTATCATTTAAAATTTCATAAACCACCTTGTACTTTTATGTTCTCAGCTTTGTGGATCTATTCTTAAGCTCTGTTTCCAGTGGTAGGTCATTTTTGATACCAAACATGTCTCGTTGATTTAAAAACAATGGTTTAGGGCCAGGGATTTAGCTCAGTGTTTCCATGGCCTGCCTCACAAGCGCAAGGACTGGAGTTCAATCCCCAGCACCAAAAAAAAAAAAGTTGAAGGACTAAAAACAATGGTTTAAAAGAGTAATTATAGGAGGTAGTATACATGCAGGCTGACTTCACAGACATGATGTGAAACTGACTTATTTTCATTCCTCTCACCCCCAGCTGCTTCTGTGTCCTACCTCAAGATCTGTCCCCAGACTATGTCAATGAAGTAAGCAGGTCCAACTTGGATGAGGACTGCACTCTTCAGTTAAGAAGCCATTGGAGACAAGAGGTGTTGGAGCCTAAAAATGCCCTCCCCAGTGAGGGCCTGAGTCAAACTGAGAGCAGAGGCAGGAATGCTGCCCCACAGGAATCCTGCGGGCCTCGGCAAGGATCATTCCCTCAGGGGGACACAAGACGTGGACACTGTGCCAACCCTAGAGACAGCACCAATGGCATGGGCCCCAGAGCCTCTCCCCAGTCCCTCAGGAATCCCCAACCAGGCTCATGGGTGAGCCCTGCACAAGGCATTCACCCAGCTCGGCCCTTCCTTGAAGGCAGGGACGCCAGGAGCCAGGACTGTGTGCTGCCCTCCTGGGAAGAGACTCCAGCCATGGGAAAAGGAGACTGCAGAGCTCCTGCTGAGGCAGAGAGTCCAGTTTTGGAAGGACAAGTCCAGGACCCCCCTCTGCCAGACTGGAATCACCCGCCACTGTGGGACCTGGCTGTTGACAGCTATGGGGATCAGGGGAGGAGGAAGAAGCGGTGGTGGAAGCCCTTGCACTTTTAGAAGCTGATACTGCCAGAGAAGATGTACCAGGCAGAAGTGCTGTGGCCAGTGAGCCAGTGCCGTGCTGCATAAGGGGAGATGCTTGTAATCCTTGGGACCCAAGCTGAGCATTGGCCAGCACGCCCTGGTGTGGCTTAGGAGTTGTTTACCTCCAGCATCTGTTCCTATTCTGGGTGCCTGAGCTGTGCTGCTTCTCAAAGACTTGGAGCCTCACTGCGTCAATGGGCCCTCACTGGGGACAGGAGAATGAACATCAGAGTGAGCTGCTGTGCCCCTGTCCATGGAACATGCAGAAACTGAGCACCCTGCTTGCCAACTGTCACAGTCCTCAGAACATCTGGTACAGATGGCATGAGAGTGCTGTCCTGTCCCCACTCCTAGTCCCAAGGAAATACAGTCACTGAGCATCCTTTTTGACTGTAAATCCTTTGCCTTGCTTGTGAGAGACAAATGTTGTCCCGATCTAGTAAACATAACTCCCCCTTCAAAGTCCCTACCATGTTCAGGGACAGTCACCCGGGGAATTGATCACCAACCACTTGTTGGACACCAGTTAGGTTGAGCAGATTTCACGAGGACCGGAAGTGACCAGGAAGCAAATAGTTATTCTTTAGTGGGTGTGTAAAATGCTTGGACCTTCACGTTTTTACATTGTGGCTTTTTTAAATCTCCGTTGTGATTGGGGAGCCTGGGCAAAATCATTGTGAAAACTTCTTGTGTCACATTTGAGCCTTAAATTCATGAGTTTTTGAAACAGCAAAACTGTGTATGGAGTGTGTCATGCCATGAAAAGTCTGATCATATAAAATATAACAACTTCTTTGTCTCTGTGTGTGGAGTCAGGGTGGTTCTGACATAGCTCCTTGTAGAATTGAGAAGAATAAAGTTGTTCAAAATTGTGGAAAAACATACAAGCATACAAGTTATTTTAATTTGGTGCTTTTTACCCAGGCCCTGAAATTTCATTTATCCTGGGCAAAAAATTCATCTTTTCTCATAGCCTATCTTTTAATTGAAAGCTTAACAATATATACTGCAAAAATTCACATGGCATGTTGAATATTGGTTTTAAGATAATTTAATTTGTACATAATAAATAAAGTGCAGTTTTAATATACATATAACTTTTTTCTAGGGGAAATTAAACTATCAAATAAATACTAAAGAAAGTGTTGCCAAGGCAGAAAGTAGCGAATTGTTATTCCTCACAATCCAGATGCATAAATGTGTGACGACAATTTTAGGTTTCTAACAGATAGCATGCCTGTTTTCCACGCTCAGTAGAAGTGACCGTTGGTCATTTCCCATTCTGCCCACTCTGCATCTGCCTTTCTTGGTTCTCTACCTACTTCTCTCAGCACTACTGCCTCTTGCTCTTGACCTTAGGTTTACGTTTCTAAACTTTTCTGAGCTTTAGTTTCCTCATCCTCAAAGGGAGGATCATTCCTATTTTCCAGCATTGACAGGAATACTTGCTAGACCAGTAGATTTCTGGACCTCACTTTTTAAGAATATGAATTCAATAGGTCTGGGAGTAGGGTTGGAATGGGCTACATAGTCTCTGTAATTTCCTAAATACCCTTAGAAACTCTAAGGGATAGCAACAGCTAGTTGATCTTGCACTGATTATCAGTAAAAAAAAATAGCACACTCACCCCAATATGGGCATGTTTATAACTAAATGTCCTGCCCTGTATAAGTAAAAAATAAACACTACAGAGCAATACCAGGAAGAGCCAATAATTATCTACCAGATATTTGATATTGTCTCCCCACACCTATGGGTTATGTGAAAACTTCTTTGAGAACCATTAGTATAGAAGTTCAAACAAACTAGGGTATATAAAGTCACTTTGACAATAAACAAAATGAGGCTAAGATTTTTAAAAACAATACATTGTGCACAAGTGTGTGAGATGTCCACTAGAGAATGCAAGCATGCTTGAACATGGACATTCTGAGGCCACTTGCCTGTGCCTGTGTACACTGACCTGTATAGGCCTTGAGCCTGGTTTTTTAGGAGATTTCTGTATTTACTGCTTTTAGGCATTTTAGAGAAGTTAATATCCAACCAAGCTAAAGTATGACCTAGAAAGCCAAACTTAGGCCAAGAATTTTATTCTTCTTCCTTGTCATTACTATACCATCCAAATTAAGAGGAGGGAGACTGTTCAGGGTAGGCTGGTTAAAATATTTGTTCAGGACGAATCTTGCTACTTTGAAAGAAAAACAAAACAAAGAATGTCTGTTGACATGAATTTCAATAAAAATCTCAAGACTGGGGATGTGACTCAGTTTAAAGTAACTGGTTAGCATGTGTGAGACCCTATCTTTATTCCCCAGAACAAATCTCAGAACAAATTTCATTTGCAGGTCTTATTCATACTTTTCTCTTCCTCTAAAATATTTCTAAAGCTATGAAAATGTGTACATTTAAACTTCAGATCTTATAAAAGTGAAGAAGTTATTTCATGCTAAAGAGAATTCATGGTCTCTGCTCTTCAACTCATGTCCTCTGTCTTCTTAAATGTTGATGTTTGAAAAAAAAGTTTTAAATTGCACCCCATTTTTGAAGCCAAAAGATCCAGTCTGTAAGATTTCCATGACATCAACCATGAGCCAGGTGACAAATCAATAAGGACGGCTATGGTGTTTACACTAAAACCTGATCAGAAAAAGACATTAATAATGAAGGGGAATTATCTGCAAAAACATTTTTCAAAATATTTTACTAAGTCATACAACTCTTGATATAGAAGTCTTATTTAATAATAATGTCTAGGAGACACCAAACTGCACTTTTTATATCTTTATATGTGCACATATATCTTAATTTATTTAAAAACTATCATTTGTGAATCTGTTAGTGCAGCCAGCTGCTATTCTAAGCCTGATCATGCATCAGCTCACTTAAATCCACCATTGCTATGATTTCGACCTCCTGTTATATAGCTGGGGAAATGGAGAACCAAAAATACCTTGTCCTCAGTCTCACAAGCAGTCAGTGACAGAGTCCAAACTGGGTCTAGGTTGAATACTAAGCTGGAGCTTTTGAGAATCATTGTTAGCCCTCCAAATCTGTGCCCTCTCACCTTCAGATCTAACCAGAATTCAACCTGATTCAAACACATAAAAAACAATGCATTTATACTGAATATATAGAAATGGAGACCAAACTCCCATCATGTGTCTCACTGGAGAGTGTCAGAAGAGCCCGGCAGCTCCTTGTTCTATGGAGTCTCAGTGATGACAGAGTGAGCACCAACTGTATGTGGTCCTGTGCTAAGTGCATAACACATTCAGGCTGGGCAGAATCCCACAAACACCCACAAAAGCACGTGTTACCTTCACTCTGTCCTTAGAAGCTTGTGGCCCACAGAGTTGAAGGCCCCAGATGGGGCAAAACATCTGAATGCCAAATCTGTGCTCTTCTGGGAGCTGTAATAATGAGCCCTGGGCCAAGTCAAGGAAACTTATGGAAGTAGATTCTGAGAAGAGGAAGGGGAAAGGGGTGGGTGAGAACCTTTCAGAGCAGAAAACACCATGGCTGGGACTCCTGGTCACATAGCCAAGGCAGCTCTAGACTCTGTCAGCATGGAGCTGGCATCCAGGGCCTCATGACCCCTGTGCCTCTGTGACTCCTCATAAATCTGTTTCTCTGTGAATAATGCATTGGTCAGGAGTTTTTGTGTTTATCATTGCTGTTGTTGTTGTTGTTGCTGTTGTTCCTGCTGCTGCTGTTTTCACTATTGATAGAAACCCAAACCCTGAAAGGAGAAGGGGAAATGTCCTGGACGTGTTTAGGAATCACAGAAAGGCAGCTGTGCCACAGGCTCCAAAGCAACCAGGACCTCCGTCTTCCCTCTGCAATTTCCCTTCCTTTTCTATAACCCACTGTCCTCCACAAGCCCCCAGCTATGGCCACCAGAATAATCAACCACTTTCTTCAACTGCAGGTTATATACATCCCAAGAAGGGGCTCCCTGAAGCCAGATTGCAGTTGTGTAGCATGCTCACTCTGGCCATGTCCACTTTTGGTCAGGGGAGCAGGGCACCAAGGGGTCTTCTAGGAGGAAGGAGAGCAACTTCCTAGAAGGGACAGTGCTGGGCTGATGGAGTCTCAGCACTCTCCTGAACACCCTGCCTCGTCATCCTCAGGACTTCCTTCTACCCCTGGCCTGTGCCTCTTCACAATGAGGACCCTTCTTCACTCTGTGGTCAACTATCATGACTTCACTTGCTGAATGGCTAAGTTCAGAGCAAGAGTCTTGCTGGCTCCGCTAGATCTCTCGACAAAGCTAATGTGTGGGGCCAGTCACCATCCTCTCTGAGTATCTTTGGCACGACAGGTGCACAGATCCATTATCAAGCACTGTAGCCAAAATGCATAATGAAATTTAATTTCCAGTGTACCAGTGTTGAGGGTGAGGGTGGAGCATGAAGAGATAACTAGGACAGAGTGACTCCATCCACATAAGTGGATTAATGTCTTTCTTTAGAGTCTGTTGAGTTGGTTTAGAAATGATTGCTTCTCTTAGGAGTACATTGAGTGTTCTGGGAGTGCAATAGTAACCTGGAGAGCAGGTAGTTGTAAAACAAGATCACCCTGGTGTTTTCTCTTCTGCACAAGCTCACCTGGCCCTCTGCCTCATGCTCCTACCATCTGATGGCTCTTTCCTTGTTACCATGACACAGCACGAAGACTTCCACAGATGTGGTTTTCCAGGTTGGACATTTAGCCTCTAAAACCACAGGGCAAAATGAACCTCTTTACCTTATAAACTCCTCGACACCTTATAGCAACTCATAAGTCATTGACCATGACTTCCAATGGAGGTGACCTCCAGAGACTGAGGTAGACATTATGGCAGACACTGTAAATTTGCAAGCATTTTTCCAAGGATTGAAACCTCTATGAGACAGGTCATTGTGCAGAGGAAGATACTGAGGCTCAGAAATATAAGGCAGATTCCCCAATATCACAGGTGTGAGTGGCAGAGTGGGTTTCAAATTCACACCAAAAGTTTGGCTGCTGATCTGAGATGAAATTGCTTCCAATAGTCACATCATTTCCATGAATGGATTCACGGGATGGGTCTTCCTCTGAAACACAAGGCAGTTATTTTTGCCAGTATCCGAGACAGCACTCATGAGCACACAGGCCACCGGCTAAGAAACTGAGCTGCTGATGAGAAAAGCAATAAAGAATAACTGGCAAGTTTAGTAGAAGGGATTGAAAAGCTCAAACTTGATATTTTATCTCATATAATAACTACTGTTATGGGTTCATTCATATAGGTAATATTTTATTTATTTCTTCATTTATCGGGTTTAGAAAAAAATCAAGGATGCTTTCTGTACAGGAGGCCCTGAAAAAGACAGCATCCCCACCAAATAGGCAAGAAGCAATCTCCTTTGCAATTTTCACTTGTGGCCAAGTGATAGGGCAAAATGCCTATTTGTGCAAGGTGGATGACTGGCCCATCTGGATACCTGCTCAACCAGGTGAACAAGGACACACCTGGGCAGCTGATGTTGCTGTACAAGAGGCCCCAGGTGTCCTTTCATGTGCTTGTAGACACAGTGAGGGAGCCCCAGGGAGGTATGATAAGAGTCCTTCAGAACTTTGGTGGGAAATGTGGAAAGGAGAAAATACTTGGACACAAACCAACCTGTTGCACCAAAAAAAGGTCAGAGGATGCAAGAACTGGAAAGGGGGACCTCACATGCAACACATCATTTGGATCACACCCACTCAGCAACAAGTGCTAAATTGTGTGATTGCTCTCCCAAGCCCCCAGCACTCAGCTGTATGTGCTTGAGACCCTCCCTGTCCTGGCTTAAAGAGGAGCACCATGGATATGTGGACAGACCTGGGATGAGAGTATGGGAGCAGAGCAAGCAAGGTGAGGGGCAGAACCCCTGGCAGTCACCTGGAGATGCTAGCATGCCATTGTCAAGAGTCAGCAGAACCAGTATCCCAGGCCTGCATGGCCTGTGAGCATGTGCCATTGGCTATATTCCCAATTGTGCCCTACTCCCCAAGGACCTGAGCAGATGACAGCTAATGACTCATCACCACCCATTCTCATTGGTCAAATTGGCTGACCCCTTTCTACAAAGACATGGTGAATTTCAGTCATTTCAGAAGTCATGCCTAGTGCTTGTACTCTTTATTATAGGGCAATAATCATGTCAGTTTTTCCACTTACACACACATACACACACATACAGCCTTCCAAATCAAAATTCAAGGAGACACTACAAAGAGTGACATTTGTTATGTCTACATTTAGAACAGGTCATGAAAGGTATATTGCAGACAATGACAAATGACTCTGTTTTACAAAAGGATCATGTAACTCCACTGAAGAGGATAGGAATAAGAGAGCTGTACTCGGTCATGGTAGCCCAGTTGTGACTGGGTACCTGAAGGCTAAAGCAAAGACATGTGTACCTGACCTATACTCTGATTCATAAATACATTTCTCAAGGCAATATATGTTCAGACTCTAGGTAAGTTAGCTATGTTAATACACTTGTTATTGCTGAGACAAAATAGCACACACAACTTAAAGGGGGAGTTTATTTTGGCTCATCATTTAAGTCCACAGGGCTGTCTCCAAGGCAAGAACAGAAAGGCCTGAGGGCAAAGTGAAGTAAAAACATGCCCAATACATGATGGGCAGGGAGCTGAGAGCCAGGGAAACAAAGAAAGACAGACAGAGGCACAGAGAGAGAGAGAGAAAGAGAGAGAGAGAGAGGAGTCACTGATAAGAATACACTCTAAGGGGGCCGAGGATTTAACTGAGAGGTTTCGATGCCTGCTGCTCAAGCAGAAGGACCAGAGTTCGATCCCTGGTACCAAAAAAAAAAAAAAAGAATACACTTTCACATCATGCCCACTGTAACCCTCCTCTTCACCTGCTAAAAGCAAATCAACCAAAGAGCTCATCACAGGATGAATCAGTTGAAAAATATAACACCCTAAGATCCGATTACTCTGAATGCACATCGGGCTTTTGGGGGACATTCTAAATCTAAAATATAATATATGATATGCACACACCATTGAAATATTATAGGTAATAAATCCAGGTTTTCTTACCATATGTTATGGCTTGTGCTTAAATGTTCCCCAAAGCCTTGTGCTTTTTCAGTGGTGGCTGAATCTAGAATGTGTGATTGATTCATGGTTTTGCTAGGCTGGAGAGTACTAGGAGTAAGTGTGTGAGTGCTACCCACCCTAAGTAGTCTAAGTATGATAAAATGGGCAGGAAGATACTGTTAAGGTCCCTGGTGTTTGCTACCATCTGTCCACTGGGAACTGTTGCCACTCTGCAACCCGTCCTGGGAGCCATGAATGAATCCTGTGATACCAGGCTGCCTGGCTTTGACTCTAAGCTCATCACTTTTTTGCTGATAACTCTAAACAATATGCTTTGACTCTGTCCTTAAGACATTCACCTGCCAAATGACATTCTAATAAGCATCCATCTATTGCTGTCCTATGATTAAATAAGTTAACACATGGAATGGCCTGTCAAGCTATGCCAGGTGCAGATTTCCACAAAAGCTTCATTATACTTAATTTATTTCTTGGATCATGGGCATTCCTATAATTCTCTCTGCTATTCCATAATAAAAAATTTTATTTTTAATTGCATAATTTCAGCAAACTGGAAGCTCAGAGTAGACCCTTTCTAGGACCAGTGTGTACATTGTGGATAACAACAGCACACCACAGTCTGAATACCCTCAATAGAGCATCACCTGTATCCCAGGCACACCATTGGCATTGCCTTAAATCAATGTATTAATACTTTTATTTCACAATCCAGGAGAATAAGGGTTAAGGGGACATAAGTACAATTTCCAAAGAGTGAAGCTCTCCAGTCCTCTTTTATATAATATCGCTGGATGATAGAGTGCTTTGCAGACAATATCAAATTGCAAACCATATGTTGTTGACATTTCAGATGATGACATCAAATGGCCATGGTCAAATGTAGACAAAATTTGGGCCAAAAATCCAGGTGAAGAAACCAAATTCTTCCCACCTTTCCCAATTTTGGCCATGGTCTAAAGCAGGGCAACTGTGACAAGTGGATGGATTACCTTGCAGTTTCTACTGGATTGAGCCAGGTTCTTACGCAAGCAACCTGCTCCATCTCTCAAAGCCCTGCCTGCCAGATAATGACCTCATCCCCACATGCTCGTTATCACCCACACTCTCCTGGCAGCTCACCTGGCTGGGCTTCCTCACCTTAGACTTGAATAGAAATTTCTCTTCCCAGACAAGCCCTCCCTGACTTTAATAGAGATGCTTTTCTAATTTACCTTGGTCATTCAGCAGTCCAAATTGAACACAGAGGGTACTGCTTTCTGTGAACCATAAAACTTCCTGTGACGACAGAAATAATCTGTATCCAAAGGGTGCACCCTGGCCATCTGTGGCTACTAAATACTTGGATGTGACTAGTGTAAGTACTGAGTGAAATTTTTAATTTTAATTAAATTTAAGTAAGCACAGATGAGGAAATGTTACCATGTTAAACCATGAAAGTTGAGATCATCAGGGTTCCCCCTTCATCAGTATTGCAGGTTGAGGGAAAGGTAGCTGTGTTTGATCTTGGAGTCAGAGACCAAGGTTCAAATCCTGGCTTCTCTTTCCAACTATACGATATTTGATTCAACTATACGATATTCCAACTATATGATATATTACCATTTCCATGTATCAGTCTCCTCATCTGTAAAAGTACAATGTGTAAGGTCAGACCAAGGTACAATTGAGAAAAATGAGGCAGGCAGAATCTAAGCAACATGCAATGAGGGTATTGCCATCTGAATGCAGATGGATCAAGGGGGAGAAGGCCATTGGCACTGAGAGGAGGATGCTCATTGTTATATGGGGCATTTTAGGTGGGGGATGGGGCACTGCTCAAGAGGGTGGAAATTTTAGAGTCCCATGGGTGATGGGCCCGGGGCTGGCTGATAAACAGGGCTGTGGTGAGATCAGCAAGGTAGCTGCTGGCTTCTTGTTATCTCTGTGCTCCTGTGGATGTGGGTAGCAGGTCTGTTTGGCCTGGGGTCCAACCTGGGTGACCTGTCATCCTGACCTGTTTTGCTATAAAGAAGAAGAAAGAAAAGGATAGGGGGCGTAGTTTCTCATGACTTCTTCCAGCATGACTTGGGACAGCAGTGGGCATCCTGGGGGGGGGGGGGGGGTAGGGAGTGGGGTTAGTCCTGGAGTGAGGCAGCGGAGGTATCAGAAGTGTGATAACCTTCTGGTCCTTCTCAGGGATCAGCTGAAAGTTCATGTGGGACCCAGGGGTCAGCTGGAGGCTTTCATGGGACAGCAGTGTAGTGGGCAGTTGGGCGGAGTTGTCTGGATGTCCTGGATCAGATCTGTTCCTGGATAAAATCTGTCAAAAACTTTATTATGGAGGCTCTAATCAGTAATAGTAGAAAGCTTGGGACTAGGGACCCTAACATGGGGGAAAGCAAGGACATCATGCCTGCTTGGGAGACACTTTCCTAACCATCAGTAAGACGACATTTTGCCTGTTTTCTATATCTGGTGGCTGATCCTGGTGGGCTGCTGAAGCTAAGCGAGCAGGGACTATGAGGCCCAGGGGTATGTGGGTGAGTAGGAAGAGGAAATGACAGTACATGAGTGAGTGGAGTAGTGCCTAGGTGGGAGGTGCTGAGAGGTTGAAGAAGAGGAGAAAGGCAAGTAAGTGTATTTTCTCTGAAGGGGAGTGGGTAAGGGGCTCATAGAGGACAGTTCTTCTAGCCAGTAGTAGAGCACCTCGAGTGACTCAATCTGTGGATGGGGACTCCAGTGAATCGAGTCTGACTCTGAGGAGTCATTTTGGGGTAGGGCAGAAGGGACTCCAGCAAATAAGCCTGAGGGGAGTGAGTGGTGGTCTTTGGCTAGGACAGATTGTGCAGGTTCAGCAGGGAATGAGTTAACAGGAAGGTCCTGTAAAGGTAATTGGGAACAGCAGTGGGGAGGGGCTGGGGTGCTAGAGCAGGGCTTGCCGGAGAGAAAGAATCAACGGGAGTCTAACTGGGACAAAAGGCATAGCCAGGAGGAAGGCAGGTGTTTAAGGTCTTTTTATTGATTATTCAACAGGAGGAGGGTGAGAAGGAAGGAAAACAATTTGGTCTGTTCTGGGGAGAAGTTACACCCTGAGTGCCCCAAAAGCAAAGATGTTTTATCTAGTTAAGATAGGATTTGAGGCTGGAAATATGAAGGTGAGACCATATAAGATTAAAGCAAACTGAATGAAGGAAGCAAATAAAAGGACTAGACACACAAAAGCTAGGCATTTATATATCTTTTGGAATTTGGGTCAGTCTGATGGAAATAGGGGAGAATGGGGAATGAAGGAATTGTTGCCTAAGAGGTATGAGGGGATCCCCTTGAGTTAGTTTACAAAGGGGTTTTGTGAGCATTGTAAAACCTGGAATCCAGAGACAGAAATAGCCAATGATTTTCAAGATGGAAAGGAGCTGTGGGCTCTGAGTAATTAAATGTACGTGGTCAGTGGGAAGAACTAGGGGGATGTGAAGGGACAGGTGATGTTGAATGATGGAGGAGACTGAGATGTCTCAAACACGTGGGTTGAGGGAGGGAGAAGACACGGGGTAGGAGGAAGGTGTAGCAGTAGGTGTGAGAAGGGTGGGAAGGGCAGCAGCAGGGTGGGGAAGAGAGGCTGGAATACTGAGGCTGGCAGAGAATTGAGTGAAAAAATATCTCATTCGAGGAGTGGGATTGGACAGGTGGGAATGACAGAACAAATGAGTAAACATTTGGCATAAGAGCAAAGGGGGTTTGAGAGGCCTGAAAACGGGGCCATCAACTCCCATGCCAGTAATTGAGGCTAAAGAAGAGAGGGTGAAATGGATCACCCCTGTATTGATCCGAAATGAAACACTCTTAGCTTCCACTGGGAGATGTACCCAGAGTTCGGCAACTGTGGTGGTCCAAGGGGCATCTGAGACCTCCAAGGCATGTCAATCATCTGAGGTCCAACTGAGGGCGCCTGAGCCCAGGCAAGTGGCTCTGGGTGGGGACCCCTGCTGGGGCTGGGCCACCCCAGTAGAGTTCACCTCTCAGGGAGGGCTTTCACATATGGGGCACGGCTTGGGAGGGAGTCCTGGGTTGGGACAGTCTTTGGTCCAGTGGCCAATCTGGTGGCACTTAAAGCAGGGTCCTGAACCTCTTTTTTGGATTCCCAAAGGTTCTATTTTGCCCCTGATTGGCTTTCAGCTGTTTGGTGGGTTTCTTACAATGGATGCAAACAATTTTAATTCAGAAATATACTGCTGGAGGGCAGCCATATCACGATTATTGAAATGCTTGATCGATCAATTCCCGATGGGAATATGAGGGCTAGATTTAATATTTTGGAACTTTTTGCAAATATCTGGGGCAGATTGGGTAATAAAATGCATCCTTAAAATAAGTTGTCCTGGACTCTCAGGGTTTAGAGCAGTAAACTTTCTGAGAGTGAAGATTAGGCAAGATATAAACTGGGATGGATTTTTATCTCATGGATGCTTGGCCTGGAGATGGCTGTAGCTCCATCCCCTAAACTGGGCTCAAGTCTCCTGTTTTCCTCATAGGATTGAGCAAGGGACCAAATCTGTCTGTTCTCCTCAGGAGAGAATGTAAAAGTAAGGATGACACTAGAAGTAAGGTAAAATCGTAAGATTGAGTGAGATATTGAAATTCTTGAACATACTTAGTGGGGTCTATGAAGAAGGAACCCATGCACGGAATAATCTGAGAAAGATCAGACAGAAAAAAGGGGCATAAACTTGGACTATTTTTTCCACCCCTCTACCTCCCAAAGCAGAAACTGAGGAGCAGGGGTTAGGGAAGAAAAACCAACTGCAGTTCAGACCTACTGTGAGAGGGGGTTGGAATGGTCTTGACAAGTTGCAAAGAAATGGCTAAGAGCCCTAGGACACACTTGTCCACATTGCTTCTCCTCTTTGTAGAAAGTGCCCATGTGCCTCCAAAGGTAGGAGAAGGGGCCATATCTCCCCAAAGCAAGCCAGAAAAAACTGGCACACAGAGGCTATCGGAGTTCAGGAGCAACTCCTCCAGTTTGCTTCCAGAACATCTTTACCCCGGCTCAGACTGGCAAATCTTTAGAGAAACTTTCACCAGAACACCATGTATTTCCTCCACTGACCAAGGGAAATAATGCACAACAACCAGAGCACTGACACTGAGGGAGCATTTCCAACTGCACCCCCTGGATTCCTTTGTTACTCCATGGACATCTCAAAGCCATGCCCTGAGGTAGCATTCTTGCATTTGCCAGAGAGGTATAACAAGCTGGCATATCTTGCCTGCATCCCAAGCAAGCTGGTATTTAAACCTAGCAGACTGACTAGAGGGCTCAGTCTCAACTTTGCTAGTTTTCTGTGCCTGCAAGGCCAGGCCTGACCACCCCTCCACCAGTACAACTACTACTTTTGTTCAAATGAACTCTTCTGTCAAGTTCAGGACCAAATGGCTCCATTCAAACTTTGAAAGCAGATCTACACACTCACCTTTTTACATATAATAAGCATGAATAGGATCAATGCTATTCGAGCTGGAACAGAAAGGAAAGAGTAGATGAAAGCTAAGCCAGTATCAATTTATCCTAGGTATTTTGCATTGATTTATTAAAGCAGAATCTTCTAAAATTCAATTTGCCAAATGAAGAACCATTCATTTTGCTTTTAATGGCTCCAAAATATTTGGTAGAAAGAGTAATATTCCTAAGAAGGTATTTCAGGAAAAAGTTCCTATTGAGGATATTTTATTTCATGTAACACATGGAAGAAAACTGGTTTCCAATTCAAAGGTTAAAGCACTGGTTCACTTGCTCCTTTTGCAAATCACACTTTACCTAGAATGATGACAAGAATACTTGTGATTCAGCCTGAATGAAGTTTTTGCTGAAAATTTAACAAGCTGCAAACATTTATCAGTCTGTGATTTCACTTTTTAAAATTCTAGATTTTTGTCTCCCTCTTTTACTCCTTTTTATTTATTTTTTTGTAAAATGACACAGGCACTTCCTGCCTTGTGGTTTCTATCTCACTCCAGTCCCCACCATTCCATATTTCTGTACCATCTGTGCCCTCTAGGCTCATGGTCATGACAGCCAAGACCCTGAAGGCACTGAGTCAGTGGCCTCTGTGTGAGCGCAAACGCGTAACCACTCAGCCCCCTCAGCCTTCCAGAAACGCTTTCCCATTCCCTGTGCAGGGTCATTCCCATGTGGCACAGACTGGCACAGGCTCTCAGCACCTCTGCCCACCGTGCACCACCACACCCCACAGCTGCCAAACTACAGCTCACCTTGTACTCTGTGCCACTCGGATCTCTCTTCAGCGGTGTCACAGGCACCTCCCCCTTGTCACTTTCAGTCCCTCTTCCAGACATCAAACTTCGCTACTTCTTGTGATTTGGCCTGTGTTCTGCTTTTGTGTCACTAAATGTGAGGAAAGAAGGAAAAGCAGTGATCTGTCAGGAGCCTTTGTACATAATTTTGGGAAAAAAATCATTTCACAATTGAATTATGATTAGGGATGTCTGAGGCTTAGTCTTCTCCCTGCCACTCATGTGTGACATACAGAAACCTCTGTGTTGCCTCAGGACACAGCTGAGACCTGAATAGTCCTGTGATCCTGTGATGCTCAAGGGCAAGATTCTATCCACAGAAGACATCCCTGCTCTTTGGGTGCAGAGTAATAATACAAAAAGAGAAGACTTTTTACCTGGGGAGGGACAAATTCCTTCCCAGCTTAACTCATCCCACCTATGGTTGTAAGAAGGTTTTGGTCATCTTACTATTCTAATCAGTGGAAGTTCCTCATTAACCTATGATGCTCATCAGCAGAAGATCCTCATTCATGGTATTACCGCCACCCTCCCAGTCCTCTGATACTTCCTCCTAGTATAAGATCCTCCTGCATTTACCATTATCAGGACCCTCTGAGTCATCTGATACTCCCTATGAACCCAATAAATATGGCAAGCTCAGAGTGTTTTTGTCTTTTCCTTTTCTGAGGCACTGACCAATGACCCCCATATAGTTTGATGTTATCCAAGTCATTTAGCCTTTTTTTCTTACCCCTGGCTGTCCCCCTTTCTAGGCAGTGGAAGGATTCATTCTCCTCCAATAGTGATCTGATGGCTTTGCTTCTCCACTACACAAAAATTATAAGTGAATCAAAAAGTATTTATCCATGGGCTTCCTAAAACAATGGAAGAAAGAAGGGCAAGATGGAGAGAGGAAGTGGATGAAGAAATCAATGAGAGAATTGAATTTGCATTTAAATAATAGAATCTGTGATAAAAAAAAAAGAAGAAGAAAAGCAGTCCTGGAATGTAGCTTACCTCAATGTAACTCAGCTACATTCTAGGGCAAATCTGATTCACTCCAGAACCACAGATTTTGAGCCAGAAGGAAAAATTTCATGTGGCTCCAGCTAAAACATCAAGTTACATTAAATATTCTAACCATACTCTTCCTTGTAAGGGACATGTATGCAAATTAGCAGGAAAAAATGTAATGAATGTATAATTTTTAAAAATACCAATGAATATTGCTTTACTTCCTTCTCTGAGTCCATGCTGTATTAGAAGAATCACCTGGTGTCACCACAGTAGGATCCAACCTAAGCTGGAACCTGCTTATCTTTGACTTAAATGAATGAATCCTGCAATACCAGGATGCCTGGCTTTGACTCTAAATTCATCACTTTATTGCTGATAACTTTAAACAAGATGCTTAAACTCTGTGCTTAAGACCTTCATCTGCAAAATGAGGTAGTACTTAGAATCCACCTATTCCTGTTATATGATTAAATAAGCTAACACATGGAATGGCCTGTCAAGGTATGCCAGGTGCAGAGGACACCAAAAGCTATATTAAAATTAATTTCTTGGATCATGGACATTCATATGATTCTCTCAACTTTTCATAATAAAAATTTTTATTTTTAATATCAAAATTACATGCAACTTGAAGCTGTGAGAAGACCCCTTTCTGGAACTGGTGTGTACATTGTGCATATGGACAGCACAGCACAGTCTGAATACCTTTGTAGAGTGTCAACTGAATCCTAGGCACACCATTGCCACTTGTCTTAAATCAATGTACTTAATAATTTTATTTCACATTCCAGGATAATAAGGGGTAAAGGCACTTAAGAACAATTTCCAAATAGTGAATCTGCCCAATACAATCCTGCTGGATGACACTGTCCTTTGCAGCCAATATCAAAATATATACCAGACAGCCCTGAGCTCAGAGGAGGCTTAGGGGTAGGCATGACACAGCTCCCAGCACAGAGGAGGCTTCTGGGTCAATGAGCCACAGCTCCCAGAATAGAAGAGGCTTCCAGGTAGGTGTGCCACAGCTCCCAGTGCAGAGGAGGTGGGCTGAGCGGGTGCCACCAGCACCCACCCCCCACCCCACCCCACCCCTGTCCAAATGAGAAGACACATAAACAAGCCTTAGAACCAGACTTCCAGATCACTTTAAGCAACCCCAAAGGGAAATGAGATGGAACACTCTGATACTCAACTACCTGGACTCCCTGAACTGGCAACAAAAGAGGATCTGGAAAAAATGAAATCAGAAATAATTTCTCACATAACAGCAGAGATTGTGTCCATAGTGCAAGATATGATTAATAAATCTACAGAGGACACAGATTAAAAAAAATAGAGGAGTGAAGGAACATGATGGAATCCCAACATAGGAAACAAGTGGATTCCATAAAACAGATGCAAACAGATTTCCAGGAGATTAAAAACTCTATTGAAAGTCTATGCAGCAGAATGAGCCAATGTGAAGATAGAATTTCAGATATAGAAGATAAGATTGCAATTAGTGACCAGGAAAAGAAAAATTGCTTTAAAATTGTAGGGGACCATGAGAAATCAATCCAGCAGCTGCTAGACGATGGAAAGAAGAATGACATAAGACTGATTGGAGTCAATGAAGAAACAGAAGAGAGTCCAGATGACATAAAAAAGCTGTTCACGGAAGTGATGGCAGAAAACTTCCCAAGGAGGGGAAAAGAACTTGACATACAGATAAGTGAGGCATATAGGACTCCAAATAGCCTTGATCAAAAGAAATCTGCACATAGGCATATAATTATTAAGATTCCAGAAACCCAACAGAAGAACAAAATTCTACAAGCAGTGAGAGAAAAGAAACAAATCACATACAAAGGAAAGCCCATCAGAATCACAGCACACTTCTCAATGCAAATCCTCAAGGCAAGAAGATCTTGGAGTGATGTATTTCAAGCCCTAAAGGAAAACAGCCTCCAACCAGATTGATGGACCCTGCAAAACTATCTTTCAAAACTGATGGAGAAATAAGATACTTTCATGATAAGGAGCACCTCAGGAACTTCATGAATATCAAACCAGCACTCCAAAAAATTTTAGACAATACCCCAGGAAAAGACAATGAGGATCACAACCCCAGGAAACCCAGCAGAATGAATCCACTGGGCATGACAAATTAAACGCAAAGCAGGAGAATCCAACAAAAAGAAAAAGTCATGACAAGGCTTTTAAAATTTGAACTTCATCTCCCTAATGAGTGTATAATTCAATCTTGTTATTGTACTGATTAGTATTTTTCTGATTCTAGAGTTGCATACCTTTCCTTGTGCTGTACTGGCTATCATCTTCTTATGTCTACTTTTTAATTGGGTTGTCTATTAATGAGCTCTAAGAATTCTTTATATATTCTGCTCATAGGTTATATGCATTCTAAATATGGTCTGTTTAAGGACTACTTTTCATTTTAATGATGTCATTTAAAGTTCTAAATTTTGATGGACTCTCATTTATCAAATTTTTTCATTTAGACATCATGTCTTTTGTATACTAGGTAGTTTTTGCCTACCCTGAATTGATAAACATTTTCCCTTATAATTTCTTCTTAAAGTTTTATACTTTTAGGCTTTCTTATTTAGGTTCATAGATCCCTTCAAGTTATTTTCATGTGTGGAAAAAAAGGGTTGAGGTTAATTTTTTATATATGGATACTAGGTGTTCTAGTGTTGTTTGCTGAAAACACTATCTCTTCCTCGGCTCTTGAATTGAGTTTATATTCTATAAAATGCTAATGTTAAATAATCTTTCAAAACTCAGTGGACCATATATGTGTGGTTCTATTTCTAGATTCTCTGTTTTATTCCAATGATCAATATGTCTTTCCTTACACTAACACTGCCTTGATTACTGTAGCTTTAGAAGAAGTCTTAAAATTAGGTACTAAACATCTTCCAACACTGTTTTTGTTTTTGTTTTAACTTTTCTAGGTCCTTTGTACTCCTACATAACTTTTAAATTTCAATATCCAATTCTTCATCTATAGCAAGTATACACAGACCTGAATTTTTATATATACCTTGTGTTTTCTAATCCTGCTAAATTCAAGTACAAGTTCTAGGGGCTCCTAGAGATTTCTTAGTATTTTCTCTGTAGATGATCACTTCATCTACATATAAAGATTTTGTTTCTACCTTGCCAATCCTATCCTAATTGTGTCATTTTATTGCCAGACTATTTTGGTGGGGGACTAGGTTTCAAAGTTTAATGGACAGATAAAGAGTAAGCATATCTGCCCTTGTTCCCCACCTTAAGGAGAAAGCATTGTATCTTCTCCATTCATATATGGTGTTCTCGCTGGAAGCATGGAGTATGTCTTTAATCTGTTGAGAAGGTTCTGTTCTACTTCTAGTCTCCTGATAGCTTTTACCATGAACAGCTGTAGAATTTAGTCCAATAGTTTTTCTCCAACTAGTGACAGGATCATATGGCTTTTTCCTTTCCTCTGTTAAAATGATGACTTTTGGGGTGGATCTTCCACTGGTGAACCAACCCTGCCATCCCTATAACAAAACCACTTTCTACATACTGCTAGATCTGACTTATAATAGTTTGTTTTGTTAAAAAAATTTCTATCTATGTTCATACCTTTTTCTTCTATTATCTTTACCCAGTTTTAGGATTAGCACAATGTTGAGTTCCTAAAATGAGGGGAAAAGTGTTCCTTCTTTTTTCTGCTTTAATTGTTTGATATAATTTATCAGTTAAAATGTATATGAGCCTGCTGTTGTCATATAGGTAGGTTTTCAAGCTAGGAATATACTTTCTTTAATAGGTGCTATTCATATTTTATATTTCCTCCAGAGTTGGTTTCATTAATTTGTCTTCCAAGGTACTTCTTAGAAGTTGTCGAATTTATTTCAAAACAGATTTTTGAAATATGCTTTCTATAGCATTTTAAATTCTGTAAAATCTGTGGTAATGTCACCTAGATCTTGATATTGTAATTTTAAAAATGTATAATTGATATTGTGTAACAGGAAGAAAAGGTCTAAAGGTGCACGGGAAGTGGGAGGGGTAGGGGAAAGGAAAAAGGGGAAAAGAAAAAATATGAGAAAAGGAAAAAAATGGAAACAAAGTCTTTGCAAATAGGGAAGTTTGGAGGGGGTGAAGGGAGGGCAAGGGAAGGGGGAGGAAAAAAAAGGAACCAAGATACTCATGTAAAGGTACAGCACCCCAATGATGAATGTAACTGTATTTTATACTGAAAATATACCAAAAAACTTAATGGGAAAAAAAAAGAAACTCATAGACTGATAATTAAAAGGTGGAAAACAATACTGCATGTGACAGGAATCCAAAAAAAAGCAGGCGTAGCTATCCTCTTTGCAAATCAAGTGGATTTCAAGTCCACATTGATTAAGAGAGACAAACAAGGACATTACACCCTTGTAAAGGGAACAATCCAAGGGGAAGAGATGACAATCATAAATATCTATCCACCAAACAATAGTGCATCCAACTATACGAAACAAATACTAACGGACATGCAAAACCATACAAGCACTAATACAATAGTAGTGGGGGACCTCAATACCCCATTGTCGCAAATAGTAGATCAACTGGAGAAAAAACAAGCAATGAAATACTAGAACTCAATCAAACTCTTGAACAAATGAATTTAACAGATGTTTACAGAGTCTTCCACCCCACAAAATCAGAATACACATTCTTTTCAGCTGCATATGGATTGTTCTCCAAAATAGACCACATAATCACTCACAGAACATATTTAGGTAAGTGCAAAGAAATTGAAGTTATCCCCTGTATATTATCAGACTATAGTGCAATGAAATTGGAGATCAATGGCAAAAGAAACCCCCAAAATTTCATAAGCACATGGAAATTGAACAACACACTTCTGAATAACCAATGGGTCACAGAAGAAATTAAAGAAGAAATCAGACAGTTCCTTCAATTAAATGACAATGACAATACAACATATTGGAATCTATGGAACAAAATGAAAGGTGTCTTATGAGGGAAATTCATAGCAGGGAATATTCATATTAGGAAACAGAGGGAGCCCTATTAAACAACCTGATGCTGAACCTCAAGCTTCTAGAAAAAGGAGAGCTACACAAACCCAAAGCCCATAGAAAGGAGGAAATTATAAAGATCAGGGCAGAAATCAATGCAATGGAGACTAAGAAAACAATACAAAAAAATCAATGAAGCCAAGAGTTGGTTCTTCAAAAGAATCAATAAAATTGACAAACCCTTAGCCAACCTTATCACAAAAAGGAAAGAAAAGGCCCAAATCCATGCAATTAGAAATGAAATGGATGAAATTACAATGGACCCAGCAGAAATCCAGAGGATCATCAATACCTACTTCCAGAACCTATACACCAATAAGATGGAAAACACGGAAGAAATGGACAATTCCTAGACATGAATGAATTACCAAAGTTGAATGAAGAAGACCTAAAAATCCTGAACAACCCATTATCAATCAATGAATTTGAAAACATAATTAAAAACTTACCAACTAAGAAAAGCCCAGGTCCTGATGGCTTCACTGCTGAATTCTACAAGACATTTAGAGAGGAACTGCTGCCACTACTGTTGAAACTCTTCAATGAAATTGAAAGGGAAGCAATACTCCCAAATTCATTCCTGGAAGCAAGCATCACCTTGATCCCCAAAGCAAAGAAAGACCCAACCAAAAAAGAGAACTATAGGCCAATCTCACTAATGAACATAGATGCAAACATCCTTAGTAAGATACTGGCAAATAGAATGCAGAAGATCATCAAGAAGATCATACACCCTGATCAAGTGGGATTCATCCCAGGGATGCAGGGATGGTTCAATATATGCAAATCAATCAATGTAATACACTATATCAATAGAGCCAAGGACAAAAACCATATGATTATCTCCACAGATGCAGAAAAAGCATTTGACAAAATCTAACATGCATTTATGATAAAAACCCTACAAAAAATTGGAATAGATGGTCTCTACCTCAATCTGATAAAAGCCATCTATGAAAAACCAACAGCCAATAATCATACTAAATGGTCAAAAACTGAAATCCTTCACACTAAAATCAGGAACAAGACAAGGATGTCCACTATCACCACTTCTGTTCAATATAGTTTTGAAAACATAAGCCAAGGCAATTAGACAAGAGAAAGAAATAAAAGGAATAAAGATAGGAAATGAAGAAGTCAAACTGTCATTATTTAGAGATGACATGATATTCTATATAGAAGACCCCAAGAACTCCACCAAAAGTCTTCTAGACTTAATAACCAGATTCAGTAAAGTAGCTGGATACAAGGTCAACACACAAAAATCAGCAGCTTTCCTCTACACAAACAACAAACTCACTGAGAAAGAAATAGGGCAAACAATTCCTTTCACAATAGCATCCAAAAAACTGAAATACCTAGGAATCAACCTAACAAAAGAAATCAAAGACCTCTTCCCTGAAAACTATAGCACTTTGAAAAAAGAGATTGAATTGGATATCGAAAAATAGAAAGACATCTCTTGCTCCTGGGTAGGAAGGATCAACATAGTGAAAATGGCTATACCTCCAAAACTGCTATATAGATTAAACGCAATCCCAATTGAAATCCCAGCAGCATACTTTACAGACCTTGAGAAAACAATCCAAAAATTCATTTGGAACAAGAAGAGACCCAGAATAGCAAAAGCAATTCTAGGTAACAGAGACATGGAAGGGGTATCACAACCCCCAACTTGAAACTGTACTACAAAGCTACTATGATATAAACAGCATGGTACTGGCAAAGAAACAGACCTGAGGACCAGTGGAACAGATTAGAAGATGCAGAAACAACTCCAGACACATTCATCCATCTCATCTTCAACAAAGAAGCCAAACACCCTCACTGGAGGAAAGATAGCCTCTTTAACAAATGGTGCTGCAAAAATTGGGTTTCAACTTGCCAAAGACTAAAACTAGACCTATGTCTCTCAGCATGCACTCAACTAAAATCTAAATGGATTAAAGATCTAAATATTAAAATAGAAATGCTGAATCAGCTGGAACAGAGGTTAAGTAGAACTCTTGAAGACATTGGTGTAGGAAAAGATTTTATGAACAAAACCTCAGGTGCCCGTGAACCAGCACAAACAATCAACAAGTGGGATCTCTTCTTATTAAAAAGCTTCTGCACAGCAAGGGAAATCACCAGCATTGTGAAGAGACAACCCACAATGTGGGAAAAAAATTTCACCAGTAGTCCCTCAGACAAAGGTTTACTACCTAGAATCTATAAAGAACTTAAAAAAATCAGACCTCCCAAATTTAAGGACCCAATCCAAAAATGGGCATCTGAAATGAACAGACATTTCTCACACAAAGAAGTAGAAATAGCAAATAAACATATGAAAAAATGTTCAACATCACCGGTCATATGAGAGATGCAAATGAAAACAACACTGAGATTCCACCTCACCCCAGAAAGAATGGCTGCGATCAAGAAATCAACCAATAACAAATGCTGGCAGGGCTATCAGGAAAGAGGAACACTGCTCCACTGCTGGTTTGTGTGTCAACTGGTGCAACCACTGTGGAAATCAGTATGGAGATACCTCAAAGAACTAGGACTGGAAGTTCCATTTGACCCAGCTATTCCCCTGCTAGGGATCTTCCCCAAAGAATTAAAAGAATCATACCACAGTGATATATGTGCACCCATGTTCATAGCAGCACAGTTCATAATAGCTAAAACTTGGAAACAGCCCAAATGCTGATCAACTGGAGACTGGATAAAGAAAATGTGATTGTTTTATAAAATGGAGTACTACTCAGCCATAAAAAATGAGAAATTAGAGACATTTCTAGCTAAATGGATGCACATTGAGGTGATACTCTTAAGTGAAATAAATAGGACACACATGTAAATATTGAATAGTTTCTCTAGTGTGAGAAACTGAAACTCTAAGTAAGGACTGAAAGGTATAATGGATAATGTGAAATAGGAAGAAAAGGGGCAAAGGGGAAGTGGGAGGGGTAGGGGAAAGGAAAGAAGGGAATGGAATTAATATGATAAAATGAAAAAAAGCAAACAAAGTGTCTGTAAATAGGGAGGAATGGAGGGGTTGAAGGGAGGGCAGGGGAAGGGGGAAAATATAAGAACCAAGAGAGACTATGTAAAGGTGCAAATTTCCAATGATGAATGTCATTATATTGTATACCTAAAATGTACCAATAAAAGGATATATACAGAAAAAAATTATAAACCAGATATAAGGGGTTGAGACTTCAGATGATTACATCAAATGGCCATGGTCAAATGTAGACAGAATTTGGGCCAAAAAGCTAGGTGAGCAATCCTATTTCCTCTCACCTATCCCAGTCTAGGCCAAGCTCAAACACAGGGGAGTGTGACAATAGGATCAACCATCTTGCAGTTCCTGCTGCACTGAGCCAGGTTCTTACACAAGCAAGCTGCTCCATCTCTCAACCCACTGCTGAGACAGTGACCCCATCCCCACACACTCATTATCACCCCCACTTTCCTGGCAGCTCACCTGGCTGGATTTCCCTCCTCAGACTTGAATAGACACTTCTTTTCCCAGACAAGCCCTCCCTGAGTTTAACAGGGATACTTTTCTAATTTACCACAGTCATTCAGCAGTCCAAAACTAACACCCTAAGGTACTGCTTTCTCTGCTCCATAAAACTTCCTGTGATGACAGAAATAATCTATATCCAAGATGGTGCATCTTGGCCATCTGTGGCTACTAAATATTTGGCTGAGACTAGTGTAAGTACTGTTACAGGGCCAGGTGAGTTGGAACAATAGAGATGCACCACACTCTGAATTAAATCAAGTCCTTTATGATTGTCATAAACCCGGGATCAAGAGTGGCTCACGCCAGAAAAGTTCTGGACAATGGAAAGGCAGCTGACAGAGTACTTTTTAGGGCTCTTCTATCTGGGTAGGTCTCAGGGAAAGGGGGAGCACAAGTGGAATTTCACAGGAGCAGAACTTGGCTAAATCAGTGGAGTCAGGGGCAATTTCACACAGTTTAATTAAAACAAAGTATCACACAGGTGCAGGAGTCTTCTGTTTACAAAGTAGTAAAGATAGCATAGTTGCAGACTTCTCTGTCAAAAGGTCACAAAGATAACATAGACTTGCAGACTCCCACAGGATGCAGTGGTCTGTTATACATTAACTGAGGGAACTCCCAAAGCACGCAGGGCGGGTGGGGGGACACGACAGGGAAGGCCACCATCCAGAATCGCTCAACTTTACAGAAATGGAGTCAGGTACACAAACGTAGTCAAGGTGACTATCATGGTACCGAGTAACTTTAATTTTAATTAAATTTAAGTAATCACAGATGAGAGGCTACCATATTCAACCGTGAAGGTTGAGATCATCAGGGCTCCCCCTTCATCAGCACCGCAGGTTGAATGAAAGGTGGCTGTGTTTGATCTTCGAGTCAGAGACCCAGGTTGAAATTCTGCCTCCTCCTTCCAATTGTATAATATTCAATGTGTACCTTACCCTTTCCATGTATCACTCTCTTTATCTGTAAAAGTAGAATGACCTTATCAACCTCATTGGGGATATTTTTAATGATAACCTCAGAGGTGAATACCAGCACAAAATCTAGAAGACTACAATATTGATTTAATACAAACTGATTTATTATTCACTTCATCATCCTTGGCCCTTACCTCTTGGATTTCTTGCCAAGGTTACCAGGAAGTGGCTCAGAGCCCTAAGACACATTTCTCTACACTGCTTCTCCTTTTTAAAGAAAGCTTCTATGCGCCTCCTAAGCTAGGAAAAGGGGCCATATCTCCCCAAAGCAAGCCAGAAAAAACTGACACACGAGGCTATCAGAGAGTTCAGGAGCAACTCCTCCAGTTTGCTTCCAGAGCATCTTTATCCCTCTCAGCCTGGCAAATCATTAGAGAAACTTTCACCAGAACACCACCTATTTCCTCCACTGACCAAGGGAATTAACACACAACAACCAGAGCACTGACACTGAGGGAGCATTTCCAACTGCACCCCCTGGATTCCCTTGTTATTCCATGGACATCTCAAAGCCATGCCCTGAGTTTGCATTCCTTGAATTTTCCATGAAGGTGTAACAAGCTGGCATATCTTGCCTGCATCCCAAGCAAGCTGGTATTTAAACCTAGCAGACTGACTAGAGGGCTCAGGTTCAACTTGGTTAATTTCCTGTGCCTGCAAGACCAGGCCTAACCACACCTCCACAAGCAAAACTACTACCTTTGTTCAAATGAACTCTTCTGTCAAGTTCAGGACCAAATGGCTCCATTCAAACTTTGAGAGCAGGTCTACACACTTACCTTTTTACATATAATAAACATGAATAGGATCAATGCTATTCGAGCTGGAACAGAAAGGAAAGAGTAGATGAAAGCTAAGCCAGTATCAATTTATCCTAGGTATTTTGCATTGATTTGTTAAAGCAGAATCTTCTAAAATTCAATTTGCCAAATGAAGAACCATTCATTTTGCTTTGCAATGGCTCCAAAATATTTGGTAGAAAGAGTAATATTTCTAAGAAGGTATTTCAGGAAATAGTTCCTATTGAGGATATTTTATTTCATGTAACACATGGAAGAAAACTGGTTTCCCATTCAAAGGACAAAGCATTGGTTTATTTGCTCCAGCCTTTTGCAAATCACACTTTACCTAGAATGATGACAAGAATAGTTGCGGGCCAGGGATTTAGCTCAGTGGTTCCACCACCTGCCTTGCAAGCACAAGGTCCTGAGTTCAATCCTCAGTACCAAAAACAGAAAGAAAAAAAAAAAGTCATCTCTCACGTGGTTAAAGGTGTCAGAACAGTAGCTCCCACATTTTGTGAATTTCCAAGCTGTGTTTGATTCTATTGTTGATGCTCATTGTATTACTCTGGCCAAATTGAAGAGACTGCTCTTGTCATTTGTCCTTCCTGGTATAACAAGACTGAGATTGCTTAAGGGCCATTACAGACTCACAGCCCAAAGGCCAACTATAAATGGAAGACAATCCAAGAAATGGCCATTCCCTAAATACCAGTAATAAAGATATTTGTAGTAAGTACAAGAGGTGTTTTTTAGGAGCTATTCTACATAATTTTGGGGATAGTTTCAAATTTCAATTGTGATTAGGTCTGTCTGAGGCCTCATCTTCTCTCTCGCAATCTGGCTACAGCAGGAGGAAACATAATTCCATTTTGTCTCAGGTCACAACTGAGGCCTCAACAGAACCTTGATGCTCTGAAGCTCAAAGGCAAGAATCCATCTGCTGAAGACATACTGATTCTTTGTTAACCAATAGTTATACAAAAAGAGAATGGATTTCATCTGGGGTGGGACAAATTCCTTATCAGTTTAATTTATCCCACATACTGTTGAAGGGACAAGGACCTTTTGCTCACTTCACTACTCTAATCAATTGAAGCTCCTCAATGACCTGATTTCCTCATCAGCACAAGATCCTCATTGTCATAGGATTACCACCAGCCTGCCAGTCATCTGATACTTCCTCCTATTTTAAGATATTCCTCAATTTAGCATTATCAGGGATCCCAGAGTCATTGATACTCTCTCTGAACCCAATAAATATGGTAAGCTCAGAGAGTTTTTCTCTTTGGCTGCTCTGAGGCACTGACTTGCTGGCCCCCCCATACTTTGAAATTATGCAAGTCACTATTGTCTTTTTTCTTTAGCTCTCACCATCCCTTTTTCTAGGCAATGGAAGGATTGATTAACCTCCAAGAGTGATCTGACAGCTTTGCTTCTCCACTAAACAAGAACTGTGAGTGAGGCAAAAAGTATTTATCTACACAGCCCCTAACAAACTCAGCCAAAAGTTAGAGCAGGAAAGGAAAACATATTCAACAGGAGGGACATTTCTCCCCAGCAAGTCCCTCTGTACCCTGCCGATCCCTCCCACTCCTTGTGACTCAAACACATCACAGGCTACACTGGTTATTTTACAGTGTATGAAAGTGAATTAGAAATAGATATTCAAATATTAAACAGCCTCAGCATTGTGCTTTCTAATAATGCCTTGGGTCTTAACAATAGTTTCTTTAATCACATAAGACTGGAGAAAAATATACCTGATTAACAAACTAGACTATCATAACCTAAATAGGCACTAGTAAACAGCCTCACAAAAAATTCTGTCAAATCATTTTAGCTCAGTGCATACATGGGTGTGTGCACTCGCACACGCACACACATGCACAGAAATGTGTTCATTCAGTATCAGCTTGTATTAGGGTTGGGGGGTTTGCTTCTGTACAATTCTTAAAGATCAACTTTTCCTTAATGATTAAGGGAAAAAATTAAAGAATTGAAGGAAGACATTTCCATTAAAAATTGGGTAATTTTCTAGAATATTTTAATGAAATTTCTATAGGCTTTCAATAGTATTTCTTTCTAGTTCTTCTCTTAATGTCCTTTAAAATGATCTAAAATATAATTATCCTTCTTGGTCCTAAATGAAATCACCAACTAAATGGATTTAAATGAGCAGGGAACTGTTGGATACATAGACCTACTCTGTTCAACTGAAAGACTCTTGAGCAGTTCCTGCTGAAATACAGCCTGCAATCATTAAATGCTCACCCTGACCAATATCCCAGAAAGAGTGTTGGATTTGGGGCATTCGAAAAGCCATATTGAATCTAGGTTAAGAATTTCAGATTTTTCTTAATTATTTTTTCTTTTTCTCAAATTCAATTTGTTATATGTAAAGTTTTTATATACAACCAGTGTCCAATGGAACACTTTGTATTAAAATCAAGCTTTTCTAAAATGTTCAACTAGCTGCATATCACATTTGACAACATTACCCACATAAAAAGGAAAAACAAATGGATTAATATTAACTTTGGGCCACTTGGATCTGAGAGTGTCATACATCTATGCTTTTCAACCAAATGTATCTGAAGAAAAATATGTTCAGAGGATGCAGTTTAGATATTGATGCTTTGTCCTAACAGCTACAGCTTCTCATTCATCTGCATTCATAAATCTGCATGACTCTGCCTCTTAATAAAACACTGTGGTAAAGAGTTGCATCATTTTTTTTAAATTAAATTCTTTTACTGGTACATTTTAGGTATACAACACAATTACATTTCTCATTGGGAACTGTACCTTTACATAATGCATCTTGGTTCTTATTTTTACCCCATTCCTAGCCCTCTCTTCACCCCCTCCACCCTTCCCTATTTACAAGGACTTTATTTCCATTTTCCCCATTTCTCAGCATTTTTCCTTTCCCTTTTTTCCTTTCCCCTGCCCCTCCACTACCCCTACCCCTTTGGACCTTTTCTTCCTATTTTGCATTATCGATTATTCATTCCAATCATTGGTACATTTTAGGTATACAATATAATGACATTCATCATTGGAAATTTGCACCTTTACATAGTCTCTCTTGGTTCTTATTTTTCACCCTTGCCCAGCCCTCCCTTCAACCCCTCCAGCCCTCCCTATTTACAAAGATTTTGTTCCCATTTTTCAATTTTCTCATATTAATCCCATTCCCTTCTATCCTTTCCCCAGCCCTCCCACTTCCTTCCCCTTTGCCCCTTTTCTTCCTATTTCACATTACCTATTATACATTTAGTCCTTATTTACACTTTCAGTTTCTCACACCAGAGAAACTATTCGGTATTTACACATGTGTATCCTATTTATTTCACTTAAGAGTATGGCCTCAATGTGCATCCACTTAGCTATAAATGTCTCTAATTTCTCATTTTTTATGGCTGAGTAGTACTCCATTTTATAAAAAAGCCACACTTTCTTTATCCAGTCTCCAGTTGATGGGCATTTGGGCTGTTTCCAAGTTTTAGCTATTACAAACTGTGCTGCTATGAACATGGGTGCACATATATCACTGTGGTATGATTCTTTTAATTCTTTGGGGAAGATCCCCAGCAGTGGAATAGCAGGGTCAAATGGGACTTCCAGTCCTAGTTCTTTGAGGTATCTCCATACTGATTTCCACAGTGCTTGTACCAGTCTACACTCACACCAGCAGTGGAGAAAGGTTCCTCTTTCCCCGCAGCCCTGCCAGCATTTGTTATTGCTTGATTTCAGGAAAGCAGCCATTCTTTCTGGGGTGAGGTGGAATCTCAGTGTTGTTTTCATGTGCATCTCTTGAATGACCAGTGATGTTGAACATTTTTTCATGTATTTATTTGCTATTTCTACTTCTTTGTGTGAGAAATGTCTGTTCATTTCAGATGCCCATTTTTGGATTGGGTCTTTAAATTTGGGAGGTCTGATCTTGAAGTTCTTTATAGATTCGAGATAGTAGACCTTTGTCTGAGGAAGAGCAGGTGAAGATTTTTTCCCACATTGTGGGTTGTCTCTTCACCCTGCTGGTGGTTTCTCTTGCTGTGCAGTAGACTTTTAATAAGAAGAGATCCCACTTGTTGATTATTTGTGCTAGTTCACGGGCAACTGAGGTTTTGTTCATAAAATCTTTTCCTACATTGATGTCTTCAAGGGTTCTACCTAACCTCTGTTCCAACTGGTTCAGAGTTTCTATTTTAATATTTAGATCTTTAATCCATTTTGATGTTAGTTTAGTGCATGGTGAGAGATACAGGTCTAGTTTTAATCTTTGGCAAGTTGAAGCCCAATTTTTCCAGCACCATTTATTAAAGAGGCTATCTTTCCTCCAGTGAGGGTGTTTGGCTCCTTTATCAAAGATGAGATGGCTGAGTGTGTCTGGAGCTGTTTCTGCATCTTCTAATCTGTTCCACTGGTCCTCAGGTCTGTTTCTTTGCCAGTACCATGCTGTTTTTATCACAGTAGCTTTGTAGTAGAGTTGCAGGTTGGGGATTGTGATACCCCCTGCCATGTCTCTGTTACCTAGAATTGCTTTTGCTATTCTGGGCCTCTTCTTCTTCCAAATGAATTTTTGGATTGTTTTCTCAAGGTCCATGAAGTATGCTGCTGGGATCTCAATTGGAATTTCATTAAATCTATACAGCAGTTTTGGAAGTATGGCCATTTTCACTCTATTAATCCTTCCTACCCAGGAGTAGGGGATGTCTGTCCATTTTCTGATATCATCTTCAATCTCTATTTTCAGAGTGCCATACTATTCAGAGAAGAGGTCTTTGATTTCTTTCATTAGGATGATTCTTACGTATTTCAGTTTTTTGGATGTTATTGTGAAAGGAATTATTTGCCCTATTTCTCTATCAGTGAGTCTGTCATTTGTGTAGAGGAAAGCTATTGATTTTTGTGTGTTGACCTTGTAACCAGCTACTTGACTGAATTTGGTTATTAAATCTAGAAGACTTTTGGTGGAGTTCTTGGGGTCTTCTATATAGAGTATCATGTCATCTGCAAATAATGACAATTTGACTTCTTCATTTCCTATCTTTATTCCTTTTATTTCTTTCTCTTGTCTAATTGCTGTGGCTAATGTTTCCAGAACTATATTGAACAAGAGTGGTGATAGTGGCCATCCTTGTCTTGTTCCTGATTTGAGTGTGAAGGATTTCAGTTTTTGACCATTTAGTAGGATACTGGCTGTTGGTTTTTCATAGATGGCTTCTATCAGTTTGAGGTAGAGACCATCTATTCCAATTTTTTGTAGGATTTTTATCATAAATGCATGTTGGATTTTGTCAAATGCTTTTTCTGCATCTATGGAGATAATCATATGGTTTTTGTCCTTGGCTCTATTGATATAGTGTATTACATTGATTGATTTGCATATATTGAACCATCGCTGCATCCCTGGGATGAATCCCACTTGATCAGGCTGTATGATCTGCTTGAAGATATTCTGCATTCTGTTTGCCAGTATCTTATTAAGGATTTTTGCATCTATGTTCATTAGTGAGATTGGCCTATAGTTCTCCTTTTCGGTTGGGTCTTTCTCTGCTTTGGGGATCAGGGTGATGCTTGCTTCCAGGAATGAATTTGGGAGTATTGCTTCCCTTTCAATTTCATTGAAGAGTTTCAACAGTAGTGGCAGAAGTTCCTCTCTAAATGTCTTGTAGAATTTAGCAGTGAAGCCATCAGGGCCCAGGCTTTTCTTAGTTGATAAGTTTTTAATTATGCTTTCAATTTCATTGGTTGATATTGGGTTGTTCAGAATTTTTAGGTCTTCTTCATTCAACTTTGGTAATTCATATGTATCTAGGAATCTGTCCATTTCTTCTGTGTTGTCCATCTTATTGGCATATAGGTTCTGGAAGTAGGTAGTGATGGTCCTCTAGATTTCTGCTGGGCCTGTTGTAATTTCACCCTTTTCATATCTAATTGCATGAATTTGGGCCTTTTCTTTCCTTTTTGTGATAAGGTTGGCTAAGGGTTTGTCAATTTTATTGATTCTTTCAAAGAACCATCTCTTGGCTTCATTGATTTTTTGTATTGTTTTCTTAGTCTCCATTGCATTGATTTCTGCCCTGATCTTTATAATTTCCTCCTTTCTATGGGCTTTGGGTTGTATAGCTCTTCTTTTTCTAGAAGCTTGAGGGTCAGCATCAGGTTGTTTAATAGGGCTCCCTCTGTTTTCCTAATATGCGTATTCCCTGCTATGAATTTCCCTCGTAAGACTCCTTTCATTTTGTCCCATAGATTCCAATGTGTTGTATTGTCATTGTCATTTAATTGAAGGAACTGTCTGATTTCTTCTTTAATTTCCTCTGTGACCCATTGGTTATTCAGAAATGTGTTGTTCAATTTCCATGCTTTTATGAAATTTTTCGAGTTTTCTTTGTTATGGATCTCCAATTTCATCGCACTATGGACTGACAATATACAGGGGATAACTTCAATTCCTTTGCACTTACTTAAACATGTTCTATGTGTGAGTATGTGGTCTATTTTGGAGAATGACCCATGTGCAGCTGAGAAGAATGTGTATTCTGTTTTTGTGGGGTGGAAGACTCTGTAAACATCTGTTAAGTTCATTTGTTCAAGAGTTCGATTGAGTTCTAGTATTTCATTGCTTGTTTTTTGTCTAGTTGATCTATCTATTTGTGACAGTGGGGTGTTGAGGTCCCCCACTACAATTGTATTAGGGCATATATGACTTTTCATGTCCGTTGATATTTGTTTTATACATTTGGGTGCACTAGTGTTTGTTGCATAGATATTTATGATTGTCATCTCTTCCTCTTGGATTCTTCCCTTCACAAGGATGTAGTTTCCTTCTTTGTCTCTCTTCATCAGTATTGGTTTGTAATCTACTTGAGCTACAAAGAGGATAGCTACTCCTGCTTTTTTTTGGCTTCCTGTTGCATGTAGTATTGTTTTCCACCCTTTAACTTTCAGTCTATGAGTTTCCTTTTGAATGAAGTGTGTTTCTTGAATGCAGCATATTGTTGGATTTTGCTTCTTGACCCATTCTGCCAGTCTATTTCTTTTGATTGGTGAATTGAGACCATTAACATTGATGGTTATAACTGAAACGTATTGACTTGTCATTGCCATGACTTTTTCTTTTTGTTGGATTCTCCCCCTTTCCATTTAATTTCTTGTCATGCCAGATGGGTTCATTCTGCTTTGCTTCCTGGGGTTGTGATCCTCAATGTCTGTTCCTAGGGTATTGTGTAAAATTCTTTGGAGTGCTGGTTTGGCATTCACGAAGTTCCTAAGGTGCTCTTTGTCATGAAAGTATCTTATTTCTCCATCCATTTTGAAAGATAGTTTTGCAGGGTCCATCAATCTGGGTTGGAGGCTGTTTTCTTTTAGGGCTTGGAATATGTCACTCCAAGCTCTTCTTGCCTTGATGGTTTGTGTTGAGAAGTCTGCTGTGATTCTGATGGGCTTTCCTTTGTATATGATTTGCTTCTTTTCTCTGACTGCTTGTAGAACTTTGTTCTTCTGTTGTGTTTCTGGAATCTTAACAATTATATGCCTATGTGTAGTTTTTTTTTGATCAAGGCTATTTGGAGTCCTATATGCCTCACTTATCTGTATGTCAAGCTCTTTTCCCCTGCTTGGGAAGTTTTCTGCCATTATTTATGTGAAGAGATCTTTTATGTCATCTGCATTCTCCCCTGTTTCTTCATTGACTCCAATTAGTCTTATGTTATTCTTCTTTGCATCATCTAGCAGTTGCTGGATTGATTTCTCATGTTCCCTTATAATTTTGAAACAATTTTTCTTTTCCTGGTCACTAATTGCCATCTTATCTTCTCTATCTGAAATTCTGTCCTCACATTGGCTTATTCTGCTGTGTAGACTTTCAGTGGAGTTTTTCATGTCCTGGAAATCTATTTGCATCTGTTTTATGGATTCCATTTGTTTCTTATGTTGGGATTCCGTCATGTTCCTCAGCTCTTCTCTAGATTTATTAATCATGTCTTGCACTAGGGGCACAATTTCTCCTGTTATCTGAGAAATTATTTCTGATTTCATTTTTTCCAGATCCCCTTTTGTTGCCAGTTCAGTGGATCCAGGTGGTTGAGTATCAGAGTATTCCATCTCATTTCCCTTTGGGGTTGCTGTAGGTGATCTGGAAGTCTGGTTTTGAGACTTATTTACGTGTTTTCTCATTTCGACTGGGGGCGAGGGGGCTGTTAGCGCCTGCACGGATTACCTCCTCTGAGCTGGGAGAGGTGGGACAGGGGCCGGGAGCAGCGGTAGGGATGGTGGCCCGGAAGCCCCTTCCTCTAGGCCAGGAGCGGCGGGACAGGAGGTGGCCCAAAAGCCCTTTCCTCTGGGCTGGGAGCAGTGGGAGGAACGATAGCCAGGAAGCCCCTTGCTCTGGTCCAGAAGCAGTGGGATGGTGGCTCAGAAGCCCCTACCTCTGGGCTGGGAGCGGTGGGAGGGATGGTGGCCCGGAAGCCCCTTCCTCTGGGCCAGGAGCGGCGGGACAGAAGGTGGCCCAAAAGCCCTTTCCTCTGGGCTGGGAGCAGCGGGAGAGATGGTGGCTGGGAAGCCCCTTCCCCTGGACCAGGAGCAGTGGGACTCAGTACCATGGTCTGGTGGTCTGGTGTCCTCTGCGTCTTTGTAGTGTGGAACAGGTGGCTGTACCGAGGAGCTGGGGGTTGGAGGTCCACTGGATTGTTGCCGGGGCGTGGGCTGATTCAGCATCTTCCGTGGGACTCAGGACCTCGGTAGGGCATGCGCAGACCTGCCTGTCTGCAGCGGGCTGATTCGGCATCTTCCACGTGACTCGGGACCTCGGCAGGGGGTGCCGAGTTGCATTATTTTGCTGCAAAAGGCAAACAGCGCTCAATTTTCTTGTGGCATGTGCAACAAAAGGATGAAACACAAATGAATTAAAATAATAAGGATAATAACAATAATGGCTGATGTTTCCTGAGTGCAAAGTACCCCAAACAGATCTAAAACCTTTACCTGAGTAATTTCTTTTAGTCTTCACTGCAACACTATGATGTGGGTGTGACTGTTATCCTCACATTAGGCAGGTGGAAACTGAGGCATGGAGCCTGAGTAACATTTGTAGTGCAAGCTTTCAAACAAGGTCCCTGCCATGAATCAGGCTCCTCTGGTTTGTTGGTAGCAAAAGAATGTGCCTTGGTAACAACATTTTCTCAGTGCTTCCCCGGTCCCCAGCCTGGGCCTCTCCAAAGGGGGCCTTAGGAATGAGCTTCCTGCAAGAGCCTCAGAACTCTAACTTCAGGACAGCAGAACGTGCTTCATGTCAGGTTAATGTGTCCAAGGGAAAAAAAAACAAAAAAGAAGATGTTCTTTCACAGGGAAATGATACTTTAGGACTAGAAGCCCAGGACACAGTGGAAGTAAACTGAAGGAACCAGTCAGCTCACTTTGCTACAGACCTGATGTGGCAGAGATTATACAGTGCCAGATCCCCCTTTTCTCTTTTCCCTGGCACTTGGCAACACGGTATTTCCTGGCTGCCTACCAGTCAGGAGTGACCGAGTGCTTCATTCTAAGAGTAGACTGTGAGCCCCAGTGATATGCGCCACTCCTAGGACTATCTTGCTAGAAACCTCTGGTGCATAAATCTCCACCATCCCTCTTTTGCTCAGAAACCTGGTCCAGACATGGGAGGAAGTAGCCAGGGATTGGAAGAAGGTGATGAGCCAGCCACACACTGCTCCTTGATCAGGTGCTTGCATTTCCATAAGTGAAACAAAAGGTCTAGGCTGTATATAGTTGTGGTTCTAAGTTCTGTTACAGGGAATCAATTGGTTCCGTTAACTAATACATCTCCTGATCTAGCAATAGCTGCCTTTCAGGGGTCTCCTGTTACTTAAAATATCCACGTCAGAAAACATCCAAAAGCCCACAGGTCTAACCTGAGCCAGGCTTAGGAGCACATACTCCGCATTTAACCCTTAGCAACCAACACAAACCAGGAGAATTCTAAAGGACCTCACCTGCCCACAGAGAGCACTGTGACTTCCCCTTGTTATCATGGTGGTTGAGCCTTTGTGGATTCGTTGGTGGATTTTATGCAGTACCACCACTTGTGTCTTCCAGGCTGACATACATCTCGCTCCATAGCTCTACCCACAGTGTACAGATGATGGCCACAGATGTGCTTCTCTGGGGGTGGCTCTTGGTGACCAGGGCCCAGGACTCACAGCGCTCCCAAGGGTGTCAGAGGTCAGAGAGCTATGGTGGGGAGCAAGGTGAAAGGAAAAGGGAGCACAGATTTCGTGAAAGATATCCCAGCCAAAGCATTCTCTCCCTATCATGTAAGAAGTAGGAATCAATTCGAATTAAAAAATGCACAAATGAACTTTGTAGACTGATCTTAGATATAGGAACTCAGCTCTCAGGCACACACAGGGACAGCTCATTTCAAACAACCATAATGTGACTTATTGCTTCTTGAATTCAATTAATTGGTTAGAAATAAACCACCACTTCTAATGATAGAGTGTTTGCCTTTGGAGTATGAGTTTCCTTTCGAAAACATGCATCTCCCTTCTCATGCAGTCATGCTAGTTGCTCACACATAGTTAAGTGTCTGCCTAGAACTCTCAGCAGGATGATCCTCTAACATTTATGCCCTGAGAGATGGAAAAACTGAAATTCCCATGGAATTATCAGAGGATTTCTGATTGTAAGACTATTCAATCCAATGGGACTATTGCATCAAAGGAAGAAAGCTTCAGGTCAAGTTATCAGTAGTGATGCTCAAAACAGATGTTGATGGTGTGGATATTAATAATGAAAAATTAAGACAGCATTCTAAGAAATTTATGTTAAGGCAATTAGTCTTTATAAAAACCTCACGATATAATAATTAATAATTTTCACTTGAAAAAGGAACACTGGTTAGGGCATGGTGGCACCCGCCCATAATCCCAAAACCTGGAAGGCTGAAATTGGAGAATGGTTATGAATTTGAGCCCAGCCAATGCTACACAGTGAGTTCAGGGGCAGTCTGAACTTCATAGTGAGACCCTATCTCAGAAAGAAAAAAAAAAAGAGGACTGGGGAGGTGGATATAGCTCAGTGGTAAGGGCGTGGTTAGCATTTGCAGGCACTGGCTATCATCCCCAGGACCACAAAGAGTAGAAATAAAACTGAGGGCACTGAAGCTTAGAGAAGCTAAGTAACATGCAAAGAAGTGTGGATCAGAGATGCAAACCTAGAAAGTTGAATTGCAGGAACCACAGTGTCACTGAACACAGAATATGGTGCTTCAGAAACTTCTGATCATCTGTAAGAAATTTGGCCAGATCAGCCAAAATATAACACGCAGGTGTATGTAGGCCAGATTTGGCTCCATTCAAATGGCACATATCCAGGCTCTGGCCACTGGAAGAGGAAGGATTAGAACAGGACAGGGTATGACTGAGCAGGAATCAGCCTCTGGTGCATCACAGAGCCTGGCACATCAGAAGCACAAAGAGCCCCAAAGCCCACAGAAGAATAGCAATGGCACACATCAGATTTGGGTTGTTGACACCTGCACAACCCATTCATGTTTTAAAGAGGTACAGGCCACAAATAAGGGGACAGGATCCACATTCAGCAAATCAGTTTCCCTGCTGTACTCTAGGGATGCTTTCTAAGTTTTAAAAAACCCATATCAGGAACATCCAGAGAGAAACGATGTGAATTTGTCGCCATATGTTGGAAACCTGCATTCACGCTTTCAACTGTGTTCATTCCACAAGCATTTATCAAGTACCAGCTGTGTATAAAACCTGATGATTTCTACCAAAGGATACCCCAAGATGACTGAGACAAAGACAAAAGAAGCTGATATGGTTGTAAACCTAGCTGTCTGCAGTCAGGGCTAGAGTATGGGAGCAGTCTGTGTCCATCTGTGAAACATGTCGCCAGAGCTTCCCAAACTCACCTCTCTTAACACAAAGGTCATCTCATGCCTCCAGGGTGGCACACAGGCATTAATATTCAAGATGTGCTATGTGGATGCCCATTCACGAAGAAGCAAAAGATCCAACCTCTTGTCGTGGCACTGAGATGCAGTTGGCCCTCCTGGCCTTCATTCTGCTGCCATTGAAAAATCTCTGGCCATCCCCGGTCAAACACTGTGCAATATATATATATATATGATATATATATCATATATAATACATATATATATATCATATATAATACATATATATACACATATATATTATACATATATATGGGCTCAAACTCAGGACCTTGTGCTTGCAAGTCAGGCTGCAGAACGTTCCCTATATATTTATCCCCCTGCCCCTTTTGTGCTGGACTTCATTCTTTCTATGAGCTATACTGTGTTTGGAGCACTTGGTTCAGATGTTGCCTCTTCCCTAAGTAACCGTAACTTCTGTTGGCCACACAGAGCTCTTAGACTTCCCCAAGTGTGCTGCTCCTAGAGCAGGTTCAGGCTCCATCTCCTGTAATGCTTCATATGCCCACCTTGGTGCCCACACTGAGCTCCTCCAGGGCAAAGGGCTGTGAATGCCATGTCTAGCACAGTACCCAGCACACAGCAGGCACTCAATACATGCTCCTTTTTGGAAAAATGAAAACTATACATTTTTCCTTTATTATGAAGGACTAGGACTATGGTGCTCAGTGACCATAACCTAGAATCAGAAATATTAAATCACATATTGGTGATTTAATCACACAGGTATGCCCACACAAACTGTTTATAATCCCCATATTAAGAAGGCTATTTCAATGCCCCAGGTACTTCACATTCTTTCTAGCAACCTAATGAAGTCAACACAAGACAGGTTATCTCCATTCTACTGGTGATGGACTGGAGCTCAGTGTGGTCAGAAAGCTCACCCAAGCATGGAAGTTCTCTTCACATACTAGATACATGTAAAGTCTCACTACAGGATGCAGCAGCAGACATATTTGAAAATTTAAAGCAATTAAAGTTTCTCTACATTTGTTACACTAATAGGTTTTCTTCCAGGAATGAATTATTGCATGGATAAACAGAGATTCAGGGAACGTTTCCTGCATTCCTTGCATCCGTAAGAGTTTTCCCCAGGCGACTCATTTCCTATGCTCAAAAGAAACTTGAACTTGTCCATGCTTTCCTGTATTGGTTGCATTCATATTTGGGTCCATCCTGATACTTTCCATGGACTTGAAATGAAACAGAATCCTTCGAAGCTTTCACGCATCGCTTACACCCATAAGCTTTTACTCTAGTGAATGTATTAATAATTGGGGAAAAAAGAGCCAAGGTTTTGACACATAGATTAAGGTCATCATTTTCTATCTGGTGGAAAATCATACATGGAATTAGGAAGAACAAAAATCCCTGACGGCTTTCCCTCATTCCTTTCCTCATGCTTACCATACTGATTCCAGTTTTGCAGTTTCTCTCCAGTGTGAGTAATTTCATGGACTTCATAAGGTCCACAATATCTGGAAGCATTTCTGAGTTGCCTACATAAACAGAATTTCTCTAAACTGACAATAATTTCCTGGACTTGAAGAGAACTAAAAAGCCTGAAAAACTCCTCATATTCCTTACAGTTATAGAGATGTTTCTACTATGAGTTTTTTCACTAGCTCCAGAGGAACTGGAAGAGATGAACTGGAAGATATCCATGATACCCATAGACTACCTCCAGTGTGAGTCTTTTGATGTGCTCAAAAAGAATCCCTGAAGACTTTACCCCATTGTTTACATTTACAGGTTTCCTCTCTACTGTGAATCCTTCCATAGATTCAAAAAGTATTAGAAACCTAAAGGCTTTCTGATAATGATTATATTTACAAAGTTTCTCTCTAGTGTAAATCCTCTCATGGACTTTAAAAGAACTACAGTCATTAAAGGAGCTCCCATATACTTTATTTTTTTATTTTATTTTATTGGTCCATTTTAGGTATACAATACAATGACATTCATCATTGGAAATTTGCACCTTTACATAATCTCTCTTGGTTCTTATTTTTCCCCCTTCCCCTGTCCTCCCTTCAACCCCTCCAGCCCTCCCTATCTACAAAGACCATATTCTTAACATTTATACAGTTTCTCTCACGTGTTTATCCTGTCATATCTTCTAATGGGCCTATAATATGTGAAAACTTCTCCATGCCATTTGCACTCCTGGGATTCTCTCCTGTGTGAATCCTTTCATGGGTTTAAAAATGTCCAGACTCTACCGTGGCTTTTCCACACTCTTTAAATTCATGGGTAAATGAATTCATTTATTCTTTCCAATGTATAATCCTTCATGAACTTTAAAACAACCAGGGTCACTAAAGAATTTCCCACGTGTTTGAAAATGTCATGTTTTCTCTAAAGTGTGCATGCTTTTATGTCTTCCAATGGTCCTAAAATGTGTGGAAGCTGGTCCATGTTTTTCACAATAATATGGCTTCTCTGCAGTGGGAGTCTTTTCATGTATTAGAAATGAACAGTAACTGAAAAAGTCTTTTCCATGCATCTGAGATTCATAAGGTCTATCTCTACTGTGCCATGTCATGTATGTCTTGAGTGATTTTTTAAGAGAATTGATTGATTTTCCACATTCATTACAATGGTATGTTTTCTCTGTCATGTGATTTCTTTCATGTCTTGGCAAGCATTCGTGATAACTGAAGGTTTTACCACATTGGTTATAAGTGTATGATTTCATTTCCTAGTCCTCATTATCATATCGTTTCTGTTCTGTGTCTGTAACTATGCAGCTCTTAAGAGGTGACTGGCATATGGAGAGTATTCCACAAAACTTACATTCATATGGTTTTACTCTAATGAGAATCTTCTTCCTAAGACTTCAATTAGAAACATATCAAAAATTTTTCTGGACTAACAAGTCTCTTTACTTTTTTTTTTTTTTGGTACCAGGGATCAAACTCAGGTCTTTGCACTTGCACAGCAGGTGGCGAAACCACTGAGCTAAATCCCCGGCCCTAGTCTCTTTACTTTTACAAGATTTCTGCACAGTGCTATTCACAGATCAACCATGTATCCCACTTCATGAGGCAGCTTTCATGTGCCTGCAGTTCCATCTACTCAGAAGACTGAAGTGAGAAAGTTGCTTGAAGCGAGAAACTCCAGACCTTCCAGGGAAACACAGGACACAGTCTGACATTTGCTTCCCACTTTTTATATCAAACTTGCAAATAATTGTCTTCCAAATTTTTCTAAAGAATTATCAAGCCTGTAAAGATTTCTGAAATCAATCTCTATGAAGTTTCTTCTAGGAGGGATCCAGCAGTGCCCCACAAACACATGCTCCAAGGCCACTTAGTACTTTTCCAACTTCCATGGTGTTTGGAGGCCTCACCATTGATTCCATGGTCAGTAAATATCACAGTTGCACTGTAAGAGCCATCCAAAGTTCTTATGAGTAGAGTGAGTCACATTAGCAAAATCATTTGATCTGATGGTGACCTCCATGCACTGGGACGAGCAGCAACCCATGATCTTAGAAAGCAACAGTTATTTTCCCTATAAGCAAAGGCTTATAAAGTACCATCCTAAGAAATCTATCATAACTGGAAAAAGAAAGGAGAAAGAATGAGGGAGACAGAGATATCAAGTGATACCTGATCTCTTCCTGGTGTGGATAATTTTAGAGACAAAGAGACAGGTGCTTTGATAATGTGGATGGTTATGTTTAATTGGGTCAACTAGAGTGACTTGGGAACTGCCTGAGTGATCAGTGAAGCACACTTTTAGTTTGTCTGGGTGGGTCATGAAGGTGTGTCCTGGCCTATTTTATCTGGTCACTTGCCCTTTCCTCTCTGGTACTGTTCTCATGCTGTGTTTCTTTGCTCCCCAGAAATAAGCAGCTTTGCTCCTCTATGCCCTTCCACTGTGATGTTCCTGCCTTTGTGCAAGTCAGCCATGTACTGAGTCCCCTGAATCATGGGCTAAATTAAAGCTCTTCTCTGTGCTATGAGTGTTGGATATTGTGTGCCAGTAATGGGAAAGCTGACTAATACCATGTTGCTGTTAATGTTTTTTTAAAGCATGGGAATTCAAAATGGAGGCTGACATAGGGATCCTTCCGTACAAATTTTTCATGATTTTCTAGGTTAGATCAAAGTGGCCAGTTTCACATAGAGATTTTGTTTAGATGTAAATAGGGTGGGTGGGAGCCAGCTTGAGAAAATGCAGGGGACAGTGTGCAGGTGACAACTGAGTCTTTCTTTGCCAAGAAATCCCAGAGATATTTCTTTGACCTGCATGAAAACAGAGTTCAGGGATCATAACTGGATTCACATTGCCTCATTAATGGAAAACTTGCACATCAGTATAGAGAAACACCCTGGCTGCCATAAAGTGAATAGCTTTGTTCCAATAACTTTTTCCTGCCATGATGCATTCCAAGACACAGGGCCGGAGCTATGGTAAGAGGAACCATGGATTGAAACCTCTGAAACCATGATCCAAATAAACATTTCCTCCATTTGTTTATTTCAAATAATGTGTTACAGCAACTCAAGCTTATATATGGCAGGAGGGAAGATTTATTTTGGCTCACATGATCAGGTGGCCTTGTAGATTTGGTCAACTGGTGTTACAACATGGGGCAGAGGAGGCCTGTTCACTTCATGGCCACAGAGAAGTGAGAGAAAGAACAGCTTTCAAGATCTCTGCCTCTGGGTCCATTTGATCCAAAAGATGTAATGATACTTGAAGTGTCATTGGCAGGGAGAGACAGGATTTGGAGTGTCTGGCATGCTCAGATAGGTGAATCACAATGAAGGCCTTTAAGATTTTGTAGCCAGTCTCTACCATCATCTGTAGACAATTGCTGTCCCTTTGAAAACAGCTCTAGGCTGGCTACTGGGTTGACTTGAACCTGAACACTTGACCGTGGCACACCATGTCATCATACTACCTGAGTTGCCTATCATGTCCTGGATACAATCTCATACCCTGAGTCATATGGTTGGACGTGTACAGCAACAGTCTATCATAAAATGGAAATGGTATGTATGTGATTGAGTCAGAGCAGGTCCAGAGGGTACAAGTAAATTACATGAGGAAGTTGCCCAGATGCCAATGGTTCCTATGCCTGCTCTATTGCCTTCAGCTTCCCAACATGCACCTATGGCCTCACAGTTTGGACCACATGATCAGCTGTCAGAGAAAGAGTAGGCTAGGACCTGGTTTATGATGGCTCTGCATGTTATGCAGCACTACCCGCACATGAATAGCTGAGGCATTATAGCCACTTTCCAGGACATCCCTTATGGAGAGTGATGATAGGGAATCATCACAGTGGCCAGACTTTGGGCATTGCACCTGGTATTATATTTTGCCTGGAAGGAGAAATGGTCAGATGTGTGAGTGTGTACTGATTTATGGGATGTAAACAATGATCTGGCCAAATATTCAGGAACTTGGCAGAAACATAAATGTAAAATTGGTGACAAAGATGATTGGAAAAGTGCTATGTGGATAGATGACTCCATACAGGCAGATGATGTACAAATATATGTTTCCCATGTGAATGATCCCGAAAGGAGAACATCAGAAAAAGAGGACTTTAAAAATCAAGTGGATAAGATGACCCATTTTGTGAAGGGTGGCACACCTCTTTCTTTAGCCACCCATGAACAGAGGGGCCATGGTGACAGGGATGGAGGTTATGCACCGGCTCAGCAACATCGACTTCCACTCACAAAGTCTGATCTGGCTATAGCCACTCCTAAATTCACACTGTTCCAGCAGCAGAGACCAACACTGAGACCCCAGTATAGCACCATTCCCTGAATTGATCAACCTGTTGAGTCTATTGGACCACTTCCATCACAGAAGGGACTGGGCTTTGTTCTCACTTGTATGGACACATTCTGGATAAGCATCTGCAATCCCAACACATAATGCTTCTGCCAAAACTACCATCCCTAGACTCACAGAATTCCTGGGGTAATTGACCCAGACTATCAAGCAGAAATTGGACTCCAACTCCACAGTGGAAGAAAGGAGGAATATACTTAGAGCTCTGGAGATCCCATAGGATGCCTTGGTATTACCATGCCCCATTATTAAAGTCAAGGAGAAACTACAAGAACCTGATCCAGGTAGAATGATAAATGGTCCAGACCCATCAGGAGTGAAGGTATGGGTCACTCCACCAGGGAAAGGATCAATGCCTGCTGAGGTGCTTACTGAAGACCAAGCCAATACAGAATGGATAACAAAAGGAGGTCTTCCTGAATACAAGCTACAACCCCCTGATCAGCTACAGAAAGGAGGTTTGTAATTGAACTATTGCTCTCTTAGTATTGGTTTTTCAGGATTGTCAAGCCTATGTTATAATGTTCAAATCATGAAATGTTAAGAGTAAGCATCACTCAAAGAAAACTTGCCTTCTATTCTGGGCAGGGAAGCAGTGCATTTCTGGTTGTATGCAGAATGGTTCTAACAAGTTAGGCAAAATCATAAGCTTGTTCTTGTATCTGTAGACTGATTTAAAGATATACATCTGGTTGTCAGGTAGCCAAAGGGTAGATTTTGATGGTTGCTGGTTTTTGTCAACTTGACAGCTTGAGTAAGACAAGCATCTCCAACTCCAGGCCCTAGGGCCTAGAAGATCCACCCTAGGGGAAGCTCTTGTACCACCCTGGGTGGGGCTGACTCACCCTAGGGAAGCTCTTGGCCTGGATGTTATAAAAGGGAAGTGGGGAAGGACACTGCTGCTTCTGCTCTTTTAGAGGAGCCCCAGTCTTCACCCAGGAGGTCATCTCCTGCCTTGTAGGCCACTCTTTGGTTTCCAATAAGGGTCCTTCAGCCTTCCTGTGTAGACTCTTAAGTCTTGCACTGCTGACCAACCACCCTCTTGATTCACACTGCCCTAGCAGGGGACACTCCAGTGAGCTCCAGACCTTGGACCAAATCCTCCAGTCTCCAGTGTGCAGACAGACCCTCTGCACTCTTCCTCATCCGACTCTGTGGGTGGCCACTGTAAGTCAGTCTTGGAAAGTCATATGTATTTCTATAGCTTGTGTTATAACTGTTTCTCTACTGAATTCTGACTGATGCTACACAGAAGGAGGGAAGGTTTCTTTGGGCTCATAAGGTCAGTTGACCCTATTGTTTCGGGCATATGGTGGTACAACACATAGCAGAGGAGGCCTGCTCGCTTCATGGCACCTGGGAAGTGAGACAAAGAAGTGGCCAAGATCTCAATATCTCCTCTGGGGACAGTCACTGCAGCATCCCGTCAGACCTGACTAGCTAAGCCCTAGCAAAGAGTCATCTCAGAACCTCCTGCGACTCTTGTTGCGGTGCAGTGGGCTGTGCCTTAGGAAGTTGCCAGGGTCCTCCACAAGAGGCAACAGATGAGGCACAAGAGAGGCCCATTCACTCTCTAGCCTTCTTGCACCCATATTTTACTCCTCTGTGCAAACGGGAATAAAATACCTAACTCATAGAATGGAGGCAGGGTCTGGAAGAGACAACTTTCAGTAATCTTAGAGAGGTCTGAATTGGCCCTGTCAGAGAGATGATGTTGTCCTGGGTATCCAGTGCCTTCCCTGATCCATGTGTTGCTCTTTGCTGAAATTTGGTGCTCATCAAGTTGAGCATTTAGGGGAATAAAAGCAAACCGCAGTCCTGCTACCATGCCATTCATGTGTTCTCTCCTCTCTACTTTTTTTCCAGCTGATAACAAAAAATAATCCAGATGGAGCTCAAAGGTATTGAAAAGATACAAAGGTAAAGTTCAACAAACACTTTTTCCAAATTGAGTAATCACTGATTTACAAGTCATTTTGAAATACCATGCATGTAGCAGCAGTGCAAAAATAAGAAGAACATGGGCCGGGGATTTAGCTCATTGGTTTCGCCGCCTGCTGTGCAAGCGCAAGGACCCGAGTTCGATCCCCGGTACCCCCCAAAAATATATATATATACGTGTATATATATATACGTGTATATACGTATATATACATGTGTATACGTATATACGTGTATATACGTATGTATATACGTATGTGTATATACGTATGTATATACGTATGTGTATATACGTATGTATATACGTATGTGTATATACGTATGTATATACGTATGTGTTTATACGTATGTGTATATACGTATGTGTTTATACGTATGTGTATATACGTACGTACGTATACACACGTGTATATACATGTGTATATACGTATATATACACGTGTATACATGTATATATGTATATATATACATATGTATACATGTATATGAAGAACATTATCAAAACCTTTCATATACAGGTATGAAAATACCATGTTGTAATCCAATATGTGACAAAACTAACAGACATTAGCGATATATTAAAATAATAATCATAACCATGGTAATAAAAGTCGTGAACACATTCAGTGAATATAGCTGGTATAGGGTGCAATACACAGTGCTGTTCCTTCTGCATTTGGTGAGATTTTGATCCCAGAGGACTTGTGTGTGTCCTAGATTTTTAAACTTTTGCTCAATTCTCAGAGCATTGGGAGATCACAGTCATTCTGTGTGACTGGATTTGGTTTGGATCAAATATCCATTTCTCCAAAGAGCTTCAAGAAAAGGAAAGCTTGGTTGGGCCTGGGATTTAGTTCAGTGGTTCCGCCACCTGCCCTGCAAGCACAAGGACCTGAGTTCGATCCCTGGTACCAAAAAAAAAAAAAAAAAGACAAGCTTGGTTTTCAGAGGATGCCTGAAATGGGATCTATGAAAATAAACACCCCAGGCACATATGTGCCTTCACTCTTTTCTGTATTACATTTTACAAAAATGTAATGTGAATCCCAATAGAAGGGAATGAAATTAACTGATGACCTTGCATCCTTAACAAATACTCCACACATACACATATATGTTTTACTGTACCAGAGTTATGTGATGTTTGGCTCTATTCAGAAAATATTTATTATGCCGGGCATGCTGAGGCATACCTGTCACACCAGCACTAGAGAGGCTGAAGCAGGAGAATTGCCATAAACTGGAGACCAGCCTGGGCTACATAGGAAGTTCATGGTCAGGCAAGTTTCATAGTCAAACACTGTCTCAAAAAAAGAAAAGAAAAGAAATTTAGGTTTAAGTAATGTAGCAATGGATAGTTAAGTGTAAGGGAAAATGTCCACAAGTTATATTCACATGTTTCTCCATTTTCTATGGACTACTACAGGATGTACAGATTTGGGGTCTGAAAGGCCCTGGAGGCAGTTTCCCGCACATACCGAGGAACAGCTACTTTTTCATGCTACTACAGATTTCCCACTTACCATTTTAATCACTGCATAATATTCCATTGCAAAGATGTATCTTCAGTACTTAACCCTTTCTCTTCCTCTTAAAGGACAATTGTTTCCCTTAGTTTTTCTTTTAAAATTTCATCAACCACCTTGTACTTTTTTACTCACAGCCTTTTGGATCTCTTCTTAAGCTCTCTTTCCAGTGGCAGGACATTTTTGATATGACAAATATCTCTTTGATTTAGACAGAGAGGTTTAAAGGGGTAATTCCAGGAGGTAGTACACAGGCCAGCTAGCTTCTCTAACTAACTGATTTCTGCTCCTCTCACCCCCAGCTGCTTCTGTGTCCTACCTCAAGATCCATCCCCAGACTATGTCAATGAAGTAAGTAGCTCCAAGTTGGATGACGACCACACTCTTCAGCTAAGAGCCGGTCAGAGACATGAGGTGTTGGTGCCTAAAAATGCCCTCCCCAGTGAGGGCTTGAGGCAAATGGAAAGCAGAGGCAGGAATGCTGCCCCACAGGGGCCCTGCAGGACTCACCCAGGATTGCTCTCTCAGAGGGACACAGGACATGGACACTGTGCTAACCCTGGAGACAGCAAAAAAGGCATCGGCTCCAGAGCCTCCCCAGTCCCTCAGGAATCCCCAACCAGCTCGTGGGGCAGCCCTGCAGAAGGCATTTACCCAGCTCAGCCTTCCTTGATGGCAAGGACTCCAGGAGCCAGGACTGTGTGCTGCCCTGCTTGGAAAAGACTCCAGCCATGGGAAAAGGAGACAGCAGAGCTCCTGCTGAGGCAGAGAGTCCAGTCTTGGAAGGACAAGCCCAGGGCTTCCCACTGCCAGACTGGAATCACCCTCTGCTGTGGGACCTGGCTGCAGACAGCCATGGGGAGGTAGAAGAAGAGGATGAAGTAGTGGCTGAAGCCCTTACACTGTTTGAAGTGGGTACTGTGGAAGAAGATGTGGACAAGGCAGATTAGTGGGGAGAATCAGTGTGGCCAGTGAGCCAGTGCAATGCTGAACAAGGCAAGACACCTGTGCTCCATGGGACAGGAGCTTAGTATTGGCAACCATACCCTGGTGTGGCTTAGGAGTTGTTTACCTCCAGCATCTGTTCCTATTCTGGGTGCCTGAGCTGTGCTGCTTCTCAAAGACTTGGAGCCTCACTGCGTCAATGGGCCCTCACTGGGGACAGGAGAAAGAATATCAGAGTGAGCTGCTGTGCCCCTGTCCATGGAACGTGCAGAAACTGAGCACCCTGCTTGCCAACTGTCACAGTCCTTGGGAACACCTGGTACAGATGGCATGAGAATGCTGTCCTGTCCCCACTCCCAGTCCCAAGTCAACTGTAAATCCTTTGTGTTACTTGTGAGAGACAAATGTTGGCCCTGACCTAGTAAAGGTAACTCCCCCTTCAAAGTCCCTACCATGTTCAGGGACAGTCACCCAGGGAACTGATAACTAACCACTTGTTGGACACCAGTTAGGCTGAGAAGCTTTCAGGAGAACCGGAAGTGACCAGGAAACAAATGATTGGTTGGTTAATCTTTAGCGTGAGAGTAAAATGCCTGGACCTTCATGTTTTTTGCCTTGTGATTTTTTTTAATCTCCTTTGTGACTGGGGAGCTTGGACAAAATAATTGTGAAAACTTTTGTGTCATATTTGGGCTTTAAATTCATGAGTTTGGGGAACAGCAAAGCCGTGTATGGAGTGTGTTATGCTACTAAAAGTCTGATCCTAATAAAATATTGCAACTTCTTTGTCTCTGCGGGTGGACTCAGGGTGGTTCTGACATAGCTCCTTGTAGAACTGAGAAGAGTGAAGATGGCCAAAATTGTGGAGAGAACATATAAGCATGCAAGATATTTTAGTTCACTGTTTTGTTACCTGGGCCCTGAAATTTCACTGACCTGCAGCAAAAAATTCATCTTCTCTCATGGTTTATCTGCTAAGTGAAAACCTAATAATATGTACTGTAAAGACTGACACATTTGCCTGGGACACAGTAGGCACTCAGAAATGATGTTCTATTACTTAAACTCTTTAAAGATTTTTACATCCTCACCACTGAACACTCTAATGCTTGACGTATTTATAAAATTTTCCTTTCATTTTAGAAATTATTTAACATAAAACATGATTTCAAGCCTTACAGCTTCTTTAAGGATGGTTCTCTTACAATATGCTTAATAAAACATTCACAACTTGGAGTTCCTTGGTATTGCAATGACAAATCATCTCTATGTACCTGGTTTCTCAGAGGCCTTCAAATACAAACGATTGGCCGTATTAATTGCATTCTATGTGTGTTTAACATTGGACTTAGTACATTAGATGCTTATTAATTCAGATTCTGTATTATTTCCCACAATTTCCCTAGTTCATGAGTTGGGAATATTTTCAGTCATGTGGTAAATGAAAGTCTTTTCACCTCTAGGAGAGGAGTCCAGGCTAGGAGACCCGTCCATGTATCAGTGACCCCCGTGTTCCCTCTGATGCAATAGGTTTGATTTAGTTCCTCATTGTTCAATTTGACCTGTTCCTGTGGTTTCCTCACTTGAAAATTAGGCTGAAATTCCAGACATTACATTTGCTTTTCATATGGGAAAAAGATGAAAGACCAAAAATCCTTTTCTATTCGGGACATTCCAGATGGATCATTCACCCCTTCCCCTTCCTCTTCTTTGGTCCACATGTGGACATCTGACCACATTAGTTCCAAAAGGGATTAGGAAAAACCATGATTCTAGCTGTGTGTTTGACTTTCCCAAATACATTTGGGATATATTCACTGAGAAGAGAAAAAATTGGATGCTGGGACCTTTTTTTTTTTCTGCTTTGGATATTTATTTGTTTGTTTGTGTTTGAGGTGATCCAATTCACAGTATCTATCACACCAGACCCACAAAGCCCAAAGCCCTGTAGGACAGCTGGTTTACAAGAGTTTGAAAGTTTGTGTTCATATTGAGTATGACACAAAAGGAGCTAAAGACTTTCATTCTAGGGAAGAAGAAATGGACAGCTCCTGCCATCCCAGCTGCCTTCTGGTATCTCCAAAATGCATGGGAGAAGAATATTCGGACAAGTGATATTGGTACAAACAGTTCATCCCTTTCCAGAAATACCCTTCTGCATGGCGCACACATACCATTTGACATTTGAGAGCTGCTGCAAAGTGCACATAACTGGCAGCTCTCTCAAGTAGCAAAGATTCTCTGTCAGGTAACTAACTGCTTCAAAAGGTTAAACAGCCAGAAAACATTTCAATCCTTTTTAAACACATCTAACCCTTTTCATCCTCATCCCAATGTTCAAACTTCACCAAATGACCTCAGAAGAAAAGTCAGAATGTTTAGTGGAAAAGAATTTTCTGATTGCAGCTTTATCTAGCAAGTAGTCTATGGCGGTCTGAGCATCCTGCTCTGTGTGGTGCCTTCTGTTGTAGTCTGGTGCCAACTCTTTCAGAAAGTGATATGGAAGATAAACAAAGCTTTTCAGATGTTCTGGCCAATTGTAGACTCAGATGCATTCTGGTTGTGAATCACTAAGTATCATTAGGCACCGACTTCATAATTCCCCACTCTTCCTAGCCAGTTACATCACACATTGAATATTAGTTTTGATTTAAGATGATTTAATTTCTATATAAAAATAAAGTACTGTTTTTAAATCCATATAAACTTTTTTCCACTAGGGGAAATTAAACTATCAAATAAATATGAAAGGAAGTGTTCTCCTTTCTTTGCCAAGTCAGAGAGTAGCAAATTGTTTTAATTCACAAATCAGATGCATAACAGTGTGAAGAGAAGTGTAGGTGTCTAGCAGATAACATGCTCATTTTCCACGCTCAGTAAAAATTGGCCATTTGCGGGCCAGGGGTTAGCTCAGTGGTGCTTCTGCCTGCCTCACAAGCACAAGGTCCCAAGTTCGATCCCCAGTACAAAAAAAAAAAAAGAAAGAAAGAATAGACATTTGTCATTTCCCTTTCAACCCCTGCCTGTGTGCCTTTTTCTGTCCTCTTCCTACCTCTCTCATCAGTACCGCCAAGCCCAAGACCCTGGGAAAAGAGAATGAGATGCCAAAAGCAAATATTTGAGCAAAGATCTGCTGACTTCCCTCGTTTGGTCATCTGTGCAGCCACCAGCAGATGGAACTCATGCACTCCTGCAACCCAGGACCTGCCTGCAGTCTTGAACTTGGAGTTGAAGTCTCACCAAAGGGGCTCCTATGTGCACAACCTGTCTTTATGATGGAAATTTGAGATATCTTGCTTTCTGGTTTGGGTTTGGTTTTTTTTCTCTAGGTTAAACCCCATTCATTTAAAATCTTCGTTTCTGGAGGTGGTGTCAATGAAACACAGATAAGCTGACATTTGTTTCTTATGAGTGTGTTCTCTGATAATTTATGAAAAAATAAGTAGCTCAATAAGTAGCTAAACGTGCAAGTTTCTCCCATGCCTCAGATCCTGGCAGACACACCCAGCAGTCTGCTAGCCAGTGAAGAGCCCCAGCCACCAGATGAAGCCAGGTTGCTACCTGCAGCTGGTTCTTACCCACACAGGAAAGCAAGTCCCAGGGTGTCAACTATTAGAAATTTTTTTTTGCAACTAAAGCAACTAGGAATACATGCCTTTCATCCAGCTCTGAAGTCACCCATGGCACACAGTGGGAACTTCACAGGTTATTGTTACTTGTTAAGTGAAAGAAGAAAAACTCACCACTCTCGTTTGAGGAGACATTGGGCAGCCAACTGAGGATTCCGAATGCCGCTTAGGAGATGATGACATGATGTCATGCAGGTGCACAGGAGGCTGCAGAAGCACAAATCTGAATGGAAAAGATCACTGTTTTTGAGCTCTTCACCCTCACACTAAGCCACTCCAGTGGAACAGCCAGGCACTGTGGTGGTCCATGGAAAGGTGTATGCACAGAATTTGGGCAGTGATGGTTTAGTTTCCATAATTCATCCGTGTTCTCTGAGGATTAAAGTTCCAAATTAAATTTTAAAAAACCTTGTTGGAGCCAAGCAGTTTCAAGCTTGGCTTACTCATTTTCCAGTTGTCTTGAACTCAATCTTTAAAATCTTGAGAAAGGAAAAACAAAGGAAGTGTATTGGTGTAAAGAGACTCAGATCTCACTTTTCCCTTAATGTCTTGACTTCCAGTCATGGGAAAGGTGCACCAGGGGCTGGCTCTTCTGGATCACAAAGGTGGTGACTTCCAGGTCTTCAGAGCCTCTGACCATGGAACACATACTGGGCACCTGCTTATGGCTCTTTAGTCCTAACAAGCCTGGAATCTGGCTGTGCCTCATGCTCTTGACCTTGAGTTTAGGTTTTTTAATTTTTCTGAGCTTTAGTTTTCTCACCTGTGAAGTGAGGATCCTTCCTGTTTTCCAGCATTGACAGGAGTCCTTGCTGGACCAGCAGATTCTGGACCTCACTTCTTAAAGATACAGATTCAATAGGTCCAGGAGTGGGGTTGGGATGGGCTGCATGGTAATTCCCTGTAATTCCCTAAACACCCTTAGAAACACTAAGGGACAGCAATGCCTAGTTGATCTTGTACTGATTATCAGTAAAAAAAAAAAAAAATTGCATACTCACCCCAAAATAGGCATGTTTATAAGTAAATGTCCTGTCCTGTACTAGTAAAAAAATAAAATTATAAGAAGTAACTTGGAAGACAAATTAATGAAACTAACTCTGGAGGAAATATAAAATTTGAATAGCACCTATTAAAGAAAGTATATTCCTAGCTTGAAAACCTACCTATATGACAACAACAGGCTCATATACATTTTAACTGATAAATTATATCAAACAATTAAAGCAGAAAAAAGAAGGAACACTTCTCCCCTCATTTTAGGAAACCAACATTGTGCTAATCCTAAAACTGGATAAAGATAATAGAAGAAAAAAGTATGAACATAGATAGAAATTTGCTTAACAAAACAAACTATTGGAAGTCAGATCTGGCAGGATGTAGAAAGTGGTTTTGTTATAGGGATGGCAGTGTTGGTTCAGCATTGGAAGATCCACCCCCAAAAGTCATCATTTTAACAGAGGAAAGGAAAAAGCCATATGATCCTGTCACTAGTTGGAGAAAAAGTATTGGATTAAATTCCACAGCTGTTCATGGTAAAAGCTATCAGGAGACTAGAAGTAGAACAGAACCTTCTCAACAGATTAAAGATGTACTCCATACTTCCAGCGAGAACACCTTATATGAATGGAGAAGATACAATGCTTTCTCCTTAAGGTAGGGAACAAGGGCAGATATGCTTACTCTTTATCTGTCCATTAAACTTTGAAACCTAGTCCCCCACCAAAATAGTCTGGCAATAAAGTGACACAATTAGGATAGGATTGGCACAGCAGAAGCAAAATCTTTATATGTAGATGAAATGATCATCTACAGAGAAAATACTAAGAGATCTCTAGGAGCCCCTAGAACTTGTACTTGAATTTAGCAGGATTAGAAAACACAAGATATATATAAAAATTCAGGTCTGTGTATACTTGCTATAAATGAAGAATTGGATATTGAAATTTAAAAGTTATGTAGCAGTACAAAAGACCTAGAAAAGTTAAAAACAAAAACAAAAACAGTGTTGTAAGACGTTTAGTACCTAATTTTACTTCTTAGAAGTTGTCAAATTTATTTCAAAAAAGATTTTTGTAATATGCTTTCTATATCCTTTTAAATTCTATAAAATCTGTGGTAATGTCTCCTAGATCTTAATATTGTAATTTAAAAAATGTATAACTGATATTGTGTAACAGGAAGAAAAGGTCTAAAAGAGCAGGGGAATTGGGAGGGGCAGGGGAAGGGAAAAAAGGGAAAGGAAAAAATATGAGAAGAGGAAGAAAAATGGAAACAAGGTCTTTGCAAATAGGGAAGAGTGGAGGGGATGAAGGGAGGGCAAGGGAAGGGGAAAAAAAAAAAAGAACTAAGATACTCATGTAACGGTACAAGATCCCAATGATGAATGTAACTGTATTTTATACTCAAAATGTACCAATAAACAATGGGAAAAAAATAAAAATAATAAAAATAAAAATAAAATTATAGCACATACCAGGAGAAGGCAATAATTAACTACTAGAGATTTAATATTTTCTTCCTACACACCTGGGGTATGTGAAACCTGCTTAGAAAACCATTAGTGTAGAAGTCCAAACAAATTAGCCCATGTAAAATCTCTTTGTAAATAAACAAAGTGAGGCTAATATTTTTAACAATACAATGTGCACAAGTGTGTGAGACATGCACTAGAGAAGACAAGCATGCTTGAACATGCACACCCTGAGGCCACTCGCCTGCGACTGTGCACACGACCTGTATGGCCCTCGAGCCTGGCTTTTAGGAGACTTCTGTATTTATTGTTTTAAGCTTTCTAGAGAGTTAATATACAACTAGCATAAACTATGACCTAGAGCCCCAAATTTAGGCAAAGAATATTATTCCTCTTGCTTGTCAAAACTAGACCATAACTACTCCCTAAGACTAGGGAGGCTGTTGAGGAACAGGCTGGTTAACATATTTGCTTAGTAGAAATCTTTCTACTTTGACAGAAAAGCGATGCAATGAATGTCTGTTGAGATGAATTATAACGTCAAGAAAAATCCCAAGGCTGGGGATGTGGCTCAGTGGTGATGTACTTGGATAGCATTGTGAGGCCCTGTGTTTGATCCCCAGGGGAAAATCCCAGAAAAACAAATTTCATTTCCAGGTCCTATTCATCCTTTTCCTATCCTGCAAAATGTTTTAATGCTATGAAGAGCTGTGCATTTGGTTCATGGTCTCTGCTCATCAACTGTTGTCCTTGGTCTCTCCTGTTGATGCTTGAAACAAAATTTTAAAATATACCCCATTTGGGAAGCTGTAAGATGCAGTGTATAAAATTTTCATGACATTAATCATCAGCCAGATGATAAAACAGCAAAGACTGCTATGGTGTTTAAATTAAAATCTTATCAGAGAAAGACACTGATAATGAAGGGGAATTATTTGCAAAGACGTTATTTCAAAATAATTTGCTAAGTCATACAAATCTTGATAAAGAAGTCTAAATTAATAATAATGTTTGGGAGACACCAAACTGTGTTTTTTTATATTTTTATAGGTGCAAATATAGCTTCATTTATTGAAAAACTACCACTTGTGAAGCCATTAGTACAGCCAGCTGCTGTTTTATTCCTGCTCATGCATCACCACTTTAAATCCACCATGGGTATGATTGCCACCTCCCTGTTATACAGCTGGGGAAATGGAGGATTGAAAAGCTAAATACCTTGTCCTCAGGCACACAAGCACTCACCGAAATAGTCCCAACTGGGCCTAGGTTGAATACTAAGCTGGAGCTTTTGAGAATCATTGTTAGCCCTCCAAATCTGTGCCCTCTCACCTTCAGATCTAACCAGAATTCAACCTGATTCAAACACATGAAAAACAATGCATTTATACTGAATATATAGAAATGGAGACCAAACTCCCATCATGTGTCTCACTGGAGAGTGTCAGAAGAGCCCGGCAGCTCCTTGTTCTATGGAGTCTCAGTGATGACAGAGTGAGCACCAACTGTATGTGGTCCTGTGCTAAGTGCATAACACATTCAGGCTGGGCAGAATCCCACAAACACCCACAAAAGCACGTGTTACCTTCACTCTGTCCTTAGAAGCTTGTGGCCCACAGAGTTGAAGGCCCCAGATGGGGCAAAGCATCTGAGTGCCAAATCTGTGCTCTTCTGGGAGCTGTAATCATGAGCCCTGGGCCAAGTCAAGGAAACTTATGGAAGTAGATTCTGAGAAGAGGAAGGGGAAAGGGGTGGGTGAGAACCTTTCAGAGCAGAAAACACCATGGCTGGGACTCCTGGCCACAGATGCAAGGCAACTCTGAACCATGTCAGGGTGGAGCTGGCATCCAGGGCTTCATGATCCCTGTGCCTCTGTGACTCCTCATAAATGTACTTCTCTATGATTAACTGCCTTGGTCAGGAGTTGTTTTGTTTGTGCCCATCGTTGTTTTTGCTGTTGTTGTTGTTGTTGTTGTCATTAGTAACAGAAACCCAAACCATGTAAGGAAAAGGGGAAAATGTCCTTGAAGTGTTTAGGAAACTCAGAAGGGCAACTGTGTTACAGGCCCTCAAAGCAACCAGCACCCCAGTCTTCCCTCTCCAATGTCCCTTCCTTTCCTCTAACCAGCTGGTCTCCACCAGACCCCAGCTGTGGTCACCAGAAAAATAAACCACTATCTCCAACTGCAGTTTGCAAACTTCCCAAGGAGGGGCTCCCTGAAGCCAGATTGCAGTTGGGTAGCACGCTCACCCTGGCCATGCCCAGTTATGGTCAGGGGAGCAGGGCACCATGGGTCTTCTAGGAGGAAGCAGGGCAGCTTCACAGAAGGGACAGTGCTGAGCTGATGAAGTCTCAGCACTCCCATGGACACCCTGCCTCATCATCCTCAGGTCTTCCTTCTACCCCCAGCCTGTGTCTCTTCACAATGAGAACTCACCTTCACTCTGTGGTCAACCATGATGACTTCACATGCTGACTGGCTATGTTCACAGCAAGAGACTTACTGGCTCAGCTAGATCTCTAGACAAAGCTAATGTGCAAGGCCACTCAATGTCCACTTTCACCAGCTATTAGAAGGACAGGTGCACAGGCCCATTACCAAACACTATGGCTGAACCTCATGCAGAAATTTTATTTCCAGTGTAACAGTGTGAAGGGGTGGGGGGACCCTGAAGAGATAACTAGGACAGAGTGGCTCCAACCACATAAGTGGATTAGCGTCTTTCTTGAGATTGTTAAGTCACTGGAGAAAGTAACTGGCGTAGATTGGGTCTTCTGGGAGTGCATTAGTTACCTGGAGAGCAGGTTGTTATAAAACAAGGTCAGCCTCGTGTTTTCTTCTCCTTCACATGCTCAGGTGCCCCTCTGGCTCATGCTCCTGCCATCTGAGGCCCCTTGCCCTGTTAATGTGGCACAGCATGAAGCCATCACCAGATGTAGCTTCCCCAGCTCGGACATTTCAGCCTGTAAAACCACAGAGCGGGCTGGGGATTCAGCTCAATGGTTCCACCACCTGCCTCACAAGCGCAAGGTCCAGAGTTCAATCCCTGGTACCAAAAATAAATAAATAAATAAATAAAACCACAGGGCAAAATAAAATTATTTTTCTTATGAAGTATTCATTCCCAGGTATTTATTTTACCACATAAGTCAATGACTACGACTTCCAATGGAGGTGCCTTCCAGAGAAGGACATGGAGATGATGGCAGACTGTAAATTTGCATGCATTTTTCAGGCTTGGAAACCTCTATGAGGCAGGTCATTGTCCAGAGGAAGACACTGAGGCTCAGAAAGATTCAGAAGATTCCCCAATATCACAGGAGTGAGTGGCAGAGCTGGGTTTCAAATTCAGAGCAAAGTTTGGGCTGCTTCTCTGAAACAAAATTGCTTCAAATAGTCTCATCACTTTCCTGAATGGATTCAAGGGATGGATATTCCTCTGAAAGAGAATGCAGTTATTTTTGCCAGTATCCAAGGCAGCACCCACATGCACACAGGCAACCAGGTAAGAAACTGAAAAAAGCAATAAAGATAACCTGGCAGGGTCAGAAAATGGGATTGAAAAGTGCCCAAACTGAACATTTTATTCTCATAATTATCTAATGACATTTCTTCATTTTTACTGGTAGAACTAACTTTCTTTCTTTTTTTCTTTCTTTCTTTCTTTCTTTCTTTCTTTCTTTCTTTCTTTCTTTCTTTCTTTCTTTCTTTTATTTTAAGGCCCCACACTTGATTCCTGGTACCAAAAAAAAAAAGTAGAAAGATTGGGTATAGAGGATCTAACATGGGGAGAAGCCAGAATATCTAGCCCACTTGGAAAAGACTCTCCTAACTATCAATAGGACCCCTTTTTGCCTGTTTTCTGTACCTGGTGGCTTGATACTGGGGGGCTGCTGAAGCTAAGCAGGCAGTGAATCTGAGGGCCAGGGGTATATATGTGAGTAGGAAAGGAAGATGGCAGTACATATTGGAGTTAGGCTGCCAGTGTGGTTAGACAGAGGGTCAGGAGAAGGGTGAGAAGGGGAGCAGCAGGGTGGGGAGCAGAGCCTGGAATAGTGAGGCTGGCAGAGAGTTTAGTTAAAATATCTCATCTGAGGAGCAGGATTGGACAGATGGGAATGACTACAAACAAATGAGTAAACATTTGCTTTTTCAATTGGCATAAGAGCAGAGGGGTTTTAAGAGGCCTGGACACAGTGCCGTCAATTCCTACAGCAGTAATTGAGGCTAAAGTAAGCTATCCTGAGAATGAAGAGAGGGTGAAATGGATCGCCCCTGTATTGATCAGAAATGAAACACTCAGGCTGGGGATTTAGCTCAGTGTTTGCGCCGCCTGCTGTGCAAGCGCAAGGACCCAAGTTTGATCCCCGGTACCAAAAATAATAATAACAATAATGAAACACTCTTATCTTCCATGGCAAGATTTACCCAGAGTTTGGCAGCTGTGATGGTCCAAGGGGCATCTGAGACCTCTGAGGTGCGTCAATCATCTGAGGTCCAACCGATCAGGACATCAAGCACTTGAGCCCCAGAGAGTGGCCCTGGGAGGGGACCCCTGAGGTGGGCCTGGTCACCCCAGTACAGCCCGCCTCTCAGTGAGAGCTTCCACACATAGGGCATAGCTTGGGAGGGAGTCCTGGGTTGGGACCGTCTTTGGCCCAGTGGCCAGTCTGGTGACACTTAAAGCAGGGTCCTGGACCTCTTTTGGATCTCTAGAGGTTTATTTCCCTCCTGATTGGCTTTCAGCTCTTTTGGTGGGTTTCTTACAGTGGATGCAAGCAGTTGCAAGTCAGAAATATACTACTGGAGGGCAGCCATATCACGATTATTGAAATGCTTGATTGATTGATTTCTGATGGGAATCTGAGGGTCAGATTTAATATTTTGGAGCTTTTTGCAAATATCTGGAGCAGACTGGGTAATAAAATGCATCCTTAAAATAAGTTGTCCTTCTGGACTCTCAGGGTTTAGAGCAGTAAACTCTCTGAAAGTGGAGGCTAGGTGAGACATAAACTGGGACAGATTTTGATCTCATGGGGGCTTGGCCTGGCGATGGCTGTAGCTCCATCCCCTAGATCAGGCTCAAGCCTCCTGTTTTCCTCATAGGACTGAGTGAGGGGCCAAATCTGTCTGTGCTTGCTCCTCAGGGGAAGAGTGTAAAAGTAAGGATGACACTAGAAGTAAGGTTAAATCATAAGACTGAGTGAGATATTGAAATTCTTGAACATATTTAGTGGGGTCTGTGAAGAAGGAACCCACGCACGGAATAATTTGAGAAAGATCAGACAGAAAAAAAGGGGAATGAACTTGGACTATTTTTTCCACCCCTCTACCTCCCAAAGCAGAAACTGAGGAGCAGGGGGTAGGGAAGAAAAACCAACTGCAGTTCAGACCTAGTGTGAGAGGGGGCTGGAATGGTCTTGATGAGATAAGGAAGAGGGTTGGAAGTGTCAGATAAGTGGACAGAGTAGGGCCGGAGGAGAGGAAGTGACAGTAGGAGGTCCTGACGGAAGCTAAGCAGCTTCAGCGTTGCAGCTGGAGGGGGAGGGGGGCTGGGGCTGGAATGGAGGCTAAAAGGAGACCAGATGGGGTATGGGAGAGGGTGGGGAGAGCAGGAAGGGCTGCAGGGGCAGAGGGAGGCTGTTGAGGTCGGGGTGGGTTAGGAATGGGCAGAGGATGTGGGGGCCTGGGGAGGCAGGCCCGGGAGGAAGGCTTGGTGGTCAGAGAGGAGAGGTAGTGGGCAGGCGCAGAAGAGGGAGCTGACAGAGGAGTTGAGATGAGAAGTTCAGTGGGGTCACAAGAGGCACAGAGAGGGAAGTCTGCGACCAGCGAGGGATGCCTGGGCATATGGGACCTCTGACCATTTTTCCAACTGCCGGCAATAGGTGTCTAGTTCTCAGAGAATTGAAAAGTTGAAAGTACCATTTTGGGGGCCAATGTGATTCACTGTCTAATTTGTATTGTGACCAGGACGAACTATAACGGACAATGAGATGATCTGGCTTCAGGTCAGGGTGAGATGGAGAAGTTTGAGGTTTGTAAGAACATAACCCAGGGGAGAAAAAGGATACAGGAAGAGAGGTTGCCCATAGTGATGTCTGACACCAGAAACCAGGGCTTTTGGGCAAAGCAAAGAAGGTCTTCAATCGGTTTCCTGAAGCAGAGAGAGTGTACGGCCAACCAAGTCAGGCATCCCCGAGATTGGGCAGCCATCAGGGGATCCCAGTTCCCAAGAGTGTGACCAGTACTAGGTTTTGAGCACACTTTGCACCTGAGCCGGGTCAGACAGAGCACTCTGGGTAAGAGGGGTTGAGAAGAGAAGGTTGAGCAGGTGGACCTCATCTAGGTGGAGGGAGGTGAGATCCCAGATAGCCCTTGTCTAGGGCGAGGGGGAGCAGTCCCTCTCTCTCCCTCCCTCCCTCCCTCCCCCTCTCCTCTCTCGCCCTCTCTCTCTCTCTCTCTCTCTCTATCCCCCCCCCAAAATCTCGCCCCACCCTGAAAAATGACGTCTTCATCAAAAAATGGCCAAGAAGCCATATCCATGTAGTTCACAAGTTTGGCCAGCAGATGGGGCACGGAGCCTCTTTGTGCAAGGTGGATGACTGGCCCATCTGGACACCAGCTAAACCAGGTGAACAAGGACTCACCTGGGCAGCGGATGTTTCCGGACAAAGAGGCCCCAGGTGACCTTTCAGGTGCTTGTAGTCCCAGTGAAAGACCCTCAGGGAGACTGATAACAGACCTTCAGATTGATGGTGGGAAATGAGGAAAGGACAGAATCCTTGGGTAAAAACCAACGTGATCCACCAAAAACAAAGGTCAGAGGATGTAAGAACTGGCAAGTGGGACCCTATGTGCAAGACATCATTTGGATCACACCCAAATACTCAGCAACAAGTGCTAAGCTGTGTGCTCCACTCCAAGCCACCGATATTCAGCTGTGTGGACAGGAGGCCCTGTAAGGGCTTAGAGTGGAGCAGCCTGGCTATGTAGACCAAGTATGGAAGGGCAGGAGCAGACCCAGCAGGGCCAGGGACAGTACCCCAGGCAGAGTCACCCCGAGCTACCAGCGTGCCACCGTCAGCAGGTGGCAGAACCAGTAGCCCAGGCCTGCATGGCCGATGAGCCTGTTATCTGCTACATTCCCAATTGGCCCCTGCTCCCCCAAGGAGCTGAGCAGATGACAGCCAGTGACTCACCACCACCCATTCTGCATCTGTCAAAAAGGCTGACCCCTTTCAACAAAGACATGGGGAATGTAAGGAATTTCTAAAGTCCTCCATGGTGCTTATGTTCTGGATCATGGGGCAAAAATCATGTCAGTTTTTCCAGTTACACACACACACACACACACACACACACACACACACTTCCAAATAAAATTTCAATGAGACACTACAAAGAGTGATGTTGGTATATCTACATTTAAAAACATTATATGAAGGTGATATTGTACAGAGTGACAAATGACTCTGTCTTACCAAGGGATCACATAACTCCCCTGAAGAAGGTAGGTATAAGTATAAGAGAGCTGTTCTTAGTCATGTTAGCAGAGTTCTGACTGGATATGTAAAGGCTAAAAACACAAAGACATATATACCTGCACTACACTGATTGCTAAATATATTTTTTCAAAATAGTGTATTTTCAGACTCTGTATAGGCTAAGAACTATGTAGGTAAGAACTTTCTTGTTGCTGGGACAAAATACCAGACACAAACTTACTTGAGGAGTTATTTTTGGCTCATGCTTTCAATCTGCATGGCTATCTCCAAGGCAGAGACAGGAGTGGCTGAGGGGCAAAGCGAAGTAAAAGGTGCTCAACTCATGGTGGCCAGGAAGCTGAGAGAGACAGAGATAGGGAGAGGCACAGGAGTCAGCAAACAGAATACAGCTTTTCACACCATGCTCCCAGTAGCCCACTTCTTCCTCTCCTAAAAGAAAATGAACTCTAAAACTCATCACCGCATGAATCAATTGGTGAGTATAGCTCCCCCAAGATCCAATCACCTTCAACAAATGTAAGATTTGGGGGAGGATATTTTAGATCTGAACCATACCACTAGATTTGGACACACACACAAATATTGTGGGCAATAAGAGCCAGGTTTTCTTATCATAAGAGGAAAAAATATAAATAAGGTAAGCGATAAAGGTTAAAATGAATCCCAAGGAATAGGACTGGAGTCAGAGGTATCAGTACATCTTGGGCTTCTAAGATACAGAGACACCAAAAGATGTGTGCATGTGCACGCATGTGTGTGTGGCTGTGTGTGTGTACAAGGGAGGGCTAGAAGCTGAAACATCCAGTGTCAGTGAGCACATCTCTTATCCTTTACTTCTGAATATCATTCTCTAATAAAAGGACTCAAGGTTCCTTTAATTTGTTGTTGGTTCCAGGGCTGTGGCAAGGAACACATAAAAATGGTAAGCCTGGAGCATCTTGAGGTGACAGAAAGTAATAAAGATTAAGGGAAAAGGGAAGACGGAGAAAAGGCAAAGAATGGAGCCACATCAAAGGACAAAGGAACCTGAAAGAAGGATCACAATAATACCTACTGCAGCCCAGGCCCACCAGTAGATGGTGTAGTGGGCATCTGAACTGTGTAACCAAAAGACATGTTGATACTGAAGTCCTAACGCTTAGGACCTATGATTGTGACCCTTTTTGGAAACAGAATCTGGGGAAAATGTAATGGAGTTAAGGTGAAGTCACACTGGATTACAATCAGCCCTGAATCCAGACGACTGCCCTTATAAGGACAGGAGAGGACAGGGACATACACACAGGCAGAAGGCCTGCACAGAGATCTGGAGGTGAAGCAGCTGAAAACCAAGGAATGCCAAGCACTGCCAGCAGCCACTGGAAGTCAGGAGGCTTGGACCAGACTCCCCTCAGAGACTTCAGAAGGAACCAACACTGGAGACAACTGGATTGCAGATGCTGGCCTCTGAAACTGTGAAGGAATGAACTTCTTTTGTGTTAGCACCCAGTTAGGGGTACTTTGTTGATGGGAACACTAGCAAAATCAGAGATAGTAAACTTTCTGAAAGTTTAAGTGCAAACATGATATTTGTCTAATCTCAAAGTATCTCCACTCAAAGAGTTATTAATTACAAAGAGAAAAAAATACTAAATTTACCAAAGTGACACCTGCTGGATATTACTAGGTGATACATGTCACCATCATGTTCCCCTGATGTGATACAACAGGAAGAACACATCACCCTACGGTAGACTTTTCCCTAATGCAAAACTTCAATCTATCGTAAGAAACAGCAGGGAAGCCAAAGTGGCAGGGCATTCTACAAAAGAACTGGGCCATGTACCACACAAGTGTCAAGATCATGAAGCATAACAGTAGACCTAGCTATAATCACAGATCGTGGGAGACTGAGAACACCAACAATCCAACGCAACGGGGGCCTGGATCAAAAAGAGGTGTTACCAGGACAAGTGGTGACATCCAAATTAAGTTGTTCTTTAGTTAACAGTATAGAACCAATGTTCCAATTTTAGTATATATGCTGCTGAAGCAAGCACTGAACAAATGCTAATTTCTTAGTTTTAATCACTTGCTCTCTGGCTATGTAAAACTACCTAAAGGGGAATAAAGTAAAAGGTATATGAACTATTGTTTTTACAACTTTTCTGAGAAAAATTATTTCAGATTTTAAAAAATACCAGTGGACCCTCCAGTTATGACCAGCCTGACAAACAACTTGGATTATGACTGAATTTTAGATTTAACTTATGACCAAAGTCTTATGACCCAAATGACGGCCACTTGTGCTTCCAGATGGTCTCAGATACAGATTTAAATAGAGCTCTGAAAGGAACATTACAACATCCTTTCCTGTGACGTTAATTGAGAAATCTTGGGCCAGTGCCTCTCTCGGGACACTGAAATCTGTCTGTATACAGGCGAGGCTTTGAAGGCTGTATAGAGAAGCCTGAGGCTTCACTGACCAAGGTGAGTTACAACCAGGCCTTGAGAACAAATAGAGTTCATAAGCCAATGGTCCACTCTAATTATGGAGAGGGTTGAGATACTACAGGAGGGAAAATCCAATGAAGGCTATCAGTCAAATGACGACTTGCTAAGTTAGGACATAAGAAATTAGGCCCTGGAAGATTAAGCTCCATCCTGTTGCAATGGTATCTTCAGTATACAAGGCACCGATAAATGAATCATACAAAACAACGCATGGTGTTTAAGGTTTTTATTCTTAACTCTTCTTTGGTAGTACAAAAGTTGTAAAAGTACAAACCAGACAGTTAAAAATACAGTTGACATTCAAAACATTGAAAATTTTCCTTTACGAAGTTTTTACATCAAGGTGGTAGCCAACGCATTTATTACATCAAGAAGCTGTATCTGTTATTAGTGTTCTGTACAGTGAGTTCATCATGGATCCCTGATCCTTCAAAGAAGGAGGAAAAACACAAGAGCTGTAAACATCAGTTGCTTTGGGAACTCTGGAGAATTCTCATCAGATAGTACAAACCAGTAAAAAGCTTATGTGTTGAAAACATTGAATGCTTAACTTTTGGCATATTTGGAAGAAAGCCAGACAAAAACTGCTCAAGTATGAGAAAATATTTAAAATGTACTCTCGGTATAAATACAATTTTAAATATTTTGGAATATTCTCTTGGCAGCTATATTGCTATAAAAAGTGCTCTGACTTGAATAAAATTAAAAAATAATTAAAGCTGAAGAATATCTTACATTTTATACCTCAACATTTAGAGGGCAGAATATTTGAATATCTTAGGCAAAATACTATGTTTAATTTTTAAAGAAAAACAATTGACCTAGATGGCCTATGTATTATTTACACTAATGCACACCCCTAAGATTACTAGACTGGTACTTTCTGGACTGCAATGAAATTGACTTTATACTGATTTCTGTTTTGCCATATATACGAAGCTACACACAGATGCTGTTTATTAATGGTCAGTAAGAAGTCACATGAAACTGAATCTACCATTCATTGAAAAGGTTAGATATTTTTAGTTTGATGCCAAAGAGTCAAAAATATGTATTTATATTGTGAAAATACTGTGAAGTATATTTTTATGGAAATCATTTTTTCAGGAGCCAAATGAGAAAGGTGCTTTTTTACTCTTTGAAATAAAAGCCGCACCCAAGGCACCTTACCAACACTGACGTGGAGGCTGGAGGCTGGTCTTGGAGATTTCCAGACCCCTAAACTCAGACCTATTAAAAATACTATCTTTTGCCTCTGTGTTTTCAGGTGTTTTATAAAGTATAAAGCTGGAGAGAGACGGGGGTGGGGGTGGAGAGCCTGAGACTATTTCAAGGCCTTCAGGGAAAGAAGCCACTACGTATCTTAAATACTAAGCATTAGTTAGAAGATGGAAAGCAGCAGCACAAGGAAAACATGCAGCAGTTGCATGGGCCTGTGTTGCATGAGAAGTAGGGTTGTTTTGTTTTGGGCTCAGTTTGTCCTATTTTCTTTTTTAGTGAATTTAAGCCATTCCCTTTATTCCAAGAAGTTAAAAACGATTAGCTCAAATGAAAACAAAAATCAAAACCAAAAGGTCCTTCAACATTGTGTAAGTACCTGAGGAGTGGCATGGTGGTAGCAGGAGTGAATGTCAAATTCTTGGCGTAGGGACTCAAAGTCTAGCATCTGGCCGCATCTGACTCTATGGTCTTTGGGGAGTCAATTACTCAGAGATACATTGGATTATGTTCAGGGAACTTTTGCCACAAAAGATTCATCTTTTGTAAGAGCCAAACTATGTATGAAGATCACCTTACAACAAGGGGTAATAGCAACACACACACGCACGCACGCACGCACGCACGCACACACAGCATGAGCTCAGACTGTACACAAACAGTTCCACTGTACGTTACTTAGTGATCCTAAGGGGAAAACTGCAGGGTGGACACCAAGACCAGAGGTGGGTGACTGGGAAAAGTGGTGGCTGGGGGTGGTTGATGAGATAAAAAAAGAAGTTCTTTCCTTTTCTAGAAATGTAATAAACTTTTCATCAGACTTTTTAAAACTAAAACTTTTCTCAAGGTAAACTGAGTTCTGTATCCAGCGCAGCAACAACATTCCCTTTCAGGCTGTATCCACATGCTTGCTGACGTCATGACAGACTATAAAATATATAAAAATCTTCCTTAGGCAACTTCATAGCTTGTAAGTTTTCAGTCTCTTAGAAATCTTCAAATAAAGTCCCTGCTGCAAGAGAAAACAAAAACAGGTAACGCTTCAAGAAGGGGAAAACATTACATATTGATCCTCCTGAATATTTAAAGACAAAGAAGAACTGAAATCCCACTCCCAGCCCATCCTGCCTCATCCCTTCCCCCATGATGCACTTCTTCTAGCATTCAGTCAAACGAAATTTAAGTATCACAATCCTAAAAGGCTCTCGTTATCAAAGCTTGATGGCTTACATTTAGATGTCCCCCCAAAGCCTCATTCGGATGAAGTAAGGCTTCCTTTTTCAGAGGTGGCTGAATCTGGAATGTGTGATGCTGGGATTAAGGTCGTGTGATTACTAAACCACTGCAACAGAGTGATTGGTTTGGCACCACCCTAATCCTGGTGGTCTGAATGGGGTAAAAGACGGAGAGAGACACCATTAAGGTCTCTTATTGTTGTTTGCCATGAACTGCTGCCCCTCTGCCATGTGCCACCCTGCCTTGGAGCCAGCCAATTATGGACTGAATCTTTATCAAGCCAAATAAGCCTTTTCCCCTTTAACTTTGGGTGCTGGTATTTTGTCTCACCAATGAGAGAAAAGTAACTAACACACTTGAGAAATGGAAAAATAATAAAGTTTGAGAGCCACAGGAGACTGGGAGGATCTAGGATGCTTCTAAGGTGGCTTCAAAAGTGACATGTGTGTCTAAGGTGGTGGTGGGCTTTCTCCTTATGAGTCCTGCAGCATTTCTCCAGGGTAACAGGCTCTTTAACTCCACTGGCATATTTTGTCATGTAACGAGCTCCAGAGCGATGACTGCAGTCTCAAAGAACTTTCTATGTATCAGGTAGAGTGTCTTTCCAAAGCCACACCAAATGGGGTTAACTTCTGGTCTCTACTGAGCATCTAAGATGCTTCGGTCTTGGTTGGTATTTCACTGGGCAAGTAAGAACGCAGATACAGTGTTCAATCTGGGGTCTTTCTTGTTTTCTGAGATTTTTGCATTCCTGGGGTTGAACCCACGGCATCACTCATGCTAGACAAGCACTCTACTACTGGGGTACATACATCACCAGCCATGAGCTTTCCACTGAACCTCAAGGGTTCTGTGTTGGGTTTTTATGTCTAACATCTGGCTCTCCTTATGTCTACATTTATACTGCGTTACAAATAAACCTGTCAACATTATAAAATACTGTGCTTTCCTGCTCTCCAAAGGGCTTTTTTCTAAATAACTCATCTAATTGATAGCTTTATGCCCTTTTACTTTCATGAAGACTGGGCAAGACTAAAATTCTCAAGCCACCAGGGCCCTCCAAAACACACATACATGATGGTGAACCTACGTGAGCCTGAGCAACAAAAACAGATGACTTCCCAACAGTGTGTGTGCCTGTAAAAGTCAAGCAAACCAGAGATGAAACCAACCTGTGGAAATGAAGAAGTACCAAAAAGTTAATAGAGAGGTCTTAAATTAAGATTATTTTATTCACTCATTTTATAGCTCAACCTTCAAGATACATATTCCAATATCATCTATATCGTCCTTTACCTTTGTGTGGGGGTGGGGTGGGGTGGTACCTGGAATCAAACTCAGGACCTTGTGCTTGCCAGGCATTTGTGGCACCACTGAGCCCTATATTGTCCTTTTCTGTCATTCATAATACTCATAGTGATCTGCGGCCATTATGGGACAGGAGAAATCAGAGACAGAGACTGGAGCACAGAGACAGAGAGAAACTGATTTTCCAAAAAGATGAGTTAAAGGATCCTTATTCACTTAGGTGAAGATAGAAATGTAACACTGTCCCCCAAAATGGCACAAATCAAGTTTTTAGTTATAAACTTAATTCCCTAAACTGCATTTTTGCAACCTAACAAAGCTGAACCAGAGATTTGTGCCATCTAGCTGACCATAGTGAAATGTGAGATTCCTTTCAGGAAGGAGTCAATAAAAATGAAATATACTAGCACAGAAAAAGGTAAAAGGGGCAGAGATAAACATTAAAAAGTCCTGAGAGACAGAAATGTAAAAACTGTGAGAATTAACTAGAAAAATTTCAAACTAGGCTATTATGTAGAAAATAGGGATTTCACTATTTTTGCCTACTCTTTCTGTGCTCTCTTGGAACTTGGCATTTCTGTATTGAGAAAAATAGCAAGAGATGTCAGGCCTGGGATGGAATGCCTCATCACAGCAAGAGTTTTAACTCCTACCTAGGAGACCATCCCATTTACAGTGACAAGAAAAGTTAAGTCACAAAAAAGGCAGATTTTGGTACGTGAAAAGTGGGGTTGTTGCTGATATTATGTGACCGACCATATGGCACAGAAGCCTTTGGAAATGGTTCACTGGAGGAGTTTGGAAAGGTCTGGAGATGCTGGCCGAAGAAGGCCTAGGATGCTATAAGCCAAGTTTAATAAGAGACTCAAGTTGCAGCCCAGAAGACTAGAGTGCTGACCAAAAGGCCAATGATAAAGACCAGGCTCTGCTAGAGATTTCAGTTTGGAAGAAAGACTCCCTTGGCAGTCAGGTTAGAGGTTATGAGTGCTCTACTCTAATAGAAAATTTTGTCTACATTTTGCCCATGTTCTGAGACTTTGGGGGAGACTGAGATTAAGGATGGCAGACTCATTAATCTGGCAGAGGATATCTTCAGGCAGCTGAACATTCAGGCAGTAGCATGGTTACTGCTTACTGCTTTTAGTGAGATCTGTGAGAATCAGGAGCACTTGTGATTGTCCATGGATGCTCAGGTGGAAGCACGAGCCACAAAACAGTCTTGACATGAAGCAGACTTATCCACAGCACAGCACCAGCAAAGCAGGCAGGATGAGGTACAGAAACCTTCAGTCTGCACTACATTTGTGTCTACCCCTTCTTCTGATCTTTAAGACGAAAAGAAGTGAGGTCAGTAAAACTTTCAATCCCTGTTTTCCTAATTTTGATTTCACCTCTTAAAGGGGGAAGCAGTTATTTCCAATGTATCCTTAACACAAACGAGAAAGTAGCCCACATTCTGAAGGAATTTGTTCAATACTACCTATTTCTGAGATGTCCTGAAAATCCAAAGCTCTTATATTCTTAGGAATTAAACAGAGCTTCACAGTGCCAAAACTGATGCTTCAGAAATGGCCCAATAAATAAGACCACCCAGCATGCCATGAAAATTTTTCATGGGAGTGAACATTCAGTAGATACTAACTCTATGCCAAGAACCAGTTTAAAAGCTAAACATGTAACATGTCATTTAAGTCTGACAATGAGCCCATCTTAAAGAGGAGGAAACTCGGGCTGAAAAGGGTAAGCAACTTGCCTAAAATTATCGGTACATAAGTGGCACAGTTAAAATTAAATCTAGGCACTTTATTAAAGTAAAAAACTTTACTAAAATAAAAATTAATAATAGCCTCAATAATTAAAACATTTAAAATAAAAAGAAATGTCCACTGATGTTTTTAATAAAAAATTAACTGTAAAACTCCTGTAAGAAAACGGAGAAATCTTCACAACACTGGTCTGGGTATGGATTATTTTAAATATGACATCTAAAGTATAAGTAACAAAGGTGAAACTAATTGAATGAGATTAAATCAAACTAAAAGGCAGGGCCAGGGATTTGGCTCAGTGGTTTCGCTGCCTGCTGTGCAAGTGCAAAGACCCGAGTTCGATCCCCAGTACCAAAAAAATAAAATAAAATAAAAGGCCTCTGGACAACAAAGAAAACAACAAAATGAAAAGACAATTTATATAACAAGAGAAAATGATGGCAAATTATATACCTGACAAGTGGTTAATATTCAGAATTTAGAAGGATTTCAACTGAAGAGCTATAAAAGGCAAATAATCTATTTAAAATGGACCAAAAAAACTGAATATTGAAAGTGAAAATGTTTGAAATATCATTATGTGAACGCACCAAAGCAGTGTTTTCAGTAAAATACAATGAAAAATGGAAAAAGGACCATACATCTCAGAAACATGTGATACAGAATGCTTAGCGCAGTATCGTTTTTAAAAAGCAACAGACCAGTGACAATGAAGACAAGGCAGTGGCATTTGGAGACTGAAAGCAATTCGATTTATTTAACTTTGAAGAACAAAAGCTTATTCTTCTAAGAAGAAATCAAAACACATTTTCTGAGGGGAAAAGAAAAGAAACCATTTTAACTGCATTGCCAAAATAAATCAGGCAGAGTATAAGTTACATCTAACCACAAGAAAAAAAAATGATTCAGGCCAAAGAAGCAGGGTGAGAAAAATAAGGGGGAGGAGAGGACAAATAACACATTTTGTTTTTAAAAGAGTAAAAGAAAGAGAGGGAGAGAGAACTCCTGCCCTATCTCCTTAACAAATTACTTGAACATTCACAGTGGTGTCCCTTGGTGTCCATGGCAAATTTACTCTCGGAATCCCCAAGGATATGAAAATCAGTGAATGCTCAATACTATTATATAAAATGGCACAGTATTTCCATAAAACCTACACACATTCTCTTGCGAACATTAAATCATTTCTAGATTACTCTAAATAACAAAAGCAATATTAATACCATGTAAGTAGCTGTTACACTGTATTTAGCAAATAGTGACAAGGACAAATAATGTGCACAATGTTCAGGACAAACACATTTTTAAAAATGTATTTTCGATCTACAGTTAAATCCACAGTTGTGGAACCTATGGATGCAGAGGACTGACTACACCAAGTCTAGTTTCTGCTACAAAAAATGAAAGAAAGGAGGAAGAGCAAGAAGGAAAGAGGGAGACAGGGAGGGAAGGAAAGAAAAGAAATCAATGAGTGAATCTGCATTTGCATTTAAATATTTGGATCTGTAGTAAAACAAAGGAATCCAGTAAAACAGCTTAAATAAAACTCCCAATTTGAACAAAAATATCTTTCAGGAAAAAAATACACCATATTCAACTGTATAAAAGACACATACTATGCCTTTACTACTTTATCAGCTACATTTAGGGCAAATCTGATTCAGTCGAGAGCCACAGATTTTGGGGCAGAAGGAAAAATTTCACACTGCCCCAGCTGAAAACTCAAGTCACATTACATATCCCAGCTATACTCTTCCTTGTATGGGACATACATGCAAACTAGCAGGAAAAAACTTAATGGATATATGATTTTTTAAAATGCCAATGACATTCCTCCAGTTCTTTCTCTGAGTCCACGCCCTACTGGAAGAATCACATGGTGTCACCCCAGTAAGTTCCAACCCGAGTTGGGACCTATTTGTCCTTGACTTAAATGAATGAATCCTGTGATACCAGGCTGCCTGGCTTTGACTCTAAAATCATCATTTCATTGCTAATAACTTTAAACAAGATGCTTAAACTCTGTGCCTAATACCTTCATCAGCAAAATGAGGTAGTACCTAGCATCCACCTATTGCTGTCCTATGATCAAATAAGTTAACAAGTGGAATGGTCTGTCAAGGTATGCCAGGTACAGAGGACCCCAAAAGCTGTATTATAATTAATTTATTTCCTGGAACAGGGGCATTCCTATAATTCTTTCTGCTTTTCCAAAATAAATTTTTTTATTTTGAATTTCAAAATTACAACAAGCTGGATGCCCAGAGTAGACCCTTTCTAGGACCGGTGGGCACACTGTGGATAACGACAGCACACCGCAGTCTGAATACCCTCTATACAGCATCACCTGTATGCCAGGCACACCATTGGCAATGGCCTTAACTAAACGTACTTAATACCTTTATTTCACGTCCGAGGAGAATAAAGGTTAAGGGTACATAAGTAAAATTTCCAAATAGTGAAGCTCCCCAATCCTCTTTTATACAATCCTGCTGGATGACAATGTGCTTTGCAGAAAACAGCACATTGTAAACCAGTTACATGTGGTCAAGACTTGAGATGATTACTTCAAATTCCCATAGTCAAATACAGACAGAATTTGGGCCAAAAAGCCAGTTGAGCAATCCTAATTTCTTGCACCTCTCCCAATCCTGGCCATGCTCTAATCAGGGGCTAGATTAAGCCAGGTTCTTACACAGACAACCTGCTCCATCGCTCAGTGCCCTGCCAAAGTAATGACCCCATCCCCACACACTCGTTATCACCCCCACCTTCCTGGCAGCTCACCTGCCTGGGCTTCCTCACCTTAGACTTGAATAGGCACTTCTCTTCCCAGACAAGCCCTCCCTGACATTTTTCAGGACGCTTTTCTCTTTACCACCGTCACCCTGCAGTCCAATTCTAACACCTACGGTACTGTTTTCTCTGCTCCATAAAACTTCCTGTGATGATAGAAACAATCTATATCCAACAGGGTGCATCCTGGCCATCTGTCGCTACTAAATACTTGGATGTGACTAGTGTAAGTACCCACAGATGAGGAGAGGCTACCATGTTCAACCATGAAGTTTGAAATCAGGGCTCACCCTTCATCAGCACCGTAGGTTGAAGGGAAGGCGGCTGTGTTTGATCTTAAGAGTTAGAGACTCTAGGGCTGGGGATTTTTAGCTCAGTGGTTTCACCGCCTGCTGCACAAGCGCAAGGACCCGAGTTCAATCCCCGGTACTAGAAAAAAAAAAGAGTTAGAGACTCTGGTTCAAATCCTGGCTCCTCTTTCCAGCTATATAATCTTCAATGTGTACCTTATCCTTTCCATGTATCAGTCTCCTCCTCCGTAAAAGGGGGAAGATCTCATCAACCCATTAGGGACGTTTATAATGATGACATACATCAGAGATGTACACCGGCACAAAGTCCAGAAGACTAGAATACTGATTTAATATAAGCTACTTTTATTGTTCATTTCATCATCCTTCTTTTTAACAGGAACTGCCTCAGAGCCATAAGGCAAACCGATCTACTCAGCTTCTCCTCTTCACAGAAAGCCCCTACGTGCCTCCTAAGGTAGGAGAAGGGGCCGTATCTCCCCAAAGCAAGGCAGAAAAAACTAGCACACAGAGGCTAGCAGAGAGCTCAGGAGCAACTCCTCCAGTTTGCTTCCGGAGCATCTTTAGCCCCTCTCAGCCTGGAAGACCATTGGAGAAGCACCAAAACAGAACTTCTCCCCTCCACTGACAAAGGGAATTAACACACACGTGTGACCACTCAGTCCCCTCAGCCTTCCAGAAACGCTTTCCCATTCCCTGTGCAGGGTCATTCCCATGTGGCACAGACTGGCACAGGCTCTCAGCACCTCTGCCCACCGTGCACCACCACACCCCACAGCTGCCAAACTACAGCTCACCTTCTACTCTGTGCCACTTCGATCTCGTTTCACCGGTGTCACAGGCACCTCTCCGTTGACATTTTCATTCCCACTAACAGACATCAAACTTCTCCGATCCTTCTGGTTTGGCTTGTGTTCCACTTTTGTGACTCTAAATCTGAGGAAGGAAAAAGGGAGATGTGATGGCTTTGCTTTTTCACTAAGAAAGAAATAGGAGTGTGTCCAAAAGTATTTATCTGTAAGACCCCTAACAAACTCAGCCAAAAGTTAGGATAGGAATGGAAAATATATTCAACAAGAGTGACATTTCTGACCAGCAAATCCCCCTGTGCCCTGCCCACGTGTCCAGCTTTTGTGACTCAACTACATCACAGACTACAGTGATATTTTATAGAGTATGAAAGTAAATTAGAAAATACAGGTATTCAAATATTAAAGAGCCTCGCCACTGCAGTTTCTAACAATGACATGGGTTTTAACAAAAGTTTCTGTAACCATAGAAGCTCAGAGAAAAAGATAACTGGGTTAGCAAACTAGACAGTCATAAGCCAAATAGGCACTAGGTAACCACCTCACAAAAATTCAATCCTATCAGATCCTTTTAGCTTAGTGCACACATGCGCATGCGCGCGCACACACACACACACACACACACACACACACACAAACACAAACAAAGGTGTGTTCTTTCAGTACTAGCTGGTGGTATGGTCAGGGGGTTTGTTTCTGTTTGTTTTATATAGATAAAGTTTTCATTAACGATTAAGGAAAAAATTGAAGTAAAGGAAGAGATTTTCATTAATTGAGTAATTTTTTAGAATATTATAATCCATCCCTATAGTCTTTCAATAGCATATCTTTCTAGTTCTGGTCTTAATTTCCTTTAAAATGACATAAAATAAAATTCTCCTTTGTTCCAAATGAGATCACCGACCATAAGGAGGAGGAAGGAAATGAGCAGGGGCAAAGTTGGGTACACAGACGTACTCTGTCAAACTGGAAGACCCTTGAGCAACACAGGCTGAAAAACAGCCTGTAAACATTAAATCCTCACAGGGCCCAATAGCCCAGAAAGAGAGGTGGATTTCAGGTATTCGAGAAGCCATACTGAATATAGGTTGAAAATTTCAGCAGACTTTTTTTTTAAAGCAAACAAAATGTGCTTTGTCCAAACAGTTACAGGTTCCCACTCGTCTGTATCCATAAATTCCCATGACTCTACCTCTTAATAAAACACTGTGGTCAAGAGTTGTACCATTTTGCTGCAAGTGGCAAAGAGCCCTCAGTTTTCTTGTGGCTTATGCAACAAAATAATGAAACCCAAATAAATTAAAATAAGGATAATAACAAAAGTGGCTGATATTTCCTGGGTACAGAAGTGCCCCAAATAGGTCTCAAAACTTTCCCTGAGTCATTTCTTTGAGTCTTCACAGCAACCCTATGGGATGCGTGAGTATGTCATCCTCACTTTAGGCAGGGGGAAACTGAGGCACGGGGCCTCAGTAACATTTGTAAGCAGTGGTGTGAGGATTCAAGGCTGCAATGAGTCAGCCTCCTCTGGCCAGAGGTTTTTCCATAGAAAAAGAAGGTGCCTTGGTAACATGCTTACCCAGTCTCCAGCACTGGCGATCTACCTGCCTCTCCAAAGGTGGCCCTAGCAATGAGCTTCCTGCAAGGACTTAAGCACTCTAACTACAGGAACTGCAAAAATGCTTAATGTCAGCTTAATGTGTCCCTCGAATAGCAGGGTCTTCTTTCACAAGGAAATGGTACTTTAGGACAGAGACACCCAGGACACAGTGGAGATGAACTAAAGTAAGCAGTCAGCACAGTTTGCAAGGGACCTGATGTGGCAGAGGTTGCAGAGTGCCAGATCCCTCTCATCTCTTCTGCCTGGCACCTGGCAACATGGCTTCCTGCCAGTCAGGAGTCCCCAGGTGATTAATTCTGAGTGGATTATGAGCCACAGTGATATGCGCCACTCCCAGGACTATCTCAGTAGAAACATTTGGTGCATTATTCTCCACAAACCCCCTTATGCTCACAAACCTGGCACAGCCATGGGATGAAGGGGCCTAGAACTGGAAAAGGTTGATGAGCCAGCCAAAACACTGTTCCTTGATTGTGTGCTTACATTTCCATAAGTGAAACTAAAGGTCTAGGCTGTATATAGTTGTGGTTCTCAGTTTTGTTATAGGTAATCAATTGGTTCCCTTAATTAATACATCTCCTGATCTAGCAATAGGTGCCTTTCAGGAGTCTCCTGTAACTGAAAATAACCAGATCAGAAAACATCCAAAAGCCCACAGGTCTAACTTGAGCCAGGCTTAGGAGCACATACTTCACATTTAACACATAGCAACCCACACAAACCAGGAGAATTCTAAAGGACCTCACCTGCCCACAGAGAGAACTGTGACTTCTCCTTGGCGTCGTGGTCGAGCCTCTCTGGACTTGCTGGTGGGTTTTATGAAGTGCCATCTCTTGTGCCTGCACCTCTGACACACATCTCGCTCCACAGCTCCACCCACGGTGTGCAAATGGTGGCCACAGATGTGCTTCCCTGGAGTAGCTCCTGGTGACAAGGGCCCAGGACTCACAGGGCTCCCGGGGGTAGTAGGGGTCAAGGGGCTATGGTGGGAAGAAGAGGAAAGGAAAAGTTAGCACTGATTTCATGAAAGAATTCCCAGCCAAAGAGTTCTCTCCCTGTCATGTAAGAAATAGGATTAAAATGGGGAAAACAATTGTACAAATGGACTCTGTAGACTGACCTTAGACACAGGCACTCAGCTCTCAGGACCACACGGTGACAACACATTTCAAACAATCATAATGTGATTTATCACTTCTAGAATTCAATTAATTGGCTACAAATAAGCCACCGCTTCTAATGATGATACAGAGTTTGACTTAGGAGTATGAGTTTTCTTTCCAAAACATGCATCTCCCTTCTCATGCAGTCATGCTAGTTGCTCACACGCAGCTCAGCATCTGCCTAGAACTCTCAGCAGGATGATCCTCTGAACACTAATGCCCTGAGAGACAGAAAAACTTAAAGTCCAATGGAATTATAAGAGGGTTTATAATTGTAAGACTATTCAATCCAATGGGACTATTGCATCAAAGGAAGAAAGCTTCAGGTCGAGTTATCAGCAGTGATGCTCAAAACAGATGTTGATGGTGTTGATATTAATAATGAAAAATTTGGGCCAGGGATTTAGCTCAGTGGTTCTGTCACCTGCCTCGCAAGTGCAAGGTCCCAAGTTCAATCCCCGCCCTGTACCAAAAAAAAAAAGAAAAAGAAAAATTAAGACTTGGGATTCCAAGAATTTTGTGTTAATTCAATTAATCTTTAAAAAACCTTATGATGCAAGCATTAATAATTTCCTTACAGGTACGGGCACAGTGGCACATGCCTGTAATCCCAGCACCCACAGGCTGAGACAGGAGGATTGTCACAAGTTTGAGGCCAGCCTGTCCTACATAGTGAGTTCAAGAGCAGCCTGAACTACATACTGAGGCCCTATCTCAAAAAGAAAAAAATAAAGAAGGATTGGCCAGGCAATAAAGCTCAGTGGTAAAGGGCTTGCTTATCATGTGGGAAGCCCTGGCTTTGATCCTCAGGACCACAAAGAGTAGAAATAAAACAGAGGGTGTTCAAGGTTAGAGATGCTAAGTAACAAGCAAAGAAGTGTGGATCGGAGATCCAAACCTAGAAAGTTGAATTGCAAGAACCACGGTGTAACTGAACACACAACATGGTGATTCAGAAACAATGGAAACCACTTCCAATCATCTGTAAGAAATTTGGCCAGATCAGCCAAAACATAGCAAGCGAGTGTATGTAGGCCAGATTTGGCTCCTTTCAAATGGCACATATCCAGGCTCTGGCCACTACAAGAGGAAGGATTAGAACAGGACAGGGCAAAACAGAGAGGAATGAGCCGGTGGTGCATCACAGAGCCTGGCACATGAGATGCAGAAAGGGACCCAAAACACCTGCCCAACTCACTCATGTTTTAAAAAGGTACAGACCACAAGTGAGGGGACAGGATCCACATTCAGCAAATCAATTTCCCTGCTGTACTCTAGGGATGTTTTCTAAGTTTTTAAAAACCCATAACAGGAACCTCCCAGAGAGAAACAATGTGAATTTATCACCAAATATTGCAAAGCTGCATTCATGCTTTCAACTACATTCATCCCACAATCATTTATCAGGCACCACCTGTGTGTAAAACCTGACAACTACCACAGGATACCCAAAGACAACTGAGACAAAGACACCAGAAGCTGATATGGTCGTAAACCTAGCTATCTGCAGCAGTCAGGGCTGGACTGTGGGAGCAGTCTGTGTCCATCTGTGAATCACATCACCGGAGCTTCCCAAGCTCACCTCTCTGCACTCAAAGCTCATCTCATCCCTCCAGGGTGGCACATGCATTAATATTCAACCTGTGCTATGTGCATGCCCATTCATGAAGCAGCAAAAGATCCAACCTCTTGCCATGGCTCTCAGGCCCAGTTAGCCCTCCTGGCCTTCACGCTGCTACCACTGCACATTCTCTGGCCATCCCAGGTCAAACACTGTACCCCAGCCCCTTTTGTCCTGGAATAAACAGCCCTGTCTCTGGAACACCAGGTTCAGATGATGCCTCTTCCCTAAGTCACTGTGACTTTTGCTAGCCCCACAGAGCTCCTAGATCCCCCAAGTGTGCTGCTCCTGCAGCAGGTTCAGGCTCCATCTCCTGTAATGCCTTACATGCCCACCTCTGTGCCCACAATGAGCTCCTCTAGGGCAAAGTGCTGTGAATGCCATGTCTAGCACAGTACCCAGTACACATCAGGCACTCAATACATGCTCCTTTTTGGAAAAATGAAAACTATACATTTGTCCTTAATTATGAAGGACTATGGTGCTTAGTGACCATAACCTAGAATCAGAAATATAAAATCACATTTTGGCGGGTATGCCCACACAAATTGCTTATAATCCCCCTATTAGGAAGGCAGTTTCAATGCCCCAATATTTCCCATTCCTTCAACCTAATGAAGTCAACACAAGACAGGGTTATCTCCATTTTATAGATGGTGGACTGGAGCTCAGTGTGGTCAGCAAGCTCACCCAAGCACAAGCAGCCAGGAAGCGGTGCAGGGAAGACTAGACCAAAAGCTCCCAGTCCCAAAGCTGTGTTCGTGCTCTTGGCCCTATGCCTTCATTCCTCCGGCCCGGATCTCTCCACAGCAGCTCTGCACCAGGGGAGGGCCCTCAGGAACAGACAATGTGGACACATTTGGGCTTGTTGCACCTTGCGGGGTCAAAGAGGGGCAGTGCTCGGACATCTGGTGAGCAGAAGCCAGGAACACTGTCAAAGATCCCACAGTGCACAGACACCTGCAGCAAAGGGGTACTGGCCCCCAACATCCACAGAGCCAAGTCGGGAAACCTGCTCTGGCTGAACAGCGTTTCAAACGTCATAGCTGAACAAACAAATAAAAAATGCACCACTAGGTGGGAGGAGGAGGAGGTGCACTTACCTTTCAGCATCAGCCGGGCTGTTGTCTGCTACCATCGCCTTCAAAACATCCACGTTTGCTAAGGAATAAAAATGAAATTAAAGAATTAACACAGGATGAATGAGTAGTCACAGCATTATCACATCGGAAAAGCTGCTGGAAAAAACACATAACGTAATTCCTGTATTTCACGGATGAGGACCCCAGGGTAAGGGAGGGAGGTGGGCCAACTGGCTTAGCTCTGCCTCTGGACAGTTCGGACCCTGAAGTCTGGACATGTGTCAGAGAATTAAGTGTTGATCACAACACATATGTTTTATAATATAGGATAGATTAAATTAGGCTTCAAATGTTCTCTTTTTTAAAAAAAAAAACAACCTCCAAATATGTGGGATAGGAGGAAGCTAGGCTGCAACAAAAGCAAACCAAATCCTTGCTTCTGGGGTCCCCTGGTCACACCCGGGCCCCTTCCCTGCAGCTCCTGTGCATAAAGCCTCCGGGAATGCTGTTTCTCCTGGCTATTTAACTGGCAAGGCCCAATACTAATGCTGACTCCTAACCTTTTCCATTGATCTTTAAAGCACTGTTCATATGACTAACCACAATAGATTCTCGAGACAGGAAAGAATTTAAAAAAAAAAATCACTATTTACCATGTTAGCCACTACCACCGGACATTGAACATTCATTCAAATGACATCCCCAGAAGAGGACAATTGAGTCCAGCTCCAACCCTGCTGTGTGGGAGTTCAGAGTTAGGGGTTTACATACAGTCCTTCTCAACCTGCTTTTCCTTCTAGCCCCACCCAGAAGCCTTTTTCCACATTTTCCCCTTATCAGCCTCCTGGGAAAGTGAAACCCTAAAGATATATTACCTGTCTTTTTCTGTTCTTTGTGCACAGCTGTGTTGTAAGAGAGTAAGAATTTTTTGGCTCCCCCAAGATCCAATTTTCATCTTCCTGAGGGACACACCCTTGAGAGTGCATGAATCTTTTTTTTAATAAGACATATTTGCTAGGCATAATGGCACACACCCATAATCATAGCACTTTGGAGGCAGAAGCAAAAGGACTGCAAGTCCCAGTCTTATGTATTCAACTAAGCAACTTAGAGAGAACTTTTCTCAAAATTTTGAAAAAATTTTAGAAGGGCTGGGGATGTATCTCAGTGAGAAGGCCCAGGGATCAATCCTCAGTACTGCATAAAGAAAGAAGGGATGGAAGGAGGGAGGGAGGGAGGGAGAGGGAAGGAGGGAAGGAAGGAGGGAAGGAAGGAAGGAAGGAAGGAAGGAAGGAAGGAAGGAAGGAAGGAAGGGAGGGAGAAATTAACACAACATACCACTCTTTGCTAAAAGAAACATTTTCTTTGCCCTTCATAAGTTTCCATGAGGATGTCAAAATTCACTTCTAAACACAAGTTTTGACTTAAAACAAGGTTCTTGACATTACAAAAATACCAACAATTGACCCACAGTATCTCTCCCACACACAAAGATAATTAAAGTATTTTTCTTTCTGATTAATAAAAAGGATCCAGGAAAACAATTTTCTTTCAGGTAAAGGGTTTGGATATTGCTGTAGGTTGGAAGTGGTTTATCTCCCCCAAAGATTCATATGTTACAAGACTATCCCGAGTGTGGCAATGTGGGAGGTGGCGGGACCTTTAAGAGGTAGACGGGGCCTAGTGGAAGGTGGTTAGGTCACAGGTAGTGCTGCCCTCAGAAGGAATTGATACACTTCTCAGCGGGGTGCAGTGGGGTAGGCCTGTAACCTCAGCTCTTGGGAGGCTGTGGTAAGAGGACTGCTACAAGTTTGAGGCCTGCCTGGGCTACATAGTGAGTTCAAGGCCAGCCTGAACTACCTAGGGAGACCCTGTCTCAAAAAGAAGACAACAACAACAACAATAACAACAACAACAAAGAATTGATACAGTTCTCATGGTACCCTGGTTGGTTCTCAAAAGAACATTGTTAAAAAAAGAGGGCTGGAGATGAGGCTCAGGGATAGACAATCTGCTTAACATGGTGAGGCTTTGGGTCCATTCCCAGCACCAAAAAATAAAGGCAGCCCAACTCATGACTTGCTCTGACTTCCCTCATCATGTGACCTTTCCCTTTGGCACATGCTTTCCCCATGATGCCACCCACTGTTATGTGACCCAGCCACACGGGCCATCACCAGAGAGAGCCAAATCAATGCAGCTGGCTGACTTCAGACCTATAGCCTCCAACACTGTGAACTAAATCAACCTCTTCTCTTGATAAAATTCCAGCTTCAGGTATATCAATATTGTAACAGAAAAAGGACTAATAAAGATATACAATCCCACATACAATTGTGTATCTTATTGTATACAAGATATACAATAATTTGTCAGTTCACACTTACTAAACGTTATCATTTATCAAACTTCAAAACTATGAACAGAGGAAAAGAAAAATAACAAAGGGTATGAAAACAAAGATAGTAACAAGAGCACTTAAAGTAATGAGTTTTTTAAAAACAAAAGTTTAAATAGCTGCCTGAGATTAATCACCCATAAAATGATGAATGCCTCTAAAATGAAAACACCAAATTATACAGTGATACCAGGAAGATAAAATATATTAGAGTCACTACTCAAGCTTGTTTCTTGTGTACTTGTATTTCTCATGATTTCATGAATTCCTGTGACTCATCCCTATCTCTCAGAAATAATTACCCAACAGCCCCTTTGCACTGAGTGAAGTTTCTAAGAGTAAACTCTAGTTTCTATGCAAACGTCATTCACACCCACCCTGTCTGAGCAGGGGGAGCATGTGGGACTGACACACACGTCCACATCTATACACATGTGCGCAAACATTCATACCCCACCTCTGGGCCAACTTTCAAGTCTATACCAGGGAGTAAATTTCAGTAACGTGTCCCTTGGGAACATTTCTGTCTTCTTGTAATGAGAAGACTTTTGAAACACCACTGTTAGGACTTAAACACATGTTTTAATTTGGTTGTGAAATTATAATAAAAGAATGGTAAGTTCTCTTGAATAAAGAGTTATCCATGGTATCCACAGAAGAATGGTTCCAGGACCTCCCAAAGATAACAAAAGTTCAAGTCCTTTATGTAAGTAGTATTTGTATATAACCCATGTACATCCTGCACACTTTAAATCATCTCTAGATTACTTATCATACCAAATGTAATGTAAATGTTATATAAACAGCAATTATACTGTGTTGTCTAGGGGAAAATGACAAGAAAAAAGTATGCACGTGTTCAATACAGATGCAATTTTTTTGAACATTTTCAATTTTGGGTTGAATTCATGGATACAGAGGACGGGCTATCTCTCTCCTCCTTGCATATTGCTCATAATTCCAATAAGCCAGGAGACAGTTTCCTGACACATGCCAACATTCTGTCAACTATACTTCCTTCCACAAGTGAGGGAACCAGTTAAAGGGAAAAAGAATAGAAGAAATCTTCTAATTAGTAGGTTTTTCTAGAAAATTCTTCCTCTCTTTTCCTCCTGAATTTCTTCTTGATAATAGGCACAAAAGTCAAAATCAAGCAAGAAAAAAATGTCCTGCTGTGTCTCCTACCACTATTTCCTCAAACTTTTCCTTATACACTCCCCAAATGTCCCAAGCTGTAACTAACATTGCCACCACCAAAATTTATATGCCAGCTAAAAGCTTTACAGGCCTTACCATACTGGACTCTTCAATGACCCTAACCATAGGAGGAATTATCACCCTCATTTTACAGATAAAGAAACTGAGGCTTAAAGATAGTAAATGACTGGCCAGGGTTACACAAGTACAGAGGGACAGACTCGGCCACAATCTCTGGTCTGTGTGAGCAGAGAGCAGGTGCTTTAAACCCTGCCACTCTCCTTCTCCTCTAGTGTCCGGGTGTCCACCCATCACCCGCACAGGCTGAATAGCTAGAAGAGCAGGACTGCACAATCAGCGCATCACCTTTCAGAGCCCATTTCGTAATCATATTGGTTGTAAAGGTGTCCTTTCTGCCATGTATAAACAGTGTCAAGGTAAGAACTTCACAAAGGGATCTCTGGCCTCGTGGGAATAATCAAGGATCTCGAGGAGTAACCGCAGTACTCTCAGTTTACACTGTTGCAGACAGTTTAAGGGCCCGCCGAAGAAGCTCAGCTACAGAGTCCCTAGTATTTTCCAAACTTCCATCTGCAAGAAAACTCTGACCACCCAAAAGCTATTCAGTTTGGCTCTATTTCACAGATTAAAAGATAGAACTGGCAGGGCTGGGGATTTAGCTCAGTGGTTTCACTGCCTGCTGCACAAGCGCAAGGAGCCGAGTTCGATCCTCGGTAGCAAAAAAAAAGAAAAGATAGAACTGGCATGAATCCAACCCTTAATGTAGGGAGGAAAAGTCAGCAGGAAGGTGGGTCAGAGAACTCCTAAAACCTCAGAACTTCCTGAGAGATGGGAATGTCTGATATTCATATTGAGCCACTAAAGCCCCTGAGTCTACTGGGATGGGTTAGGGTGGGGCCAGTCATCAGAAAAGCTGAGGGATTAGAGTTGGAACTTTCAAGATTCCAGGAGCTTCCTGGCTGCTAGACCCACAGAGGTGCTGGGAGGGTGGTGCACTGGGGACCGGGTAGAGGGGTGCAAGCTGTATCCCCACCCTTCACCCCAATACCTTGTCCTATGCATCTCTTCACTCCGGTGGTTCCTGAGTTACATTCTTTATAATAAACCAATAGATGTTAATAAAATGTTTCCCTGAGTTCTAAAAAACCTTCTAGCAAACTATTAAACCCAAGCAGGAGTCTGTGGAAATTTTATGATTGATACCTTGTGGGTCACAAGTACCAGAGGCCTGGACTGGTGACTGGCATCTAAACCAGGGACAGTGTTTGGGACTGAGCCCTTAATGGAGGGATCACATGTTAACTCTCAGGCACACACAGCCAGAGTTGAGTTGAATTGTAGGACACCCAGCTGGTGTTTGGAGAGCTAGAGAAATGCTTAGTATGGAAAAAGCCCACGTATCTTGTGTCAAAAGCGAGGCGTGAGGGTGTAGGGAAACAGGGCAGCTAATAGATCCGACCTCCAACAGACAGTTGCCTGAACTAAAATTAATTTCCAAAATTAAAGACGTGTTTGAATCATAAACAAGAAGGGGGGAGGGGAAATAAATAGAATTAATAGGTGTTATGCACATGTACCAACTCTCCACGATGAATTTAATCATTATGTACTGCAAATATGTACTAACAAAATGTTTTTTAAATAGATAAAAAAACAATACCACCATGAATACAGTATGGCTGATTTCTACAGACTGTAGAAATTGAAAACTGCAAATTAAGAGAGAGGAGAGGCAACACTGTGGCTTAAAGGCACACAGTATCTAGAACTGGATGGAAAGAGATGGACTGTTCACTACCCATGTGAATTTAACTCCTTGGAAACTCCCTCTCTCCTGTAAGGCGGGCATAACAATGTCAACACTATAGTGATGTTTTGAGGATTCGATGAGATTACACACATAAAACTCCCAGATCTAACTAAGACAAATACATATAAAGCACACTCTAAAAACAGCACCGGAAATTATGCGGAAGCATTTGAAACTGCTGTTCCTCCAAGTGAAAAACAGTCAGACAAGAGCAGAACACACTGACAAACAGTCTGGGCAAGATAGGGGTGGGGGAATCTGCAGGCAGAGTGGTGAGGGCAGAAGAGCAGGTATTTACTGATGAATATATAAGGACTTCAGCTTTTAGACAAATGGCCCTGCTCTTATCAGTGCATGCTACATGACTCATCCAGTGCCAATTAGAACAAAGACAGACCAGGGAAAACATGTGCTTTTAAACTGGCACAAGAACTCAAAGTATAGGAATCCACAGCTATTGAATACGTGGCAACGAGTCTCCACATCTCAGAAACTACTGAGATAGAATCTGCTATGGTTTGGGTGGGTCCCCAGAATTCATGTGTCGGAACTTAGTCTCCAAAATCATATGTATATGGTATCTGGAGGTGGTAGCTTTGGAAGGTGACGGGCATGAGGGCTCTGCCCAGAGTGGATTTATCCACTCAAGGATTAATGCGTTACTGAGGGAGTGACTTTGGCACAAAGCAAGCTCTCTCTCAGACACAACTGCTCCAAATGCCATGTGATACTCTCTGCCATGTCACGATACAGGGAGAAGGCCCTGAGCAGATGCAGGGCAGATGCCACCAACAGACATGCCAGCCTCCAGAACCACAAGCCACACGAACCTCTGCTCTTCCCAAGTAGCGTGTGTGGTGTTTAGTGACAGCAACAGAAAACAGGGCGGGATGCTCTCAAGGTAATACCAGTGGTCAGAACTATGACCATCAGTCACAATGCAATGAAGCTTCCATTGAAGAAGAGGAAGGGTTAGAATACATTTCACAGGAGAAAGACATGTACTCCAAGGGATAAGCTATTTAAATGTTTTCACACTTAAGAACAGATAACAGAAACAGAACAGTCAAATCTAGAGACAGAGCAGAGGCATGGCTGTCAGAGGCTGGGGGAGTAGGGATAGGGAGTGACTGCTTCATGTGTACAGTTACAGTCTGGGATGATAAAAAGTTCTGTAACTACCAGTGGTGATATTTATACAACACGGTGGATGAACTCAATGCCACGGAATTCTACACTTTAAAACGGTTAGAGTAGCAAATTTTATGTATATTTTACCACAATTTTTTAAGTACAAACAAAGTAATAGATAATATTTGAGTGCTAATTATTACACAGTATTTCACATGCTATTTTGCAACAGTGCTGTGACGTAAATATTATTATGACTCCCATGTCATAGGAGGAAACTGAGGCTTCATGGAGTAATGGGATTTCTCCAACTGCACACAACTTGGAAGCAGGGAGCTCGGGATTGGAACAGAAGCCATCAGCCCCAGGGCTGGCTCTCCTCAACACCGAGGTCAGCTGGCACTCAGAAACATACTAATGTGAATTCCCCGCACCTGGATAATGCTGGAAGCCTAGGAATTAGGGAGCTTAGGTAAAATCAATGCGAGCCCATTCCAATCCTGATTCTTCAAAGCAGGTTTGTGATAGAACAAGAATACTAAATTGCTCTGAACACTAAAATATCCATACCTTCATTTTTCATGATGTAATGGACAATCTGCCCAACAGTGTCGCTATTTTCATTTATGCTGTCATTCAGCTCTGAAAGAGAAAAGAGGGTGGGAGAACGTATCACACTTGGCCACTCACAGGCAGAAAGTCAATTAGATATTCAGTGTCAGGGCCCAAGACCTCACTGAACAGCTTCCAGGAAGCTCAGGTAGTCATGTGTGATGCAGAGATTCTAGCTTTCCTCCTTCAGACCCAAACTTTCCAGTGTCATGTATTGTGACTTTACTGGCATAACAAACATAAAAAGAAAGTATCAGAGTTGTCTATCAATCTCTTCTCATGGTCAAATATCCACTCACTTTCTAAACAACAGTATAGAAATGCATTCATATACTCTTGACTGCTATTACTTTTCTCATCATTTCCTTAAACCCTCAGAGGAAATGCAAAGAAGAAAGCTGACAAAAGAAACAAATTTCCTTAGCTTTTAATTCCAGCTTAATGCATAAACTTAAGAGCACTGATTTATTTTTTAAGTTAGATATTCATTCTCATTTATAAAACTCTCATCCTTTTGAATATACTTCCCAATTATCTAAATTTTGACCCTGGTTATTTGCCCATAAACTCAGTTTACTTTGGAGGACTCTGTACCAGCAATATAATGTGATGGTCTTTGAAAAACTATCAAGGCTCCATTCAGAAACCAAGCTGTATAACTTGTTTCAATACACAGGGAAGGAAAGAAGGAGGGTGGAAACCTCTATCAGGTTCATCAAGAACAATCTAGGTGTACAGGAAAAGAGTCTTCTCTCTCCCAGGGTTGGCTACTCTCCAACATGAATGCACATGTTCAGAGGGACAGCACAGAACCTGATGGCTAACTCTAACCTACAGACATCTAAGAAGGAGCAGAGGGGCAGGCCCCACTTTCTGTTGACAAATGCTCCACTTTGGTTTGGTCATAAGCTTAAACATGACTCATCCTGCCATCATGCTCTGCCTCTGCCTCAAAGGTCAGTGGGGGTGGAAAAGACAAACAGACCAGCAAGCTGGCAAGGAATGAGGTCCCTCTCCCCTGCCATCCTGTGGTTTTGCTCGCTGGGTGACCTACTCCAAATGCCACCTCTCTGCAAAGACTGCCCGAACGGGGCTCTACGGGATATGGAGAGTTATCTACTAATAATCAAGGCCCAAGTCAGAAAACCTCCCAAAAAGTTGACTAGAAAGTAATGACAGGAAAACAGGATTCATGGCTCAGACTTATTCAAACCCTCCCTAAAACTCCAGGTGACAAGGAAAGGATGGGACACCATGGGGTTCATACTAAGGCACTGGTTCCTATCATACTTTCCTGCACTGTTCCCACAATCATTTACTACATAATCATATTTCAATCATGCAGGCTCAAGACAGAACAAAAATGTAATATTACAGAATGCAGAGTAAGACTACAAAAATGATGACATTTGTTTAGTTTTCCTACCATTCTTATTAGACTCAGATTCAATCGTAACAGTAAGGATTAATTTTTTTCTGAGAGACCATATGTCCCAACCACTAACAAATCTCCTCTCTAAATTGCACAACCACCCTACAGAATGGAGACTATTATCCTCATTTAAATTAAGTTAAAATGCCAACTACATGAATTAGAGATAAATTTCAGCTCAGTCATACACAGCAGAGATTCACAGTGCACGTAACTTGCCCAAGGCCACAGGACCAATGCAGGTAAATACCTACTAGGTAGCCAGTTAACGAAAGCAAGGGTTCAAACTCTAGGTGTGATTCTTGGGAAAGGTACACTGCTACCCAGAGCTGCTGTTCACATGGCTCACTGTGCCTCGCAGAGATAGGAAGTATGCAAGTACGGCTTCTTATTTAAAAACTGTTTCCCTACCCCATCCCACCAAGAAAAAGAAGCCAGGTTATTTACCTATCTTTTCAACTTTTTCCTGTTCGACATCTTGCTCAGCCTCTGTGGTACAACGATAGCCTTTCTTCTTAAGCAGGTGGCAGATAAGGACGCCAAAGAGACCCATGATGAAGAATACAGGGACGAGCGCATATGCAATGTACTCTGGGTGTCCGTTCCCTGTATCGTTTGCAGGTGACGGGGTCGTCTCTGTCCTGGAGGGCAACATGTGGCTGCTACCACTGTCTACAGGAAAGAACAGACATGGCTGTCAGATGTCTATGAGGGGCAAAAACCCTGACAATCCTCAGGAAGTGTTCACGTTAAATCAGTGCCTACACAAGCTGAAATACCGCGTGGTTTCTCTCATATGAGGAACCCAAATTATACATAAAGAGCAAAAAAGATAGTAAGAAGTAGAAAGACAGATCTTTCTTAAAAGGGAAGGGGACCAAGAGATTCAGGGAAAGGAAAGAAGAGAGAAAGAAAGGGGATTTTTAAAAAGGCATTAAGATTTGTTATACACATGTGCCAACTCCACACAAGGAACGTAAACATTATGCACCATAAGCATGTATTAATATAAGTAAATAAATAAATAAATAAGTGTCTGTCTGCTCCTCAAACCTCAGGCCATGCTGAGAATGTGCGGCGGGGGTCCTTCAGCTCAGCACAAAGGGAGAGAGCCCAGGGTGGGCCTAAAACA